>NC_046313.1:108898639-109205934 GCF_009819535.1 Lacerta agilis
GAAGAGAGGGCGTGAGGAAGTCCCCCCAATTAAGATTCAAAATAAGATTAAGATAGTTAATTAGGTGTTTTATGTAATTTTTGATGTTTTGTATGAGTTTTTTTTGTTTTATTTTTTGTAGTTTGTATATTCGTTTTTGTAATTTGTATGTTTGTATTGTTTTTATTCGTTTGTTAATTCTCTTGAAAAACCAATAAATTCTTATAAAAAAAGGGATAGATCCATGTCTGCATCCTTAACAGCGACTGCCAAATGTTTTCTTCCCCCACGGACAGGTTAAAAATTCCTGGTGGCCTTGGCAGACCACTTAATGATTTGCTTTGGTTTGATTCCTGCATTGTAGGGGGTTGGACTAGATGACCCTTGGGGTCCCTTCCAACTCTGCAATTCTATTATTCTACTATTTTGTTGCCTGTTTTAGCAAATGCAATGCACTGTGTTCAATGGTTTTGAATTGCATTTTGTTCCTTCATTTTTTTTTCTTGAATGGTATTTCAATGTTTTCCATTCACATTCAAAAAAATTTCAACATTTAATGCAATAAAAATATAACAAATGCAGCAATAAAAATACAATCGAAAATCAACATGGATATTTAATTTACTACCTCAGTTAAGGTTGCCATTGAAGCTTGTCGCCCTGTGGAAAAACCCCTGCTCCAGAAACAGCTTCCTTTGTATTTTCTTTTCTTTAACACACTCACCACTTTTTATAATAGAACCTCTAGGCTGTTTACAATAAAGGTTTATGTTTAAAGGACATTTGAGAGGAGGTAACCCCGGGGGCTGGATGTGAGAGAGGCACTTTTAACTTCATTTTAAAAAATCATCTTGCGGATGGTTCCCATGAGGCAGATCACAAGAGGACGCCGTATTATCTGCCGCGTTTGTTAGCTGCTCTGTACAAAAACGTGACTCTTATGGACTTAGATGGAGAGGTTAAATCGGCTAAAATCTCGGTGTACCTTAGGCCTGAACAGAGAGCAAAGCCGCGTGCGATAGGAAAGTCCTAAAATGCTCATCCGGCAACACAAATAAAAGCAGGTCGCGGCCAATCGTGGGAAGTGCTAAAAAGGGCGTGGATGGCGCTGGAATTTTTGGGAGCTGAAATCCCCCACCCGCGCACCCAAAAAACCCGCACCTGGAGATGGTAGGATTTGAACCTGGGGCTTTCTGCACGCAAAGCAGATGAGAGAAGACGAACACACAAATTTAAGTTACTGCTTCTCGAGAAATTCAACTGCCTCTCCCCCCACCAGACCCCGTTTTTCCTTCTAATTTAACAGCAGTTTCTAAGAAATCTGAACCCTTCATTTCATATACAGTATAGGCTCACTCAGCTAGCGGAAGGAGACCTGCAGTCCCGGTTCTTTTAAAGAATCGCCTGTGATGTCAAGGAAGGAGAAAACTGAGGCCAGGTGGGAAGAACCAACGCCTCTTCACTGGGCAGCCAATCAGCTTTTGGGAGGCTCCAAAGCGCAGATCTGCGATTCTTATCTCTACATATGGAGAATTGAGGCAATCGTATCCCAGGAGGCCAATCAATTCAGGCAAGGTCGCACCCACGCTCTTATTCTGCATTCAAGGGAGGTGGGGTGCGTGTCTGCATTTCAGAAAAGCATTTTACTGCATGTTCACATATAATAAACATAATTTAAAATTCAATCAGCAACAACCATAGTCTCTGCTCTATCATTTGTGGGAACGGGAGCGGGGCAGCAGCTTAAAGTTAGAACCGATAGTTCAGAGCATGTTTGTGGGGTTTGCAGCCCAGAATTCCGGAGCACGTTGTCAAGAATATGTTGATGACACACAGCTCTACATCTCCTTTGCAGCACCTGCAGGTGAGGCAGCGGATATATCATCCCCGCTCTTATTCTGCATTGGGCGTGTCTGCATTTCAGAAAAGCATTTTATTGTATATTCGCATATAATCAGTGCTTTTTTCTTTAAAAAAATATGTTTAAGGAATAAGGAATAATTTATTATTGGCCAAGTACATTTTCCAACATACTTGGAATTTGTTTCGGCTACATTGCAATGTAAACATACAGACACTGTTCCTCTCACAATACAAAGAAGCAAAGAAACCCCACCCATATTTTACCTCCCCTTAAGCTATACAACTGCGAATTTAACAATTTAATGGCACAAGGGAAAAAACTATTCTTGTGCCTGGCCGATTTTGTATATGAAGTCCTGTAGCGACGTCCAGATGGAAGTAAATCAAGCAGATGATGACCGGGATGTAAAGGATCTGCTACAATTCTCTCTGCTCTCTTCCTAACTCGGGTAGCATAAATTGTCTCTATTGAAGGCAAGCTAACACCAATTACCCTTTCTGCAATTCTTACAGCTCCTTGGAGCCTTTTCTTGTCTCTCTTGGAGGCTGTACCGTACCAAGCTGTTATAGAATGACAGAGAGCAGTTTCCTTTACAGCATCTGCAGGTGAGGCAGCGGATATATCATCCCTGCTCTTATTCTGCATTTAGGGGTACAGTATTCTCATTTTCCTACTCATATTGAAATATTACCACTTAATGAGGCCAAACTTGAATTCAAAAAATGTTTAGGGGTTTGTGTACCCCTGCATCCCCCCCCCCGGAAAAAAGCACTGCATATAAAAAAAAACATAATTTGCAATCAACAACAATAGCTGCTTGTCTGTCCTTTCTTTGGGGAGAGCGTGGAGCGGTACAGCAGCTTAAAGTTAGAACCAAGAGCAAGTTTATGGGGTTTGGAGCCCAGAGTTTTGCAGCGCGTTGTCAGCAATAGGCTAATGACACACAGCATTTGCAGGTGAGGCAGCGGAATGTCATGGATTTGGCAATGGGCTGGATTAGGTAAACCCCGACCCACATAATCGATCGCATGAAACAGCGCATGCACACCATTTGAAGGGCAACGCCCACCAACTTTGGGTGGGGGCTGGCCGCCTCAAATATTTTATGTTTTATAGGAGTTGGCTCCTATGCCGGAGACAAACTTTGCAGATTTTGATCCCATCAGGTTGGGATTCCCATAGGCATTGGGAGAGGCTAAGAATCTGCAGCCCTGGAGGCATGCCCCCCCCCCTTGTTGCTAAAGCATTACCTGTGCGAGTGGGACTATGACTGGATCTTCTACTCGTGAACAAAGCCACTTGCAATTGAATGAGATACACTTATCTCTTGCATGAAGCGACTGCCTTCTAGCAATGCCTTGCAAAAATAGCTGCCCTGCCCTGCTCCAAAGGGTGTGTCAAAATGAAGGGAAGGGAGGGCTAGGGATTATTGTGGTAATGTAGACAATGGAAATGAATAAAAAAAAATTAAAAATTGTCCAGTACCACCTTGGAGACGAACTATGTTTGTTCTGGGTATAAGCTTTCGTGTGCATGCACACTTCTTCAGATACACTGAAACTGTAACTGAAACAGTTTGGCCAAAGTATCAGAGCCTCAGCTTCAGGATCTGTCCTTCCATTGAGCACTCAGGGCTGGTTTCCTTAAGAATGGATAGGTTTGATCTTCTTGCAGTCCAGTCTCAAAAGTCTCCTACAGCACCACAATTCAAAAGCATCAATTATTTTTCTTTTTTTAATATAATTTTTATTGATTAATCTTCATATATTACAATAATAAGCGAAATAGGAAATTCTTTCCAGTAGCACCTTAGAGACCAACTGAGTTTGTTCTTGGTATGAGCTTTCGTGTGCATGCACACGAAAGCTCATACCAAGAACAAACTCAGTTGGTCTCTAAGGTGCTACTGGAAAGAATTTCCTATTTTGTTTCAATAATAAGCGAAATTATATTACAATACATTGCAGCATGTCTCTTATTATACAATACTTTTGTGCATTTATACTAAGAGTATGACACCTCAGAAAGAAAACAAAAAACGAAAAATGAAAAATGAAAACAAATACAAAAAACAAAAATGACCAAAAACAACGAATTTTATCCAATATCATAAATAAACCAAACAATTAGACTTCCTGTCAATCCCAACTGTATATTCCAGTAATACAAATGAATGTGGCTCCTGTTTGTTATACATTTCTTTATATATTTTCTAATACAGTCTTGTATCAACTTGTACCCTTACTCCTATTAACGAACTCGTTCTGTCTCCAAGGTCAATCAAATGCTGGCATAGTTAGCGTACCCTTACTGTATTTCAGGACATACAATGTATATTTATCCCATTTTCCCTTAAATTTTTGATTGGAGTTACCTCTCAGACTGTTTGTCAGCTGTGCCATTTCAGCAACCTCTTGTAATTTATTCTGCCAATCTGATAGCGTCGGGGCTTCTTGTTCCTTCCACCCCTTTGCCACCAAGGTCTGTGAAAAGCAGGGGTAGGCAACCTAAGGCCCGTGGGCCGGATGCAGCCCAATCGCCTTCTCAATCCAGCCCACGGACAGTCCGGGAATCAGCGTGTTTTTACAGGAGTAGAATGTGTGCTTTTTAAAAAAATGCATCTCTGGGTTATTTGTGGGGCATAGGAATTCGTTCACTTTGTTTTTTCTTTTGAAAATATAGTTTGGCCCACCACATGGTCTGAGGGATGGTGGACCGGCCCACAGCTGAAAAAGATTGCTGACCCCTGGTGAAAAGCATCAATTCTTCGGCGATCAGTCTTCTTTATGGTCCACCTCTCACTTCCATACATGACTACTGGGAAAACCATAGCTTTAACTATACGAAACAAAATAGAAAATTCTTTCCAGTAGCACCTTAGAGACCAACTGAGTTTGTTCTTGGTATGAGCTTTCGTGTGCATGCACACTTCTTAAGATACATGAAGCATGCACACGAAAGCTCATACCAAGAACAAACTCAGTTGGTCTCTAAGGTGCTACTGGAAAGAATTTTCTATTTTGTTTCGACTATGGCAGACCAACACGGCCACACACCTGTAACTTTAACTATACGGACATTTGTCGGAAAGGTGATGTCTCTGCTTTTAGACACACCCTTCGGAGCAGGGCAGGGCAGCTATTCTTGCAAGGCAGTTTATTCATGCAAGAGATAAGCGTATCTCATTCAAACGCAAATGGTTGTTCACGAGTAGAAGATCCAATCAAAGTCCCACTCGCGCTGGTAATGCTTTTGCAACAAAGGCGGGGGGGGGGCATGCCTCCAGGGCTGCAGATCCTTGTTGTTGTTGTTGTTCAGTCGTTCAGTCGTGTCCGACTCTTCGTGACCCCATGGACCAGAGCACGCCAGGCACGCCTATCCTTCACTGCCTCTCGCAGTTTGGCCAAACTCATGTTAGTAGCTTCAAGAACACTGTCCAACCATCTCATCCTCTGTCGTCCCCTTCTCCTTGTGCCCTCCATCTTTCCCAACATCAGGGTCTTTTCTAGGGATTCTTCTCTTCTCATGAGGTGGCCAAAGTACTGGAGCCTCAACTTCAGGATCTGTCCTTCTAGTGAGTACTCAGGGCTGATTTCTTTGAGAATGGATAGGTTTGATCTTCTTGCAGTCCACGGGACTCTCAAGAGTCTCCTCCAGCACCATAATTCAAAAGCATCAATTTTACAGCGATCAGCCTTCTTTATGGTCCAGCTCTCACTTCCGTACATTACTACTGGGAAAACCATAGCTTTAACTATACGGACTTTTGTCGGCAAGGTGATGTCTTTGCTTTTTAAGATGCTGTCTAGGTTTGTCATTGCTTTTCTCCCAAGAAGCAGGCGTCTTCTGATTTCGTGACTGCTGTCACCATCTGCAGTGATCATGGAACCCAAGAAAGTGAAATCTCTCACTGCCTCCATTTCTTCCCCTTCTATTTGCCAGGAGGTGATGGGACCAGTGGCCATGATCTTAGTTTTTTTGATGTTGAGCTTCAGACCATATTTTGCGCTCTCTTCTTTCACCCTCATTAAAAGGTTCTTCAATTCTTCCTCACTTTCTGCCATCAAGGTAGTATCATCAGCATATCTGAGGTTGTTGATATTTTTTCCGGCAATCTTAATTCCAGTTGGGGATTCATCCAGTCCAGCCTTTCGCATGATGTATTCTGCATATAAGTTAAATAAGCAGGGAGACAATATACAGCCTTGTCGTACTCCTTTCCCAATTTTGAACCAATCAGTTGTTCCATATCCAGTTCTAACTGTAGCTTCTTGTCCCACATAGAGATTTCTCAGGAGGCAAATGAGGTGATCCGGCACTCCCATTTCTTTAAGAACTTGCCATAGTTTGCTGTGGTCGACACAGTCAAATGCTTTTGCATAATCAATGAAGCAGAAGTAGATGTTTTTCTGGAACTCTCTGGCTTTCTCCATAATCCAGCGCATGTTTGCAATTTGGTCTCTGGTTCCTCTGCCCCTTCGAAATCCAGCTTGCACTTCTGGGAGTTCTCGGTCCACATACTGCTTAAGCCTGCCTTGTAGAATTTTAAGCATAACCTTGCTAGCGTGTGAAATGAGTGCAATTGTGCGGTAGTTGGAGCATTCTTTGGCACTGCCCTTCTTTGGGATTGGGATGTAGACTGATCTTCTCCAATCCTCTGGCCACTGCTGAGTTTTCCAAACTTGCTGGCATATTGAGTGCAGCACCTTAACAGCATCCTCTTTTAAAATTTTAAATAGTTCAGCTGGAATATCATCACTTCCACTGGCCTTGTTGTTAGCAAGGCTTTCTAAGGCCCATTTGACTTCACTCTCCAGGATGTCTGGCTCAAGGTCAGCAACCACATTTCCTGGGGTGTATGAGACCTCCATATCTTTCTGGTATAATTCCTCTGTGTATTCTTGCCACCTCTTCTTGATGTCTTCTGCTTCTGTTAGGTCCTTTCCACTTTTGTCCTTAATTGTGGTAATCTTTGTACGAAATGTTCCTTTCATATCTCCAATTTTCTTGAATAAATCTCTGGTTTTTCCCATTCTGTTATTTTCCTCTATTTCTTTGCATTGCTCGTTTAGAAAGGCCCTCTTGTCTCTCCTTGCTATTCTTTGGAAATCTGCATTCAATTTCCTGTATCTTTCACGATCTCCTTCGCATTTTGCTTGTCTTCTCTCCCCCGCTATTTGTAAGGCCTCATTGGTCAGCCACTTTGCTTTCTTGCATTTCTTTTTCATTGGGATAGTTTTCGTTGCTGTCTCCTGTATAATGTTACGAGCCTCCATCCACAGTTCTTCAGGTACTCTATCCACCAAATCTAAATTCTTGAACCTGTTCTTCACTTCAACTGTGTATTCATAAGGAATTTGATTTAGATTGAATCTTACTGGCCCAGTGGCTTTTCCTACTTTCTTCAGTTTAAGCTGGAATTTTGCTATAAGAAGCTGATGATCTGAGCCACAGTCAGCTCCAGGTCTTGTTTTTGCTGAGTGTATAGAGCTTCTCCATCTTTGGCTGCAGAGAATATAATCAATCTGATTTCGATGTTGCCCATCTGGTGATGTCCATGTGTAGAGTCGTCTCTTGTGTTGTTGGAAAAGAGTGTTTGTGATGACCAGCTTGTTCTCTTGACAGAACTCTATTAGCCTTTGCCCTGCTTCATTTTGATCTCCAAGGCCAAACTTGCCAGTTGTTCCTTTTATCTCTTGACTTCCTACTTTAGCATTCCAATCCCCTATAATGAGAAGAACATCCTTCTTTGGTGTCATTTCTATAAGGTGTTGTAAGTCTTCATAGAATTGATCAATTTCGGTTTCTTCAGCACTGGTAGTTGGTGCATAAACTTGGATTACTGTGATGTTAAAAGGTCTGCCTTGGATTCGTATCGAGATCATTCTATCATTTTTGAAATTGCATCCCAGTACAGCTTTCGCCACTCTTTTGTTGACTATGAGGGCCACTCCATTTCTTTTACGGGATTCCTGCCCACAGTAGTAGATATGATAGTCATCCGAACTGAATTCGCCCATTCCTGTCCATTTTAGTTCACTGATGCCTAGGATGTCAATGTTTATTCTTGCCATCTCATTTTTTACCACATCCAGCTTACCAAGGTTCATGGTTCTTACATTCCAGGTTCCTATGCAATACTTTTCTTTACAGCATTGGACTTTCCTTTCGCTTCCAGGCATATCCGCAACTGAGCGTCCTTTCGGCTTTGGCCCAGCCGCTTCATCAGCTCTGGATCTACTTGTACTTGTCCTCCGCTCTTCCCCAGTAGCAAGTTGGACGCCTTCCGACCTGAGGGGCTCATCTTCCAGCGTCATATCTTTTATATGCCTGTTATCTTTGTCCATGGAGTTTTCTTGGCAGGGATACTGGAGCGGCTTGCCAGTTCCTTCTCCAGGTGGATCACGTTTGGTCCAAACTCTCCGCTATGACCTGTAGCCTCTCCCAATGCCTATGGGAATCCCAGCCTGATGGGATCAAGATTGTCTCCGTCATAGGAGCCAACGCCTATAAAACATAAAATATTTGAGGGGGCCAGCCCCCCCACCCAAAATTGGTGGACGTTGCCCTTCAAATGGTGTGCATGCGCTGTTTCATGCGATCGATTATGTGGGTCGGGGTTTACCTAATCCAGTCCATTTCTAAGTCCAGGAACAGGACATCCGCTGCCTCACCTGCAGATGATGTAAAGGAAGAGCTGGGTGTCATCAGCATATTCTTGACAATCCGAATTTCTGCGCTGCAAACCCCATAAACATGCGCTGAACTATCGGTTCTAACTTTAAGCTGCTTGTTCCACTCCCGTTCCCACAAAGAAATGATAGACCAGTAGCTATGGTTGTTGCTGATTGCATTTTAAATTATGTTTATTATATGTGAACATGCAATAAAATGCTTTTCTGAAATGCAGACACCCCCCCCCGCCCTTGAATGCAGAATAAGAGCGGGGGTGTTAGATAGAGCCCTATCGGTTCTAACTTTAAGCTACTTTAAAACACTGTTCCGCTCCCCGCTTCCCCCAAAGAAACCACAGACTAGCAGCTATTGTTGTTGATTGCAAATCAGTATTATTATATAAAGTGCTTTTTTCGGGGGGGGGATGCAGGGGGATGCATACCCCATAACATTTCGTTAATCTAAGTTCGGCCTCATTAAGGGGCAGTATTTCAATATGAGTAGGAAAATGAGAGTAGCCCTAAACATTTTTTTAAAAGAAAAAAAGTACTGATTATATATGAAAATGCAATAAAATGCTTTTCTAAAATGCAGACACGACACCCCCACCCCCACCCCATGCAGAATAACAACGGAGATGCGACGCTGCCTGAATTGATTTGGATCCGGGATTACGATTGGCTCAATTCTACATATATAGGGATAAGAATCGCCTCAATTCTACATATATAGGGATAAGAAGGAATTTTTTAAATTATTACTTTGTTTCGACTGCAATTTGGAGCTTCTCAAGAGCTGATTGGCTGCCAAGTGAAGCGGCGTTGCCCCCGCCCCTGCTTATCCATTCACAACTATTATCCATTCATCAACTACTTTTCTCGTGGCGGCGATTTTGATTTGGTCGCCTGCTGCTTCGGCTCCTCCCTGTGCTGCTCAGGATCAGTCAAAAAGGGGTCACATTGCTCCTCTCTCCGCCGGACTAGGAGTGCTACGAATTGCTGCTTTGGTCGGACGTGGAGACAGAAGGATTCTCCAGCTTGGATCCGGTTTGCTCACCGATCTCGCCCCGCATTATCACTAAGGTGAGAGAATTATTCATTGCTCAATAGGCGCTCCTCGCCCTGCAGGACCCTTTCCTAGCATGTCGCGCGGGAGATACGTGTACACAGTCGTGTGAATGGCTTTTATTTTGCGTGGGGACATGATGGTGTTCCCTTCCCTTACCCTCAGTTTTATCTCTAGTCCTTTTTTTAAAATATATATCTTTTTATTGAAAAGTCACGGGGGATTCCCCCCCCCCTTTTTAACCGAGTTCCCCCATCTCTTTCCCATTGCTCCCTATCTCTGCTCTGCCCACACTCGGGGAATAAAGGGAATCTTCCTCTCGGGGGATCTGCAGAATCGGGACTGCAGATCTCTTTCCGCGAGATGAGTGACTTATAGAAAACCTGTACTGTATATGAAATGAAGGATTCAGATTTCTTAGAAATTGCTGTTAAGTTAGGGGGGGGGGACCTGGGCGGGATGGGGGGGGGAGAGGCAAATGAATTCCCCAAGAGGCCGTAACTTAAATGTGTGTGTCCCTCTTCTCTCATCTGCTTTGCGTGCAGAATGTCCCAGGTTCAAATCATGCTATCTCCAGGTGCGGGTTTTTTGGGTGCGCGGGTGGGGGATTTCAGCTCCCAAAAATTCCAGCGCCATCCACGCCCTTTTTAGCACTTCCCACGATTGGCCACGAAATGCTCTTATTTGTGTTGCCGGATGAGCATTTTAGGACTTTCCTACCGCACGCGGTTTTGCTCCCTGTTTACACGTGGATTTTAGCCGATTTAACCTCTCCATCTTTTACCTTGCTAATTCGAAAAGAGCCACGTTTCTGTACAAAGCAGCTAACAAACGCGGCAAATAATAGGCGTCCTCTCTTGTGATCTGCATCATGGGAACCATCCGCATGATGATTTTTTAAAATGAAGTTAAAAGTGCCTCTCTCACATCCAGCCCCCGGTTTACCTCCTCTCAAATGTCCTTTAAACATAAACCTTTATTGTAAACAGCCTAGAGGTTCTATTATAAAAAGTGGGGTGTGTGTTAAATGAAATAAAATGCAAACGAAGCTGTTTCTGGACCAGGGTTTTTCACAGGGCGACAAGCTTCAACGGCAAGCTTAACTGAGGTGGCCACCATCAAACATCCATGTTGATTTTTCGATTGTATTTTTTATTGCCGTGTTTCTCATATTTTTATTGCATTAGATTTTGAATTACTTGGAATGCAAATGACAAACGTATTAAAATACCACGGAAATTATTTATATATATATATATATATATATATATATATATATATATATATATATATATGAAGGAACAGAATGCAATTCAAAACAATTGAACACAGTGCACTGCAACTGCTAAAACAGGCAAGAAGATAATAGAATCGTAGAGTTGGAAAGGACCCCAAGGGTCATCTAGTCCAACCCCCTACAATGCAGGAATCAAACAAAAGCAAATTATTAAGTGGTCTGCCAAGACCACCGGTAATTTCACAGCTGTCCATGGGGGGGAAAACATTTGGCAGTTGCAGTTCAGGTTGCAGATATGGGTTCTTCCGAATGCCTCCTGGAGATTTTAGGAATTGAGCTAGGACCTTCTGTCTACTGTACCCACTGAGCAACAGACCCCATGGCTGTTCTGGCAAGGAGGAATCTATCATGAGATTTGCCTTTCCTAAATACTTGAGGGAGGGTGATAATCTTTCTTAACAGGGTGTAGGAGAGGCATTTTTTTGATCCCACATATAAAATGTAATAAAACGACAAACATTAAAAAGTTCCCCATAAAAAAAACATTAAAAAGTTCCCCATATAGAGCTGCCTTACAATGTCATCTAAAAGTTGTGTAGTTCTTTTATCTCCTTGACATCTGATGGGAGAGCTTTGCACAGGGTGGGTGCCGCTGCTGAGAAGGTCCATGTGGATGGGGCAGGGGTTACACTTCCCATTTCAGACTAAAGTTTACAGGGATCCATTTCTCTTCAAGGTGCAACTGCTTCTGGAGAAGGAGAGAAGCTATGGCTGATCATAACAGGAGTGAAGCTATGGCTGATGAGAGGTACAGGAAGAGGATCCGAAAGGAAGTCACCTGCTCCGTCTGCCTCGAGTACTTTACTCGTCCGGTGGAACTGGGCTGCAGGCACAACTTCTGCGAAAGATGCATCTTGAGATGCTGGGAGGAGTCTGGTGAGGAAACCAGGTGCCCCGAGTGCAGAAAGTCTGTAGAAAAGGATTTCAAGAGAAACAGGCTTCTCACAAATATGGTCGGAATCATGAGTGAGTGGGATCATTCTGAGGAGAGAGAGGCTCAAAGGAGGCGCTCAGAATGTCAGAGGCACCAGAAGACCCTGGACCTCTATTGCCGGGACGACGAAGTCCTCTTCTGCAGGGAGTGTGACGCATCCCAAGGGCACAGCGGCCATAGGGTGATTCCTGTGGCGGAAGCCGTCCAAGACTACAAGGTAAGAATGAACCATGAATAGGAATGGCTGGTATATATGATGGGAATTAAAATCATAGAATTGTAAAGTTGGAAGGGATCCTGAGGATCATCTAGTCCAACCCCCTGCAATGCAGGAATATGCCATTGTCCCATAAGGGGATTGAACCTGCAACCCTCATGTTATAAGCCCCATTCTCTAACAAGCTGAGCCATTCAGCGATCAAGGTTAAAGGCTGTCCGCAAACCACTGTCTCCTCTGAGTGAGCATTTCTCCCTCCAATCCTAGGTGTGAGGGATGCAGTCTGCTGTCAACTGACTCTGCACATGCTCAGGAGGCCCCTCATCTAATTATATTTTGCACATCCTTGGAAAGATTCTTGCTCTGCCTCATAAGACTCTACTGGATATGTATATTAGCTATGATTGTGCACAAAAATAAAAGCCGATCTAGAAAGATTAAACGATGTTAAGTTGGCCTTGTAGGGAAAATAAATGCAGCCAAATTGAGTGCACTTTGCAAAGTGACTTTCCTGTTTCAGAATCTGATAATACAAAGAGCAGAGCAAGCATTGTAACACTGGAAAGAACTAATACATCAATTTATTTGGAATGGAAAGAAATGTACAATTGCTTTAGAAAGGCAAGCAAATAATAAAACCTAGAAGGATGATGTTTTGGGCATCTCAGAGATGCTTGCAGTTATAAAGGGGGAAAAATATTGTGAAGGCTCAGATCAAGAGGCGAAGATTTCCCCCCTTGGTTGTATTTCCATGTTAGCAATAATATTTATATACAGTGGTATCTTGGTTTGCAACCATTTTGGATTGCAACCACATCAAAATCGGAAGTGCGTGTCCCTGTTTTTGGGATGACAACCCTCCCCCCCCCTTTTCTTTTCTATACTGGCAAAAGCGTGCCTTGGGTTACAACATGTTTTACAAACAGACCTCCAGAACAGATTATGGTTGTAAACCAAGGTGTTACTGTATACAGGTACTGCCCTTCACCAAAAAACAAACAAACAACAAAAAAAACATTAGAGGCATAAAACAACATCCTTTCTCCTGTTGCCAGCCCTAAACTATGCAAAGAACTCAAGAGTCATGAGTTTTAAAGCAGTTGTGTTAATGCAGGTCTACCACTGGTGTTTGATCTTAGGCTTTCAGTGCAGGTGTGCTGTTTCAGATGAAGAGGGGGGAGTGAAAGCCAATTTCAGATTTACAAGCAAAGTTCAGGTCTACATGCTTGGATAAATGCAAGATCAGGTTTTTGCAAAGCAAGCAGTGTATTCCAACGGCTTTAACCAACTCCTACCAGCCACGATGCTGCAACAATCAACTAACCACCACAATTGCATCCCCCCCCAAAAAACCCACAACCCACTTCTTAGCAGTCCTAGACTGCAGGGTTGACATAAACTCTTTTGAACCCCTGCGTGTTGCAATATCAACAATGCTTCCTAAACATGACTTAACACTTTCTAAGTCACAATACCCATCCTGCAGTGTGGTAGATTTTATTTGCATTAGTGGGCAAACATTTCTCCATAACACTCATCAGTTGCATCTCTCATAGGCTAAATAAGCTGGATGGCAGAAGCAGGCCCTACAATCTCAAAAACTGGGGAACAAGAGCATAATTTAACTGTCCTCTCGCTTTCCATTTCTTCTCTCTATCTCGATGACGGTTTTGGTGATTATGTCCTAGAAACCTCTCACCAGGACCCAAATGGGAACTTTGGTTTTTCTTTTCAGGATCAGCTCTTCAAGTGCCTGGAGACTCTGAACGAGGAGAAGGCAAAAATTGAGGCGAACAAAGCAAGAACAAGTAGCGAAAGTGATTTCTTAGTTGTAAGTGTCGCTCTTACTGGGAAGTAAGCAAATAAGAAAAAGAATAAATGCTATGGAGAGAAATTAAAATTACATACTGAAGCCATCAGGCAGCTCCACTCTTTTAGATATCTATTTATTTGGGGACGCATGTTCTGAAAAATGCTTGAAAACTGATGCCTCATCTGTGAAAATACAATTCAGAAGCACCCACCCTGTTCCCTTGCAGCAATCCTCAAACAAATTTTACACTGCACAAAGAGTGGCAATGTTGCTAACAGCCTGTTTTTCTTTCCACGTGTTTCTTGCAGAAAAAAGTAATGTACGATAGGCGGAAAATGAAGGGCGAATTAAAGCAACTTCGTTCATTTCTGGGAAAATGGGAAAACCAGCAGCTGAAGGAGATGGAAGAGGTGGAGACGCAGATTGTGACGAAAACGCATGACCAGCTGGCCAAGCTCTCCAGAGAACTCTGCTCTCTTCAAAGTGTCATCCAGGAGCTGGAGGAGAAGCTTCAGCAGCCCCCCAGTGAACTCCTGCAGGTAGGACATTGGCATAAGGAGCCCAAGCTTATCTCCAGGTCAAGGCCACTACCAGACCAGTCTCTGCCTCTGTCAGTGTACAAAAAGTGACGCTGCTTGGTTTTGTGGAGCTGGTAGCCAGTTCTCTTATGTTAGGTGCAGGAGCATCTAAGAGAACAAGGAGACAATGCTCAGCTTCATTTGTTACTTAACAATGATGGAACCAGATGTTTTCTGCTCTTGGCTGGTGATGGGTCTGCTGCTGGCTCCCAAATCAGTGCCGTTGCCTTCCTGGCCTGCTTGTGGGATTTCCAGAAGCTGCAGTTGCCAAGAGGGGACTGGACTGGGTGGATCCGTTGGCCTGATCCCTGCAATGAACAGGTCCAATTTTTTTTTGCCTTTTAAGGTACGGGACAGTTTGTCATTTCAGGGCTTCTTTTAATAAGTTTTCCCTTCTTTGGTTATATATATAACACCGGTCTTGAAAGACCTACATTGGCTCCCAGTATGTTTCCGAGCACAATTCAAAGTGTTGTTGCTGACCTTTAAAGCCCTAAACTGCCTCGGTCCAGTATACCTGAAGGAGCGTCTCCACCCCCATCGTTCTGCCAGGACACTGAGATCCAGCGCCGAGGGCCTTCTGGCGGTTCCCTCACTGCAAGAAGCAAAACTACAGGGAACCAGGCAGAGGGCCTTCTCGGTAGTGGCACCCGCCCTGTGGAACGCCCTCCCACCAGATGTCAAAGGGAAAAACAACTGCCGGACTTTTAGAAGACATCTGAAGGCAGCCCTGTTTAGGGAGGCTTTTAATGTTTAATAGATTACTGCATTTTAATGTTCTGTTGGAAGCCGCCCAGAGTGGCTGGGGAAACCCAGCCAGATGGGCGGGATATAAATAATAAATTATTATTATTAATTATTATTATTATTATTATTTACATTACCTGAGTTGAGCTTAAAATAGGTGGACCCTGCTCAGGGCTTCATTTAAGAGGCTGTGTTCTGATTTTAGGTTATTACCCTGGTTGGGCTGAGGCATGGGACGTGGGCTTTTATGTATGGCCAGTTGTGGATGCTGAGTTCTCTCTTCTTTTTCTCTTTCCCCTGCAGGATATTAGAACCACTTTGCACAGGTATGTGGATCCCCCTTCTTTTCCTTTGCGCTTTGCGGTTCTGTGAAGGATGTGTGGACAGCAGGAAAGAGACTGGTTGTTTCCAAGGGGAGAGTAAAGGTCTTTGTGACCTCCAACTTTGAACAAATCAACAGGGCCCACTTTTTCTAAAGTTCCTATTTTCACTTCAAAACTTCCTTCTCTCAGTTTCTATCTTTCATTTATTTCTGACTCTCCTTTTTTCTGTTTCCACCTGGTAGTCTCAATAGTCTTCCCAAACTGGGATGTCTCTAAGAAAGGAACAAACCATTGTTCACACTTTTATTCCCTGTACTGTACTGCTTATTTCAATATATGTTTCAGCTATCCTCTTATTTTTCACCTTGAATATGACCAACCAGTTTCTTGAGACCTTTGTGATCCTCTCCCCTCTCCTTCATTTGCTTCCTTTGGGAATTCTAGTTTGGAAGGAGAGCAAGCTGGCATATTTAAATGTTTTGTTTCTCTACAGGCATGAGGGGAGACAGACGTTTGAGGCTCCCAACATTTTCCCTCCTGAATTGCTGTGGAAAGTTTGGGACTTCCGTGATATAAATTCCTTTCTGGAAGCTGTTGTAGAGCAGTTCAAAGGTAATGGCTGCAAAAATGTCATGCTGGATTTTGAATTGGTGCAGATGGAGGTTGAGGAAAAGCTCAAGGTGTCCTTTGTAATGCTAGGAGAGCCAGAAAAAATGGAACTTGAGGGTCAGTGGGGAAGGTAACTTTAAATTTCAATGAGGGGAAAAGGAATTTCTGCAGCCGCAGCTCAAAATGCCCTTCCATAAGACTGCCTCTCTCAGCCTGGTTCTTTCCGTTTGTTTCGGACTCTAACTCCGATCATCTCCAGCTGATAATGGGAGTCCAACAACATCGTGAAGGCCACAATTTTCCCCTGTCTGGAAATGTGTTTATTCCTTCAGCAACAGTGTCTCACCCACATGCAAATTTATGCAAGGACACTAGAAAAAACTCACACACTTCTGTGGCTGAAGCTTTGTATGACTTAAGGCCCACTGAAATCGACGGGGTGTGTTTGTGTGAGCAAGAATATTGTGGTGAATATAATGATCAGTTTGGTGGTTTCTATTTTTTGTAAATAATTTTTATTCATTTTCTCATAAAGGGGCAGGAATCCATATTAATAACAAATCAAGCCAAATCTTACCACATTCAAAAACACAATGCTGCCAATTATAGACTCCGAATTAATTAATTTCAATGGGACTTCCCATGTTCTGGATTTCAAGACCTAAATGATCAATTTGGTGGTTTCAGTGACATTCTGTCACAACTCAAGTTTAGCCAGGCCTCAGGCTTCAACACTTTAAGGCCTTAAGAGGCAGGTTGCTAAACTTTTCAAAAGCAGACAGTAGTTACCCTTGTGTATGCTGAGAGAGACAAAGGATCTCATAAGTAGAAGTCAAATGTGATTGTTTCGAAACAAGTGAAAAGACAAACAAGGTTCTGGAAACCAAGGAATGGTTGAGGGAGTTAGGTATGTTTAGCCTAGAAAAGAGCAGGCTGAGTGGATGATATGACAGCCATCTTCAAGTATCTAAAGGGCATGTAAGATGGAGCAAGATTGTCTTCTGCTCTGGAGGGTAGGACTCGGGCCAATGGCTTCAAGCTACAAGAAATGAGATTCTGACTAAACATTGATATCAACTGACTCTTTTTCTGTGCCATAACATTCATTAACAGCAGGACAGTGTGATGCTTAACCTCTCTTGCTTTCCCTTTCACAGCCACTCTAACATCAGGACTCTCTCTGCAGAAAGGTAAGCTGAGGTGCCTCAATCAATTAATCATAGTTATCCATCGGGGGGGGGGGAGCTGTTGGGGCCCATGTGCCGATAGCTGGTGGGGCCACAGTGGACACAACCAGAGTCCAAAGTCACTCCTTTTCTGAGATCCCAGCCTTTTTATTGCTCCCCTTCTTCGTCCTTGGCCAGTTGGCTATTGGGAGAGAGAATGGTGTCTTCATTGACCTTTCTAAATTGGACAGAGGGCCAAAGCTGGGCTACCCTAGCAGTGATGCCCATGGGAGGCCTACAGTCCAGGCAGGAGAGGAGCCCCCTTCCTCACTGATTCCTGGCATGGATCTAAGCTCACAATGTCTATCCTCCCAGCTGATTCCTCTTTTCTCTTCCTATCTCTCCTCGCGACGCCAATAGCAAGTGTAACTCTGGACCCCGCCACCGCTCATCCCCACCTGACCCTGACTGAGGATCGTCAAAGTGCGAGGTGGGGAGAGGCACATCAAGAGCTGCCGGACAATCCAGAGAGATTCAGTGGACATACCTTGGTGCTGGGGTGTGAGGAGTTTACAGCAGGGAGGCACTGCTGGGAAGTCACCGTAGGAACTGACAACATCTGGGCTGTGGGGGTCGCCAGGAAGACTGTGAAGAGAAAGGGCTTGGACTGCTTTAGCCCTGAGGCAGGCATCTGGGGACTTGGGCAGCTGGATAGCAAGCCCAGGTCTGCCCGCTGCTCTCTGCCGCTTCCTGGTCCGAAGCTGAAAAGATTCCGGGTGACTGTTAACTATGCAGGGCGCCGAATTCTCTTTTTTGATTGTGATACAGGAGATTTAGTCAAGTCCTTTACAAAGGCTGAATTCTCTGGGGATCCCCTTCTGCCCATCTTTTGCGTGGGGCCAGAAACCTACCTTGAACTGCACCCGGTGACACACTAGCCTGGCCACCCCTCCAGAAAAAAAAGAGAAATGTGTGGAAAAGTAACTTCCAGATCGTTTCTTGATTTTTTAAATCAAAGGATTGTGTCACTTCTGTGTATAGATGACATTAAAGATATGACAACAAGCACTAGAATGTGTCAGGTTTTTCTTTTTCCATTGTATATCTGCTTGGCTTGCCTTTCCTCATGATCTGGGTGTTGTTGTTGTTGTTCAGTCGTTCAGTCGTGTCCGACTCTTCGTGACCCCATGGACCAGAGCACGCCAGGCACACCTATCTTTCACTGCCTCTCGCAGTTTGGCCAAACTCATGCTAGTCGCTTCAAGAACACTGTCCAACCATCTCATCCTCTGTCGTCCCCTTCTCCTTGTGCCCTCCATCTTTCCCAACATCAGGGTCTTTTCCAGGGAGTCTTCTCTTCTCATGAGGTGGCCAAAGTACTGGAGCCTCAACTTCAGGATCTGTCCTACTAGTGAGTACTCAGGGCTGAGTAGGAGGACAGATCCTGAAGTTGAGGCTCCAGTACTTTGGCCACCTCATGAGAAGAGAAGACTCCCTAGAAAAGACCCTGGTGTTGACCTGGGTGCTTGAAGACAAATCAGGCACCCCCCAATGGAGCCCAAATTACCAATTTCACAAAACAGAAACATGCAGCTTAGATATATAAGCAAATCGCCAAATGTAACCTATATTATAGTCCACACAATGGAATGTCTGGGAGAGGCAATGCCAATTATTTTTATTACAATACAATCTTTATTACGGTCCATAGACCCATCAATTCGTTACAAAGCAATACCCAATTTGAACAACCAGCCTTCAGGTTACACAAACATTTTGTTCAGACTTAAAATAGGGATCATTGGTTGTAGCTGTTGGCGTATTTAAACTGAGTAACTGCACAGCAAAAAGCATTCTGAGGAGACTGCAAAGTATAATTAGGAGTTGTTTTAATTAAAGAAAAATAGAAGTTATATTAACTACAAGAACACTACAGAAACATGACCCATCCAGTGACCCACCACCCAGGGTACTGAGAGAGGTACGCAGACCTCTATATATTATACTGAATTTGATTGCTGATACGCCTTAAATCAATACAAACTTAACATCACCTGCTGTACTGCCCCACAGCTGCAAAACTAGGTCAGTTTTTTTCCTTCTTTCTTTTAAAGAGATACACATTTCTGTGGAACTGTAATGAACCTTAAACTGTAACCACTCAACACTAGCAACCACCGATAAAAACTTCGCAACTGCTAATGTCCTGGCATTTGTCCCGTCTTCCAGTAGGAACCTGACATTGTAATCCTCTGATTTTCCTGGGATCGGAACTAGCAGGGGTGAAATCAGTTCAGCCCCGGCTTGCTCGAATTTCACACAGTGCAGCAAAATATGTTTGATAGAGTCTGTGTCTTGGGCACACGAACACAGTCTTTGCTGGTAGGGAACCCCTCTCATCCTGCCCTCTAGCACTGCAGAGGGGAAAGCGTTTAACTTGGCTTTTGTAAATAACCTTCGGTAATTTGGTACGGTCAGGTTTTTAATGTAGGGCGATAATTTAAAAACATGTCCATATTGTACTCCTACTGCCAACAGACTGCAGACTGCGTGTGAACGATGTTGCAAGTCGCTGTGTGCATTATCCCAAAGTCTTTGCTTTCAAGTCTTTAGGGCACCTTCGTTTATTAGTATTATCGTTCCTATTCATTTCGTTTCTATACCGCTTTATATTTTAAAGATAAAATCTCAAAAGAGGTTTACAGCACGTTAAAACATTGATAAATAATCTCTTTTGCATACCTCCTTAAGAATGCTAGAGCAGCCAGAGAGGAATGGCAAATCAAGCTGTTATAATGTGCCGAAATGGCAAAACTGATCGGAAAGCTCAGGAAGCAAGGAGACAATAATTTCAAGAAAGAATGGAGAAAGTTTATAATTTATTTAGGAGACCACTGTAAGCACATGAAAACATTAGCAGGATGTAAATAACACTTGTTGGGAGTAGCGGGTGGCGCTGTGGTCTAAAGCACAGAGCCTAGGGCTTGCCGATCAGAAGGTCGGTGGTTCGAATCCCCACAACGGGTTGAGCTCCCGTTGTTCGGTCACAGCTCCTGCCCACCTAGCAGTTCGAAAGCATTCCCTCTGAGGACCCTTTTTCCTGTAAACACTGTGCAAAAACACTAGGAGACTCAACCAGCTCAGTAAACCAACTTTAACCAGGATTTGACCATCAAAGGGCTATCCCCAGTTCCGCCGTCCCCCACCTTGTTTCTTCTGCTGTAGGTGACTGAGAAGGGCTAGTGGTGGCAGCAACCCCCATGGTAGTAGGGGCGTGGCAGGGGGCGGGCCACCCCGGGTTCCATAATAGAGGGGGTGACAAATTATCAAGGAGCAATTTTTTTTGAATTTTTTTTTTTGAAAATGCTTGCTCCGAAGGTCTTATCTTACTATACTAGGGATTATATAGCTATATATGAAATTTCATGCATATCGGTTAATATCTGGTAGCAATACCCATCTGGCAACACTGCAGGGCTGTTGTGCAGCAGTTGGGCAAGCAAAGGGTGTAAGAAACTTTCCCTTCACCACAATGGAACCAGAGGAGGCTTGGAACTAATATTAAACTTGCTTTCCTCTGCAAAAATACCACTAAAGCGTGCACATGGAGGATGGCACCCTTAATTTCAGAATAGTTGGGGGGTGGAAATGCTGACGCATTTGACAAACCACAGAACGGTTGAGGCTTGAGGGTATCTGTTTCTGAAATCAGAATTTGGAATTCTATAATTATGATTATTTACAGTCAAATATTACATATTTAAAATTACTGTTGGTCGAAATTTTCCGATGTGGGCAACCCTGAGGCACCATTAGCCTGGGGAGCTTGTAGCCAGGGCTGCCTACAAAACAACCCCTAGGCCCTCTCTTCCCTTCTTTTGTTGTTGTTGTTATTTAGTCCTGTCCTACTCTTCTCTTCGTGACCCCATGGACCAGAGTACGCCAGGCACTCCTGTCTTCCACTGCCTCCCGCAGTTTGGCCAAACCCATGCTAGTTGCTTCAAGAACACTCTCCAACCATCGCATCCTCTGTCGTCCCCTTCTCCTTGTGCCCTCCATCTTTCCCAACATCAGGATCTTTTCCAGGGAGTCTTCTCTTCTCATGAGGTGGCCAAAGTACTGGAGCCTCAACTTCAGGATCTGTCCTTCCAGTGAGCACTCAGGGCTCATTTCTTTCAGAATGGATAGGTTTGATCTTCTTGCAGTCCATGCGACTCTCAAGAGTCTCCTCCAGCACCATAATTCAAAAGCATCCATTCATTTTCTCTTTTTTAAAAATATAATTTTTATTGATTAATCTTCATATATTACAATAATAAACGAAATTATATTACAATACATTGCATCATGTCTCTTATTATCCAATACTTTTGTGCTATTATACTAAGAGTATTACACCTCAAAAAGAAAAAGAAAAATGAAAAATGAAAACAAACAAACAAACAAACAAAAATTGCCAAAAACAACAAATTTTATCCAATATCATAAATAAACCAAACAATTAGACTTCCTGTCAATCCCAAATGTATATTCCACTAATACAAATGAATGTGGCTCCTGTTTGTTATACATTTCTTTATATATTTTCTAATACAGTCTTGTATCAACTTGTACCCTTACTCCTATTAACAAACTCGTTCTGTCTCCAAGGTCAATCAAATGCTGGCATAGTTAGCGTACCCTTACTGTATTTCCGGACATACAATTTATATTTATCCCATTTTTCCTTAAATTTTTGATTGGAGTTACTTCTCAGACTGTTTGTCAGCTGTGCCATTTCAGCAACCTCTTGTAATTTATTCTGCCAATCTGATAGCGTCAGGGTTTCTTGTTCCTTCCACCCCTTTGCCACCAAGGTGCGTGAAAAGCAGGGGTAGGCAACCTAAGGCCAGTGGGCCGGATGCAGCCCAATCGCCTTTTCAATCCAGCCCACGGACAGTCCGGGAATCAGCGTGTTTTTACATGAGTAGAATGTGTGCTTTTATTTAAAATGCATCTCTGGGTTATTTGTGGGGCATAGGAATTCGTTCATTTTGTTTTTTCTTTTGAAAATATAGTTTGGCCCACCACATTGTCTGAGGGATGGTGGACCGGCCCACGGCTGGAAAAGGTTGCTGACCCCTGGTGAAAAGCATCCATTCTTCCGCGATCAGTCTTCTTTATGGTCCACCTCTCACTTCCATACATGACTACTGGGAAAACCATAGCTTTAACTATACGTCCAGTTACAGGTGGGTAGCCGTGTTGGTCTGCCATAGTCAAAACAAAATCGAAAATTCTTTCTAGTAGCACCTTAGAGACCAACTGAGTTTGTTCCTTGTATGAGCATCTGAAGAAGTGTGCATGCACACGAAAGCTCATACCAGGAACAAACTCAGTTGGTCTCTAAGGTGCTACTAGAAAGAATTTTCGATTTTGTTTTAACTATACGGACATTTGTCGGAAAGGTGAGGTCTCTGTTTTTAGACACACCCTTCGGAGCAGGGCTGGGCAGCAATTCTTGCAAGGCAGTTTATTCATGCAAGAGATAAGCGTATCTCATTCAATTGCAAGTGGCTTTGTTCACGAGTAGAAGATCCAATCAAAGTCCCACTCGCGCTGGTAAATCTTTTGCAACAAAGGCGGGGGGGGGGCATGCCTCCAGGGCTGCAGATGCTTAGCTTCTCCCAACGCCTAAGGGAATCCCAGCCTGATGGGATCAAGATTGTCTCCGGCATAGGAGCCAACGCCTATAAAACATAAAATATTTGAGGGGGCCAGCCCCCCCACCCAAAGTTGGTGGACGTTGCCCTTCAAATGGTGTGCATGTGCTGTTTCATGCGATCGATTATGTGGGTCGGGGTTTACCTAATCCGGTCCATTTCTAAGTCCAGGACCAGGACATCCGCTGCCCCACCAGCAGATGCTGTAAAAAAGGAAGAGCTGTGTGTCATCAACATATTCTTGACAACGTGCTCCGAAATTCTGCGCTGCAAACCCCATAAACATGCTCTGAACTATCGGTTCTAACTTTAAGCTGCTTGTTCCACTCCCGTTCCCACAAAGAAATGATAGACCAGAAGCTATGGTTGTTGCTGATTGCATTTTAAATTATCTTTATTATATGTGAACATGCAATAAAATGCTTTTCTGAAATGCAGACATCACCCCCACCGCCCTTGAATGCAGAGTAAGAGCCGGGGGTGTTAGATAGAGCCCTATCGGTTCTAACTTTAAGCTGCTTTAAGCCACTGTTCCGCTCCCCGCTTCCCCCAAAGAAACCACAGACTAGCACCTATTGTTGTTGATTGCAAATCAGTTTTATTATATACAGTGCTTTTTTCGGGGGGGGTGCAAGGGGATGCATACCCTTAAACATTTCGTTAATCTAAGTTTGGCCTCATTAAGGGGCAGTATTTCAATATGAGTAGGAAAATGAGAGTAGCCCTAAACATTTTTTTTAAAGAAAAAAGTACTGATTATATATGAATATGCAATAAAATGCTTTTCCAAAATGCAGACACGACACCCCCCCCATGCAGAATAAGAGCGGAGATGCGACGCTGCCTGAATTGATTCGGCTCCCTGATTACGATTGCCTCAATTCTCCATATGTAGGGATAAGAATCGCTACTGGAAGGAATTTTGTAAATTATTATTTTGCTTCGACTGCAATTTGGAGCCTCTCAAGAGCTGATTGGCTGCCCAGTGAAGCGGCGTTGCCCCCGCCCCTGCTTATCCATTCACAACTCTTATCCATTCATCAACAGAGTCGCAGTCTCTGACTGGCTACTTTTCTCGTGGCGGCGATTTTGATTTGGTCGCCTGCTGCTTCGGCTCCTCCTTTTGCTGCTCACCAGAGCTGCTCCGGATCACACAAAAAGGGGTCACATTGCTCCTCTCTCCGCCGGACTAGGAGTGGTACGAATTGCTGCTTTGGTCGGACGTGGAGACAGAAGGATTCTCAGGCTTGGATCCGGTTTGCTCACCGATCTCGCCCCGCATTATCACCAAGGTGAGAGAATTATTCATTGCTCAATAGGCGCTCCTCGCCCTGCAGGACCCTTTCCTAGCGTGTCGCGCGGGAGATACGTGTACACAGTCGTGTGAATGGAAATGGCGTTTATTTTGCGTGGGGACATGATGGTGTTCCCTTCCCTTACCCTCAGTTTTATCTCTAGTCCTTTTTAAAAAAATATATATCTTTTTATTGAAAAGTCACGGGGGACTCCCCCCCCTTTTTAACCGAGTTCCCCCATCTCTTTCCCATTGCTCCCTATCTCTGCTCTGCCCGCACTCGGGGGAATAAAGGGAATCTTCCTCTCGGGGGATCTGCAGAATCGGGACTGCAGATCTCTTTCCGCGAGATGAGTGACTTATAGAAAACCTGTACTGTATATGAAATGAAGGATTCAGATTTCTTAGAAATTGCTGTTAAGTTAGGGGGGGGGACCTGGGCGGGATGGGGGGAGAGGCAAATGAATTCCCCAAGAGGCCGTAACTTAAATGTGTGTGTCCGTCTTCTCATCTGCTTTGCGTGCAGGAGGTCCCAGGTTCAAATCATGCTATCTCCAGGTGCGGGTTTTTTAGGTGCGCGGGTGGGGGATTTCAGCTCCCAAAAATTCCAGCGCCATCCACGCCCTTTTTAGCACTTCCCACGATTGGCCACGAAATGCTCTTATTTGTGTTGCCGGATGAGCATTTTAGGATTTCCTATCGCACGCGGTTTTGCTCTCTGTTTACACGTGGATTTTAGCCGATTTAACCTCTCCATCTTTTACCTTGCTAATTCGATAAGAGCCACGTTTCTGTACAAAGCAGCTAACAAACGCGGCAAATAATAGGCGTCCTCTTGTGATCTGCATCATGGGAACCATCCGCATGATGATTTTTTAAAAATGAAGTTAAAAGTGCCTCTCTCACATCCAGCCCCCGGATTACCTCCTCTCAAATGTCCTTTACACATAAACCTTTATTGTAAACAGCCTAGAGGTTCTATTATAAAAAGTGGTGTGTGTGTTAAATGAAATAAAATGCAAACGAAGCTGTTTCTGGACCAGGGTTTTTCACAGGGCGACAAGCTGCAATGGCAAGCTTAACTGAGGTGGCCACCATCAAACATTGCCGTGTTTCTTATATTTTTATTGCATTAGATTTTGAATTACTTGGAATGCAAATGACAAACGTATTAAAATACCACGGAAATATATATATATATATATATAAATATATATGAAGGAACAGAATGCAATTCAAAACAATTGAACACAGTGCACTGCAATTGCTAAAACAGGCAAGAAGATAATAGAATCGTAGAGTTGGAAAGGATCCCAAGGGTCATCTAGTCCAACCCCCTACAATGCAGGAATCAAACCAAAGCAAATCATTAAGTGGTCTGTCAAGACCACCAGGAATATTGCAGCTGTCCATGGGGGGAAACATTTGGCAGTTGCAGTTCAGGTTGCAGATATGGGTTCCTCCGGATACTTCCTGGAGATTTTAGGAATTGAGCTAGGACCTTCTGTCTACTGTACCCACTGAGCAACAGACCCCATGGCTGTTCTGGCAAGGAGGAATCTATCATGAGATTTGCCTTTCCTAAATACTTGAGGGAGGGTGATAATCTTTCTTAACAGGGTGTAGGAGAGGCATTTTTTTGATCCCACATATAAAATGTAATAAAACGACAAACATTAAAAAGTTCCCCATAAAAAAAACATTAAAAAGTTCCCCATATAGAGCTGCCTTACAATGTCATCTAAAAGTTGTGTAGTTCTTTCATCTCCTTGACATCTGATGGGAGAGCTTTGCACAGGGTGGGTGCGTCTGCTGAGAAGGTCCATGTGGATGGGGCAGGGGTTACACTTCCCATTTCAGACTAAAGTTCACAGGGATCCATTTCTCTTCAAGGTGCAACTGCTTCTGGAGAAGGAGAGAAGCTATGGCCGATCGCAACAGGAGTGAAGCTATGGCTGATGAGAGGTACAGGAAGAGGATCCGAAAGGAAGTCACCTGCTCCGTCTGCCTCGAGTACTTTACTCGTCCGGTGGAACTGGGCTGCAGGCACAACTTCTGCGAAAGATGCATCTTGAGATGCTGGGAGGAGTCTGGTGAGGAAACCAGGTGCCCCGAGTGCAGAAAGTCTGTAGAAAAGGATTTCAAGAGAAACAGGCTTCTCACAAATATGGTCGGAATCATGAGTGAGTGGGATCATTCTGAGGAGAGAGAGGCTCAAAGGAGGCGCTCAGAATGTCAGAGGCACCAGAAGACCCTGGACCTCTATTGCCGGGACGACGAAGTCCTCTTCTGCAGGGAGTGTGACGCATCCCAAGGGCACAGCGGCCACAGGGTGATTCCTGTGGCAGAAGCCGTCCAAGACTACAAGGTGAGAATGAACCATGAATAGGAATGGCTGGTATATATGATGGGAATTAAAATCATAGAACTGTAAAGTTGGAAGGGATCCTGAGGATCATCTAGTCCAACCCCCTGCAATGCAGGAATATGCCATTGTCCCATAAGGGGATTGAACCTGCAACCCTCATGTTATAAGCCCCATTCTCTAACAAGCTGAGCCATTCAGCGATCAAGGTTAAAGGCTGTCCGCAAACCACTGTCTCCTCTGAGTGAGCATTTCTCCCTCCAATCCTAGGTGTGAGGGATGCAGTCTGCTGTCAACTGACTCTGCACATGCTCAGGAGGCCCCTCATCTAATTATATTTTGCACATCCTTGGAAAGATTCTTGCTCTGCCTCATAAGACTCTACTGGATATGTATATTAGCTATGATTGTGCACAAAAATAAAAGCCGATCTAGAAAGATTAAACGATGTTAAGTTGGCCTTGTAGGGAAAATAAATGCAGCCAAATTAAGTGCACTTTGCAAAGTGACTTTCCTGTTTCAGAATCTGATAATACAAAGAGCAGAGCAAGCATTGTAACACTGGAAAGAACTAATACATCAATTTATTTGGAATGGAAAGAAATGTACAATTGCTTTAGAAAGGCAAGCAAATAATAAAACCTAGAAGGATGATGTTTTGGGCATCTCAGAGATGCTTGCAGTTATAAAGGGGGAAAAATATTGTGAAGGCTCAGATCAAGAGGCGAAGATTTTCCCCTTGGTTGTATTTCCAAGTTAGCAATGATATTTATATACAGTGGTATCTTGGTTTGCAACCATTTTGGATTGCAACCACATCAAAATTGGAAGTGCGTGTCCCCGTTTTTGGGATGACAACCCTTCCCCCCCCCCTTTTCTTTTCTATACTGGCAAAAGCGTGCCTTGGGTTACAACATGTTTTACAAACAGACCTCCAGAACAGATTATGGTTGTAAACCAAGGTGTTACTGTATACAGGTACTGCCCTTCACCAAAAAACAAACAAACAACAACAAAAAAAACATTAGAGGCATAAAAAAACATCCTTTCTCCTGTTGCCAGCCCTAAACTATGCAAAGAACTCAAGAGTCATGAGTTTTCAACCAGTTGTGTTAAGGCAGGGCTACCACTGGTGTTTGATCTTAGGCTTTCAGTGCAGGTGTGCTGTTTCAGATGAAGAGGAGGGTGAAAGCCGATTTCAGATTTACAAGCAAAGTTCAGGTCTACATGCTTGGATAAATGCAAGATCAGGTTTTTGCGAAGCAAGCAGTGTATTCCAACGGCTTTAACCAACCCCTACCAGCCACGATGCTGCAACAATCAACTAACCACCACAATTGCATCCCCCCCCCAAAAAAAAAAAAACCACAACCCACTTCTTAGCAGTCCTAGACTGCAGGGTTGACATAAACTCTTTTGAACCCCTGCGTGTTGGAACATCAACAATGCTTCCTAAACATGACTTAACACTTTCTAAGTCACAATACCCATCCTGCAGTGTGGTAGATTTTATTTGCATTAGTGGGCAAACATTTCTCCATAACACTCATCAGTTGCATCTCTCATAGGCTAAATAAGCTGGATGGCAGAAGCAGGCCCTACAATCTCAAAAACTGGGGAACAAGAGCATAATTTAACTGTCCTCTCGCTTTCCATTTCTTCTCTCTATATCGATGACGGTTTTGGTGATTATCTCCTGGAAACCTCTCACCAGGACCCAAATGGGAACTTTGGTTTTTCTTTTCAGGATCAGCTCTTCAAGTGCCTGGAGACTCTGAACGAGGAGAAGGCAAAAATTGAGGCGAACAAAGCAAGAACAAGTAGCGAAAGTGATTTCTTGGTTGTAAGTGTCGCTCTTACTGGGAAGTAAGCAAATAAGAAAAAGCATTAATGCTATGGAGAGAAATTAAAATTACATACTGAAGCCATCAGGCAGCTCCACTCTTTTAGATATCTATTTATTTGGGGACGCATGTTCTGATGGGAAAGAAATTTTTTTCCTTTGCTTGAAAAATGATGCATCATCTGTGAAAATACAACAATTCAGAAGCACCCAACCTGTTCCCTTGCAGCAATCCTCAAACAAATTTTACACGGCACAAAGAGTGGCAATGTTGCTAACAGCCTGTTTTTCTTTCCACATGTTTCTTGCAGAAAAAAGTAATGTACGACAGGAGGAAGATGAAGGGTGAATTAAAGCAACTTCGTTCGTTTCTGGCAAAATGGGAAAGCCAGCAGCTGAAGCAGATGGAAGAGGTGGAGATGCAGATTGTGATGAAAACGCATGAGCAGCTGGACAAGCTCTCCAGAGAACTCTGCTCTCTTCAAAGTGTCATCCAGGAGCTGGAGGAGAAGCTTAAGCAGCCCCCCAGTGAACTCCTGCAGGTAGGATATTGGCATAAGGAGCCCAAGCTTTTCTCCAGGTCAAGGCCACTACCAGACCAGTCTCTGCCTCTGTCAGTGTACAAAAAGTGACATACCTTGGTTTTGTGGAGCTGGTAGCTAGTTCTCTTATGTTAGGTGCAGGAGCATCTAAGAGAACAAGGAGACAATGCTCAGCTTCATTTGTTACTTAACAATGATGGAAGCAGATGTTTTCTGCTCTTGGCTGGTGATGGGTCTGCTGCTGGCTCCCAAATCAGTGCCGTTGCCTTCCTGGCCTGCTTGTGGGATTTCCAGAAGCTGCAGTTGCCAAGAGGGGACTGGACTGGGTGGATCCGTTGGCCTGATCCCTGCAATGAACAGGTCCATTTTTTGTGCCTTTTAAAGTATGGGACAGTTTGTCATTTCAGGGCTTCTTTTAATAAGTTTTCCCTTCTTTGGTTATATATATAACACCGGTCTTGAAAGACCTACATTGGCTCCCAGTACGTTTCCGAGCACAATTCAAAGTGTTGTTGCTGACCTTTAAAGCCCTAAACTGCCTCTGTCCAGTATACCTGAAGGAGCGTCTCCACCTCCATCGTTCTGCCCGGACACTGAGGTCCAGTACCGAGGGCCTTCTGGCGGTTCCCTCACTGCAAGAAGCCAAGTTACAGGGAAACAGGCAGAGGGCCTTCTCGGTAGTGGCACCCGCCCTGTGGAACGCCCTCCCACCAGATGTCAAAGGGAAAAACAACTGCCGGACCTTTAGAAGACATCTGAAGGCAGCCCTGTTTAGGGAGGCTTTTAATGTTTAATAGATTACTGCATTTTAATGTTCTGTTGGAAGCCGCCCAGAGTGGCTGGGGAAACCCAGCCAGATGGGCGGGATATAAATAATAAATTATTATTATTAATTATTATTATTATTTACATTACCTGAGTTGGGTTTAAAATAGGTGGACCCTGCTCAGGGCTTCATTTAAGAGGCTGTGTTCTGATTTTAGGACATTACCCTGGTTGGGCTGAGGCATGGGGCGTGGGCTTCGATGTATGGCCAGTTGTGGATGCTGAGTTCTCTCTTCTTTTTCTCTTTCCCCTGCAGGATATTAGAACCACTTTGCAGAGGTATGTGGGTCCCTCTTCTTTTCCTTTGCGCTTTGTGGTTCTGTGAAGGATGTGGACAGCAGGAAAGACACTGGTTGTTTCCAAGGGGAGAGTGAAGGTCTTTGTGACCTCCAACTTTGAACAAATCAACAGGGCCCACTTTTTCTAAAGTTCCTATTTTCACTTCAAAACTTCCTTCTCTCAGTTTCTATCTTTCGTTTATTTCTGCTTCTCTTTCCTTTCTTTCTGTTTCCACCTGGTAGTCTCAATAGTCTTCCAAAACAGGGATGTATCTAAGAAAGCAACAAACCATTGTTCACACTTTTATTCCCTGTACTGTACTGCTTATTTCAATATACGTTTCAGCTGTCCTCTTATTATTCACCTTGAATTTGACCAACCAATTTCTTGAGACCTTTGTGATCCTCTTCATTTGCTTCCTTTGGGAATTCTAGTTTGGAAGGAGAGCAAGCTGGCATATTTAAATGTTTTATTTCTTTACAGGCATGAGGGGAGACAGACGTTTGAGGCTCCCAATATTTTCCCTCCTGAATTGCTGTGGAAAGTTTGGGACTCCCGTGATATAAATTCCTTTCTGGAAGCTGTTGTAGAGCAGTTCAAAGGTAAAGGCTGCAAAAATGTCATGCTGGATTTTGAATTGGTGCAGATGGAGGTTGAGGAAAAGCTCAAGGTGTCCTTTGTAATGCTAGGAGAGCCAGAAAAAATGGAACTTGAGGGTCAGTGGGGAAGGTAACTTTAAATTTCACTGAGGGGAAAAGGAATTTCTGCAGCCGCAGCTCAAAATGCCCTTCCATAAGACTGCCTCTCTCAGCCTGGTTCTTTCCATTTGTTTCGGACTCCAACTCCAATCAGCTCCAGCTGATAATGGGAGTCCAACAACATCGTGAAGGCCACAACTTTCCCCTCTCTGGAAACGTGTTTATTCCTTCAGCAACAGTGTCTCACCCATATGCAAATTTATGCAAGGACACTAGAAAAAACTCACACACTTCTGTGACAGAAGCTTTGTATGACTTAAGGCCCACTCAAACTGACTGTGTGTGTGTGTGTGAGAGAGAGAGAGAGAGAGAGAGAGAGAGCAAGAATATTGTGGTGAATATAATGATCAGTTTGGTGGTTTCTATTTTTTGTAAATAATTTTTATTCATTTTCTCATAAAGGGGGGGGGGAATCCATATTAATAACAAATCAAGCCAAATCTTATTGCCCTGAATATAGAACCGGAGAAATCGAGAGATACATAGCCGCCCCGGCACCTTACCTCTCCTTTCTCTTGTCAAAAAACACAAGAAGGGCATTTACACTTGCCAGAAGTGCGGCATTGCCCACGCCAGTGCTGGAGGGGCTTTACAAAAAAATCCCATGCGCCCAAAGACTCTGCTTATGCCCACTAGGGGAAATAGGAAGCCCTGAGCACTCGTTCTTCAGATGCCCTCTATATGAAGAAGCTCGAAGGGAGATCCTGGATCCCATACTGGTGAGGTTTGCAAGCCTCCCGGAAAAGCAGACATATAATCTGCTCTTGTTTCGGTAAAGACCCAATGATTACCAGGGCGGTCGCCAGATTTTGTATCCATATTTGTAGACATAGACCTTCTTCCCAGCCCATCTAAGTTTCTCCTCAATGGAGCCGGGCTTAGCCTTCTGTAGCCACTATGTTAAACTTTTAATATTGTAATGTAATTAACAATTTCCTTCTGAATCTTGTTTAAAGCGTTTTTATAGGTATCGTTCCCAGAAATTGTTCTGTCAAAGGGATCCGTTGTATTCTTTTTGTAGTTATATTTTATTTTATTTTAAGAGCTGGTCTTCGACCGTAATAAAATTTATTTCAAGCCAAATCTTACCACATTCAAAAACAAAATGCTGCCAATTATAGACTCCGAATTAATTAATTTCAATGGGACTTCCCATGTTCTGGATTTCAAGACCTAAATTTGGTGGTTTCAGTGATACTCTGTCACAACTCAAGTTTAGCCAGGCCTCAGGGTTCAACACTTTAAGGCCTTAAGAGGCAGGTTGCTAAGCTTTTCAAAAGCAGACAGTAGTTACCCTTGTGTATGCTGTGAGAGACAAAAGATCCCATAAGCAGAAGTCAAATGTGATTGTTTCGAAACAAGTGAAAAGACAAACAAGGTTCTGGAAACCGAGGAATGGTTGAGGGAGTTAGGTATGTTTAGCCTAGAAAAGAGCAGACAGAGTGGATGATACGACAGCCATCTTCAAGTATCTAAAGGGCATGTAAGATGGAGCAAGATTGTCTTCTGCTCTGCAGGGTAGGACTCGAGCCAATGGCTTCAAGCTACAAGAAATGAGATTCTGACTAAACAATTATATCAACTGACTCTTTTTCTGTGCTATAACATTCATTAAGAGCAGGGCGGTGTGATGCTTAGTCTGTTTTGCTTTCCCTTTCGCAGCCACTCTAACATCAGGACTCTCTCTGCAGAAAGGTAAGCTGAGGTGCCTCAATCATAGTTATCCACCAGGGGGAGCTGGTGGGGCCCATGTGTCGATAGCTGGTGGGGCCACAGTGGACACAACCAGAGTCCAAAGTCACTCCTTTTCTGAGATCCCAGTCTTTTTATTGCTCCCCTTCTTCGTCCTTGGCCAGTTGGCTATTGGGAGTGGGAGAGAGAATGGTGGCTTCATTGACCTTTCTAAATTGGACAGAGGGCCAAAGCTGGGCTACCCTAGCAGTGATGCCCATGGGAGGCTAACAGTCCAGACAGGACTTCCTCACTGATCCCTGGCGTGGATCTAAGCTCACAATGTCTATCCTCCCAGCTGATTCCTCTTTTCTCTTCCTATCTCTCCTCGCGACGCCAATAGCAAGTGTAACTCTGGACCCCGCCACCGCTCATCCCCACCTGACCCTGACCGAGGATCGTCAAAGTGCGAGGTGGGGAGAGGCACATCAAGAGCTGCCGGACAATCCAGAGAGATTCAGTGGACATACCTTGGTGCTGGGGTGTGAGGAGTTTACAGCAGGGAGGCACTGCTGGGAAGTCACCGTAGGAACTGACAACATCTGGGCTGTGGGGGTCGCCAGGAAGACTGTGAAGAGAAAGGGCTTGGACTGCTTTAGCCCTGAGGCAGGCATCTGGGGACTTGGGCAGCTGGATAGCAAGCCCAGGTCTGCCCGCTGCTCTCTGCCGCTTCCTGGTCCGAAGCTGAAAAGATTCCGGGTGACTGTTAACTATGCAGGGCGCCGAATTCTCTTTTTTGATTGTGATACAGGAGATTTAGTCAAGTCCTTTACAAAGGCTGAATTCTCTGGGGATCCCCTTCTGCCCATCTTTTGCGTGGGGCCAGAAACCTACCTTGAACTGCACCCGGTGACACACTAGCCTGGCCACCCCTCCAGAAAAAAAAATAGAAATGTGTGGAAAAGTAACTTCCAGATTGTTTCTTGATTTTTTTAAATCAAAGGATTGTGTCACTTCTGTGTATATATGCCATTAAAGATATGACAACAAGCACTAGAATGTGTCAGGTTTTTCTTTTTCCATTGTATATCTGCTTGGCTTGCCTTTCCTCATGATCTGGGTGTTGTTGTTGTTGTTCAGTCGTTCAGTCGTGTCCGACTCTTCGTGACCCCATGGACCAGAGCACGCCAGGCACGCCTATCTTTCACTGCCTCCTGCAGTTTGGCCAAACTCATTCTAGTCGCTTCAAGAACACTGTCCAACCATCTCATCCTCTGTCGTCCCCTTCTCCTTGTGCCCTCCATCTTTCCCAACATCAGGGTCTTTTCTAGGGAGTCTTCTCTTCTCATGAGGTGGCCAAAGTACTGGAGCCTCAACTTCAGGATCTGTCCTACTAGTGAGCACTCAGGGCTGAGTAGGAGGACAGATCCTGAAGTTGAGGCTCCAGTACTTTGGCCACCTCATGAGAAGAGAAGACTCCCTAGAAAAGACCCTGATGTTGACCTGGGTGCTTGAAGACAAATCAGGCACCCCCCAATGGAGCCCAAATTACCAATTTCACAAAACAGAAACATGCAGCTTAGATATATAAGCAAATCGCCAAATGTAACCTATATTATAGTCCACACAATGGAATGTCTGGGAGAGGCAATGCCAATTATTATTATTACAATACAATCTTTATTACGGTCCATAGACCCATCAATTCGTTACAAAGCAATACCCAATTTGAACAACCAGCCTTCAGGTTACACAAACATTTTGTTCAGACTTAAAATAGGGATCATTGGTTGTAGCTGTTGGCGTATTTAAACTGAGTAACTGCACAGCAAAAAGCATTCTGAGGAGACTGCAAAGTATAATTAGGAGTTGATTTAATTAAAGAAAAATAACAGAAGTTACATTAACTACAAGAACGCTACAGAAACATGACCCACCACCCAGGGTACTGAGAGAGGTACGCAGACCTCCTTATATACTGTATTCGATTGCTGATATGCCTTAAATCAATACAAACTTAACATCACCTGCTGTACTGCCCCACAGCTGCAAAACTAGGTCAGTTCATTTCCTTCTTTCTTTTAAAGAGATACACATTTCTGTGGAACAGTAATGAACCTTAAACTGTAACCACTCAACACTAGCAACCACCGATAAAAACTTCGCCACTGCTAATGTCCTGGCATTTGTCCCGTCTTCCAGTAGGAACCTGACATTGTAATCCTCTGATTTTCCTGGGATCGGAACTAGCAGGGGTGAAATCAGTTCAGCTTGCTCAAATTTCACACAGTGCAGCAAAAGCCCTAAAGCACAGAGCCTAGGGCTTGCCGATCAGAAGGTCGGCAGTTCGAATCCCCACAAACGGGTTGAGCTACCGTTGTTCGGTCCCAGCTCCTGCCCACCTAGCAGTTGGAAAGCATTCCCTCTGAGGACCCTTTTTCCCGTAAACACCATGCAAAAACACTAGGAGACTCAACCAGCTCAGTAAACCAAGTTTTTCAGGATTTGACTATCAAAGGGCTATCCCCAGTTCCACCGTCCCCCACCTTCTTTCTTCTGCTGTAGGTGACTGAGAAGGGATCATGGTGGCAGCAACCTCACTGGTAGCAGGGGCGTGGCAGGGGCAGGCCGCCCCGGGTTCCATAATGGAGGGGGTGACAAATTATCAAGGAGCAATTTTTTTTGAAATTTTATTTTTTGAAAAAAAACGTTTTGAAATTTTTTTTGAATTTTTGGTTTGAAAATGCCTGCTTCGAAGGTCTTATCTTACTATACTAGGGATTATATAGCTATATATGAAATTTCATGCATATCGGTTAATATCTGGTAGCAATACCCATCTGGCAACACTGCAGGGCTGTTGTGCAGCAGTTGGGCAAGCAAAGGGTGTAAGAAACTTTCCCTTCACCGCAATGGAACCAGAGGAGGCTTGGAACTAATATTAAACTTGCTTTCCTCCGCAAAAATACTGCTAAAGCTTGCACATGGAGGATAATGGCACCCTTAATTTCAGAATAGTTGGGGGGGTGGAATGCTGACCCATTTGACAAACCACAGAACGGTTGAGGCTTGAGGGTATCTGTTTCTGAAATCAGAATTTGGAATTCTATAATTATGATTATTTACAGTCAAATATTACATATTTAAAATTACTGTTGGTCGAAATTTTCCGATGTGGGCAACCCTAGAATATATGCATACAGCACCCTTGTTTGGTTGGACAATACTAGGATCAAAAATATTTGAAATCTCAGGTGACTCTGGAAACAGCTAAACCAGCCTGGTGCTCAGTTCCATGTTTGTCTATTTACAGCTTGACCTACTTTTAAAATGTTTCGCTCCAAGCCCTGTTGTTTCATCCACAGTCATTTAAAGTCACACTGTGTTGTGTGCTTTCAGACAGCATGCTTACACCTGGACGTTTCTCTCATTGGCTTTCTGCATTCTGACTGCCACTGCAAGAGATTTTTGTGGGCTCCAAACATTACACTACACTGGCTTAGAGTCTTGTCCTCTGGGCAGCCACAGCGGCCGCCCCTGGTCTCTGAGCTGCCCCCCTGCCCCATAGAGAGCTGCCTCCTCACAAGCACACCCTTGGCCAGGACCTGAGGCACCATTCGCCTGGGGAGCTTGTAGCCAGGGCTGCCTACAAAACAACCCCCAGGCCCTCTCTTCCCTTCTTTTGTTGTTGTTGTTGTTATTTAGTCCTGTCCGACTCTTCTCTTCAACTGTTCTCTTCGTGACCCCATGGACCAAAGTACGGCAGGCACCCCTATCCTCCACTGCCTCCCGCAGTTTGGCCAAACACATGCTATTTGCTTCGAGAACGCTGTCCAACCATCTCATCCTCTGTCGTCCCCTTCTCCTTGTGCCCTCCATCTTTCCCAACATCAGGATCTTTTCCAGGGAGTCTTCTCTTCTCATGAGGTGGCCAAAGTATTGGAGCCTCAACTTCAGGATCTGTCCTTCCAGTGAGCACTCAGGGCTCATTTCTTTCAGAATGGATAGGTTTGATCATCTTGCAGTCCATGGGACTCTCAAGAGTCTCCTCCAGCACCATAATTCAAAAGCATCCATTCATTTTCTTTTTTAAAAATATAATTTTTATTGATTAATCTTGATATATTACAATAATAAACGAAATTATATTACAATACATTGCATCATGTCTCTTATTATACAATACTTTTGTGCATTTATACTAAGAGTATTACACCTCAAAAAGAAAACGAAAAATAAAAAATGAAAACAAAACAAAACAAAAATTGCCAAAAACAACGAATTTTATCCAATATCATAAATAAACCAAACAATTAGACTTCCTGTCAATCCCAACTGTATATTCCAGTAATACAAATGAATGTGGCTCCTATTTGTTATTTTGTTGTTCAGTCGTTCAGTCGTGTCCGACTCTTCGTGACCCCATGGACCAGAGCACGCCAGGCACGCCTATCCTTCACTGCCTCTCGCAGTTTGGCCAAACTCATGTTAGTAGCTTCGAGAACACTGTCCAACCATCTCATCCTCTGTCGTCCCCTTCTTCTTGTGCCCTCCATCTTTCCCAACATCAGGGTCTTTTCTAGGGAGTCTTCTCTTCTCATGAGGTGGCCAAAGTACTGGAGCCTCAACTTCAGGATCTGTCCTTCTAGTGGGCACTCAGGGCCGATTTCCTTGAGAATGGATAGGTTTGATCTTCTTGCAGTCCATGGGACTCTCAAGAGTCTCCTCCAGCACCATTTGTTATACATTTCTTTATATATTTTCTAATACAGTCTTGTATCAACTTGTACCCTTACTCTTATTAACGAACTCGTTCTGTCTCCAAGGTCAATCAAATGCTGGCATAGTTGTTCAGTCGTTCAGTCGTGTCCGACTCTTCGTGAGCATAGTTAGCGTACCCTTACTGTATTTCCGGACATAGTTAGCGTACCCTTACTGTATTTCCGGACATACAATTTATATTTATCCCATTTTTCCTTAAATTTTTGTTTGGAGTTACCTCCCAGACTGTTTGTCAGTTGTGCCATTTCGGCAACCTCTTGTAATTTATTCTGCCAATCTGATAGCGTCGGGGCTTCTTGTTCCTTCCACCCCTTTGCCACCAAGGTCCGTGAAAAGCAGGGGTAGGCAACCTAAGGCCCGTGGGCCGGATGCAGCCCAATCGCCTTCTCAATCCAGCCCACGGACGGTCCGGGAATCAGCGTGTTTTTACATGAGTAGAATGTGTGCTTTTATTTAAAATGCACCTCTGGGTTATTTGTGGGGCATAGGAATTCGTTCATTTTTTTCTTCAAAATATAGTTTGGCCCACCACATGGTCTGAGGGATGGTGGACCGGCCCACGGCTCAAAAAGGTTGCTGACCCCTGGTGAAAAGCATCCATTCTTCCGCGATCAGTCTTCTTTATGGTCCACCTCTCACTTCCATACATGACTGCTGGGAAAACCATAGCTTTTAGCTATACGGACATTTGTCGGAAAGGTGATGTCTCTGCTTTTAGACACACCCTTCGGAGCAGGGCAGGGCAGCTATTCTTGCAAGGCATTTTATTCATGCAAGAGATAAGCGTATCTCATTCAAACGCAAATGGTTGTTCACGAGTAGAAGATCCAATCAAATCCCACTCGCGCTGGTAATGCTTTTGCAACAAAGGCGGGGGGGGGCATGCCTCCAGGGCTGCAGATACTTAGCCTCTCCCAATGCCTATGGGAATCCCAGCCTGGTGGTATCAAGATTGTCTCCGTCATAGGAGCCAACGCCTATAAAGCATAAAATATTTGAGGCGGCCAGCCCCCACCCAAAGTTAGTGGGCGTTGCCCTTCAAATGGTGTGCATGTGCTGTTTCATGCGATCGATTATGTGGGTCGGGGTTTACCTAATCCAGTCCAATGACAAGTCCATGACATTCCGCTGCCTCACCTGCAAATGCTGTGTGTCATCAGCCTATTGCTGACAACGCGCTGCAAAACTCTGGGCTCCAAACCCCATAAATTTGCTCTTGGTTCTAACTTTAAGCTGCTGTACCGCTCCACGCTCCCCCCAAAGAAAGGACAGACTAGCAGATATTGTTGTTGATTGCAAATTATGTGTATTATATGCAGTGTTTGGGGGGTGCAGGGGTACGCACACCCCTAAACATTTTGTGAATTTAAGTTTGGCCTCATTAAGGGGCAGCATTTCAATATGAGTAGGGGGGAAAGCACTGATTATATATGAACATGCAATAAAATGCTTTTTTGAAATGCAGACACCCCTCCCCCTTGAATGCAGATTAAGAGCGGGGGTGCGACCTTGCCTGAATTGATTGGCTCCCTGATTAAGATTGCTTCAGTTCTCCATATATAGAGATAAGAATCGCAGATATGCAGTTTGAAGCCACTCAAGAGCTGATTGGCTGCCAAGTGAAGCGGCGTTGCCCCCGCCCCTGCTTATCCATTCACAACTCTTATCCATTCATCAACAGAGTCGCAGTCTCTGACTGGCTACTTTCCTCGTGGCGGCGATTTTGATTTGGTCGCCTGCTGCTTCGGCTCCTCCTTTTGCTGCTCACCAGAGCTGCTCCGGATCAGTCAAAAAGGGGTCACATTGCTCCTTTATCCGCCAGACTAGGAGTGCTACGAATTGCTGCTTTGGTCGGACGTGGAGACAGAAGGATATTCTCCAGCTTGGATCCTGTTTGCTCACCGATCTCGCCCAGCATTATCACTAAGTTGAGAGAATTATTCATTGCTCAATAGGCGCTCCTCACCCGGCAGGACCCTTTCCTAGCATGTCGCGCGGGAGATACGTGTACACAGTCGTGTGAATGGCGTTTATTTTGCGTGGGGACATGATGGTGTTCCCTTCCCTTACCCTCAGTCTTTTCTCTAGTCATTTTTAAAATATATATCTTTTTATTGAAAAGTCACGGGGGACTCCACCCCCTTTTTAACCGAGTTCCCCCATCTCTTTCCCATTGCTTCCTATCTCTGCTCTGCCCACACTCGGGGAATAAAGGGAATCTTGCTCTCGGGGGAAGATTGGAGCCCCCCATTTATGCAACCCCAGATCAAGGAGTTGAGCGAGATTTTCGCTCCAAAAATGGGACTTTTATTTGGGGTGGAAGTCGTTCACATCTCTTATCCTCAGTTTTATCTTCCTTTGTTGTCATTTATCTCTTTCTTTGCTCACTCTCTCTGCTCCGTCCGGACTCGGAAAAATAAAGGTACATTTTTTTCTCGGACCCCATTTGCAGCTCCCGATCAAGGAGTTGAGCGAGATTTATGGCTCAACAAGGTCGCGCGTAACGCTGCGGGGTCCTTTCCGCGCCCTTTGCGCGGGGATATCGTCACGGGTACACGATACGTGTGGGTGCGTTTTATTTAGCGATGCGAACATAAATGAAGGTGGTTCTTTCCCCCTGGCCTCGGTTTTCTCCTTCCTTGACACCACAGGCGATTCTTTAAAAGAATCGGGACTGCAGGTCTCCTTCCGTGAGATGAGTGAGATCTTGAAAACCTGTATGTGAAATGCACACGAAAGCTCATACCAAGAACAAACTTTGTTGGTCTCTAGGGTGCTACTGGAAGGATTTATTCTATTTTTTATTTTGTTCAGATTTCTTAGAAATTGCTGTTAAATTAGAAGGGGGTGGAAACGGGGCCGGGATGGGGGGAGTGGCAGTTGAATTTCTTAAGAAGCCATAGCTTAATTGTGTGTGTCCGTCTTCTCTCATCTGCTTTGCGTGCAGAAGGTCCCAGGTTCAAGTCCTGCATCTCCAGGTGTGGATTTTTTTTTGAGCGCGCGCGGGTGGGGGAGTTTAGCACCCCAAATTCCAGGGCCATCCCCGTCCTTTTTAGCTCTTCCCACGATTGGTTCTTATTTCCCTGCTCTTATTTGTGTTGCCGGATGAGCATTTTAAGACTTTCCTGTCGCACGCGGCTTTGCTCTCTGTTGACACCTGGATTTTAGCCGACTTAACCTCTTCATCTAAGTCGATAAGAAAATACGGCGTCCTCTTGCGATCTGCATCATTGGGAACCATCCGCAGGATGATTTTTTAAAATGAAGTAAAAGTGCCCCTCTCACATCCAGCTCCCGGTTTACCTCCTCTCCAATGTCTTTTAAACATAAACCTTGTCAACTGCCTAGAGGTTCTATTATAAAAAGTGGTGTTTGTGTTAAATAAAATAAAATACAAGTGAAGCTGTTTCTGGACCAGGGTTTTTCCACACAGCGACAAGCTTCAATGGCAAGCTCAACTGAGGTAGTAAATTAAATATCCGTGTTGATTTTCAATTGAATTTTTTATTGGTGTGTTTCTTATTTTTTATTGCATTAAATTTTGAATTACTTGGAATGCAAATCGCAAACATATTAAAATACCACACACACACACATATGAAGGAACATAATGCAATTAAAATCCACTGGACACAGTGCATTACAATTGCTAAAACAGGGAAGAAAATAATAGAATCATAGAATTGTAGAGTTGGAAGGGACCCCAAGGGTCATCTAGTCCAACCCCCTACAATGCAGGAATCAAACCAAAGCAAATTATTAAGTGGTCTGTCAAGACCACCAGTAATATTGCAGCTGTCCATGGGGGGGGGGGGAAACATTTGGCAGTTGCAGTTCAGGTTGCAGATATTGGTCCCTCCGAATACCTCCTGGAGATTTTAGGAATTGAGCTAGGACCTTCTGTCTACCCACTGAGCAACAGACCTCATGGCTGTTCTGGGAAAGAGGAATCTACCCCCCCCCTTGTAGTTCTTGTGATGAGATTTGCCTTTCCTAAATACTTGAGGGAGGGTGATAATTTTTTTTTAAAATAAATATTTTATTGTATTTCGATTTCTTACATCTGCCATTATCTCAAACATTTTATACATACTTTTCATTTGTACTTGTTTTACAAATTAAATTCCATTATATAAATTAATAAAATGTATGTACTCTCCTATATATAATTTCTCTTTCGTTGGCTGTTTTTTCTTGCTTCCTCATGCACACAATAATGACAAAAATGCTACTAATAATGAAAAGCATGAAAATGTAAAACTACACATATTATATTCTTTTATATCTTTTTAACAATACAATACTAAAGAAAGAAAAAAAGGAAAAAAAGAAAGAAAGAAGGAAAGGGAAAAAACAAGAAGAAAGGGGGAGGGAGAAAGGGGGGAGAGAGGAGAAGTAACGAGGGGAGGGAAAAAAGGGAAGAAGAAATAGACAAAATAATAAAATAAAATAAAAGGAGAAAAAAACGAAGAAAAAAAGGGCACACAAATATTAATCTCTTTTGTTAGACTTCCCATCTTTTCCCTATGAACATTCATTTTCTAAAAAGACAAAAGATAATATAGCAGTGTTGAGCACATTCGTAATGATAATCTTTCTTAAAAGGGTGTAGGAGAGGCATTTCTTTGATCCCACATATAAAATGTAATAAAACATCAAACATTAAAAAGTTCCCCATATAGAGCTGCCTTACAATGTCTTCAGAAAGTTGACATCTGATGGGAGGAAGTTCTGCAGGGTTGGTGCCTCTGCTGAGAAGGTCCATGCGGATGGGGCAGGGGTTACATTTCCTATTTCAGATTAAAGTTCGCAGGGATCCTAACTCTGCTCCATCTCTCTCCAGGTGTGGCTACTTCTGAAGGAGAGTGGTCCCTCGCAACAGGAGTGAAGCTATGGCTGAGGAGAGGTACAGGAAGCGGATCCGAAAGGAAGTCACCTGCTCCATCTGCCTCGGTTACTTTACTCGTCCGGTGGAACTGGACTGCAAGCACAACTTCTGTGAAGGATGCATCTTGAGATGCTGGGAGGAGTCTGGTGAGGAAACCAGGTGCCCCGAGTGCAGAAAGTCTGTAGAAAAGGATTTCAAGAGAAACAGGCTTCTCACAAATATGGCTGAAATCGTCAGTGAGTGGGATCATTCTGAGGAGAGAGAGGCTCAAAGGAGGCGCTCGGAATGTCAGAGGCACCAGAGGGCCCTGGATCTCTTTTGCCTGTACGACGAAGTCCTCTTCTGCGACGAGTGTGACGAATCCCTAAGGCGCAGCCCCCACACTGGCCACAGCGTGGTTCCTGTGGAAGAAGCTGCCGAAGATTACAGGGTAAGAATAAACCATTATTAGGAATGGTTAGTATATATGATGGGAATTGGAATCATAGACTTGGATAAATAAATAAATTTTATTTATTTGTATATTAATGTTGTAAGCTGTAATTTCAATGTAGATTTTCCTTTCTTCCCCCCCTTCCCTTCCCTTCCCTTCCCTTCTCCCTCCTTTCTCCCCCCTACTCCCTCTCTATTCTCTTCTTTTCTTTTGGCTCCTTTCTAGGACTATTCTTTTTTCTAGTATTGTTAAACTGTGTATGGGCTGTATGTAGAAGTGTGTGTGTGTGTTTTTGTGTTGTGAAATCGTCATGTGTTTTATTGAGTCATGTATATGATGTGCGGTGATTTTGTTGTTTAATAAAAATTATTTAAAAAATAGAATCATAGACTTGGAAGGGATCCTGAGGATCATCTAGTCCCACCCCCTGCAATGCAGGAATATGCAGCTGTCCCACAAGGGAATTGAACCTGCAACCTTCATGTTATAAGCACCGTTCTCTAACAAACTGAGCCATTTCTCGAAGATGCAACTGATAGCAGAAGCAGGCTCTGCAATCTCAAAAACCGGGGAACAAGGGCATAATCTAACTGTCTTCTCTTTCATTTTCTTCTCTGTCTCGATGATGATTTTGGTGATTTATCTCCTAGAAACCTCTCACGAGGACCCAAATGGGAACTTTGGCTTTTCTTTTCAGGATCAGCTCTTCAAGTGCCTGAAGACTCTGAATGAGGAGAGGGCAAAAATTGAGGCGAACAAAGCAAGCACATCTAGCAAAAGTGAAGTCTTGGTTGTAAGTGTTGCTCTTACTGGGAAGTAAGCAAATAATCAAAAGAACTAATGCTTGGTGGAATATAGAATTACATACTGAAGCCAACAGGCAGCTCCACTCTTTGAGATATCTATTTATTTGGGGACGCATGTTCTGACGGCAAGAGAATTTTTCCTTTGCTTGAAAACTGATTCATCATCTGTGAAAATACAATTCATAAGTACCCACCCTGCTCTCTTGCAGCAATCCTCAAAGCCTCTTTACGCTGCAGGAGTGGCAATGTTGCTAACAGCCTGTTTTCCTTTCCACATGTTTCTTGCAGAAAAAGGTAATATCAGATAGGCAGAAAATGAAGGGTGAGTTTGAGCAGCTACGTTCGTTTCTGGAAAAATGGGAAAACTAGCAGCTGAAGCAGATGGAAGAGGTGGAGACTGAGATTGTGAGGAAAACGAATGAGCACCTGGCCAAGCTCTCCAGAGAACTCGACTCTCTTCAAAATACCTTCCGGGAGGTGGTGGAGAAGGTTAAGCAGCCCCCCAGTGAATTCCTGCAGGTAGGACATTGGCATAAGGAGCCCAAGCTTTTCTCCAGGTCAAGGCCACTACCAGACCAGTCTCTGCCCCTGTCATTGTACAAAAAGTGACGTTGCTTGGTTTCCCCTTCTTTGGCTATATTACCCAAGTTGGGCTGAAAATAGGTGGACCCTTGGTCTGATCCCTTACTGGTCCTCTGTGGTGCCTGCTCAGAGCATTGTTCTGATTTTAGGACATTACCCCAGTTGGGCTGAGGCATGGGGCGTGGGCTTTGATGTATGGCCATTTGTGGATGCTGAGTTCTCTCTTCTTTTTCTCTTTCCCCTGCAGGATATTAGAAGCACTTTGCAGAGGTATGTGGATCCCTCTTCTTTTCCTTTACGCTTTGTGGTTCTGTGAAGGATGTGGACAGCAGGAAAGAGGCTGGTTGTTTCCAAGGGGAGAGTGAAGACCTTTGTGACCTCCAACTTTTAACAAATCAATAGGGGCCCACTTTTTCTAAAGTTCCTATTTTCACTTCAAAACTTCCTTCTCTGTTTCTATCTTTCATTTATTTCTGACTCTCCTTTTTTCTGTTTCCACCTGGTAGTCTCAATAGTCTTCCCAAACTGGGATGTCTCTAAGAAAGGAACAAACCATTATTCACACTTTTATTCCCTGTACTGTACTGCTTATTTCAATATACGTTTCAGCTGTCCTCTTATTATTCACCTTGAATCTGACCAACCAGTTTCTTGAGACCTTTGTGATCCTCTCCCCTCTCCTTCATTTGCTTCCTTTGGGAATTCTAGTTTGGAAGGAGAGCAAGCTGGCATATTTAAATGTTTTATTTCTCTACAGGTATCAGGGGAGACAGACATTTGAGGCCCCCAACATTTTCCCTCCTGAATATCTGTCGAAGGTTTGGGACTTCCGTGATATGAATCCCTTTGTGGAAGCTGCCGTAGAGCAGTTCAAAGGTAATGGCTGCAAGAATGTCATGCTGGATTTTGAATTGGTGCAGATGGAGGTTGACGAAAAGCTCAAGGTGTCCTTTGTAATGCTGGGAGAGCCTGAAAAAATTGAACTTGAGGGTCAGTGGGGAAGGTAACTTTAAATTTCACTGAGGGCGGGAGGGAATTTCTGCAGCCGCAGCTCAAAATGCCCTTCCATAAGACTGCCTCTCTCAGCCTGGTTCTTTCCATTTGTTTCGGACTCCAACTCCAATCAGCTCCAGCTGATAATGAGAGTCCAACAACATTGTGAAGGCCACAACTTTCCCCTCTCTGGAAATGTGTTTATTCCTTCAGCAACAGTGTCTCACCCACATGCAAATTTATGCAAGGACACTAGAAAAAACTCGCACACTTCTGTGGCTGAATCTTTGTATGACCCACTGAAATTGGTGGGGCGGGTGTGTGCAAGAATATTGTGGTGAATATAATGATCAGTTTGTGGTTTCTAATTTTTTGTTAAAAAAAATTATTCATTTTCTCATAAAGGGGTGAATCCATATTAATAACAAATAAAGCCAAATCTTATCACATTCAAAAACAAAACAAAACAAAATGCAGCCAATTATAGACTCCGGATTAATTAATTTCAATGGGACTTCCCATGTTCTGGATTTCAAGACCTAAATGATCAGTTTGGTATTTTCAATTAACACTCTGTCACAACTTAAGTTTAGCCAGGCCTTAGACTCCAACACAGCAGCTATCCTAGTGTATGCAGAGAGAGGCAAAAGATCTCATAAGCAGAAGTCAAATGTAATTGTTTGGAAACAAGTGGAAAGACAAACAAGGTTCTGGAAACCGAGGAATGGCTGAGGGAGTTAGGGATGTTTAGCCTGGAAAAGAGTAGACTGAGTGGATGATATGACAGCCATCTTCAAGCATCTATAGGGCATGTAAGATGGAGCAAGATTGTCTTCTCCTGTTCTGGAGGGTAGGACTCAAGCCAATGGCTTCAGGTTACAAGAAAGGAGATTCTGACTAAACAATGATATCAACTGACTCTTTTTCTGTGCTATAACATTCATTAACAGCAGGGCGGTGTGATGCTTAATCTCTCTTGCTTTCCCTTTCACAGGCACTCTAACATCAGGACTCCCTCTGCAGAAAGGTAAGCTGAGGTGCCGCCATCAGTCAATCAGTCAATCATAGTTATCCATTGGGGGGAGCTGTTTGGGCCCATGTGTCGATAGCTCTTTAACAGTTAGTCTTTTTAACAGCCTCATCTTTTGTAGCTGGAGTCAGTCCTGGCCAGGGGGAATAGGCCTGCAAGGCAGGGAGCAGATCTTCAAGGGCTCACGGTCAAGATGGTCTGACAGAGAACCAGGAGGGGAATGTCTGCACTTTCAGGAAACTTTCTGCTTCCTTCAATTTTGCTTGTGGGCTCTGAAACCATCACTGCGTTAACTATGGATAGTGGAAAAAGCTTAGTGTGGAAAAGTTATCCGTCGGGGGAGCTGTTGGGGCCCATGTGCCGATAGCTGGTGGGTCCACAGTGGACACAACCAGAGATCCCAGAAAAGGACACAACTCCTTTTCTGAGATCCCAGCCTTTTTATTGCTCCCCTTCTTCGTCCTTGGCCAGTTGCCTATTGGGAGAGAGAATAGTGGCTTCATTGACCTTTCTAAATTGGACAGAGGGCCAAAGCTGGGCTACCCTAGCAGTGATGCCCATGGGAGGCCCACAGTCCAGGCAGGCAGGAAAGGAACCCCCTTCCTCACTGATCCCGGGAGTGGATCTAAGCTCACAATATTAATCCTCCCAGCTGATTCCTCTTTTCTTTTCTCTTCCTATCTCTCCTCGCGACGCCAATAGCAACTGTAACTCTCGACCCGGCCACCGCTCATCCCCAACTGATCCTGTCCGAGGATCGTCGAAGTGCGAGGTGGGGACAGGCACATCAAGAGCTTCCGGACAATCCCAACAGATTTGACACACATACCTTCGTGCTGGGGTGTGAGGAGTTTACAGCAGGGAGGCACTGCTGGGAAGTCACCATGGAAACTGCGGGTGAATGGGGGGTGGGGGTTGCCAGGAAGTCTGTGAGGAGAAAGGGCATGTTCTACTATTGGTTTATCAATAATGAAGGCATCTGGGGACTTGGTCAGCTGGATAGCGAGCCCAGGTCTGCTTGCTGGTCTCCGCCACTTCCTGGTCCGAAGCTGAAGAGGTTCCGGGTGACTGTTAACTATGCAGGGCGCCTAATTGCCTTTTTTGATGCTGATACAGGAGATTTACTCAAGTCCTTTACAAAGGCTGAATTCTCTGGGGAGTCACTTCTGCCCATCTTTTGCGTGGGGCCAGAAACCTACCTTGAGCTGCACCCAGTGACACCCTAGCCCGGGCCCCCCTCCAGAAAATGAAGAGAAATGTGTGGAAAAGTAACTTCCTTTTTTATTATTCATTTTATAAGGAACTGCACTACACAAACAGAAATACTAATACAAAATACACAAACAAATACAAAAACATCAAGACAAAGATACAAACAAAACATCAAAAAAATTCTTACATACCCGATACTATATCTTCTAATAACATTATCAAACGACTTCCTTCACTCCCTTTCCTCTAAATTTCATTATAATACATCCTTCGCAGTTTGTTCAACCATATTTATTAACCACCATTAATTAAATTAACATACTGTCTATCACTATTGCCTTATACCTTTCCTGTCTCTAAAATCAAAATCCTAATTAATACTAGCAGCCTTAAATTTCTTTTCTAAGGTAAATAATTACTCTATATTACAATATTTTTTAAGATACACTTTAATTTTTCCCCAATCTTCTTCTACCGTCTCTTCCTTCTGGTCACTTAGTCTCCCAGTCATTTCAGCAAGTTCCATAAAGTCCATGAATGGAAAAGTGACTTCCAGATTGTTTGTTGATTTTTTTTTAAATCAAAGGATTGTGTCACTTCTGTGTATAGATGACATTAAAGATATGACAACAAGCACTAGAATGTGTCAGATTTTTCTTTTTCCGTTGTATATCTGCTTGGCTTGCCTCTCCTCATGATCTGGGTGCTTGAAGCTAAATCAGGCATCCCCCAAGACTTCTGGCCTAGGGACACCTTTCACAATCCAGGAAACCGTGGCAGGGAGCCCAAATTACCAATTTCACAAATCAGAAACATGCAGCTTAGGTTACATTTGGCGATTTGCTTATATATCTATGTTACAGTCCACACAATGGAATGTCTGGGAGAGGCAATGCCATTTATTTATTATTCAAATACAATCTTTATTACGATCCATAGACCCATCAATTCGTTACAAAGTAATACCCAATTTGAACAACCAGCCTTCAGGTTACACAAACATTTTGTTCAGACTTAAAATAGGGATCATTGGTTCTAGCAACCACCGATAAAAAACTTCGCCACTGCTAATGTCCTGGCATTTGTCCCGTCTTCCAGTAGGAACTTGACATTGTAATCCTCTGATTTTCCTGGGATCGGAAGTAGCAGGGGTGAAATCAGTTCAGCCCCGGCTTGCTCGAATTTCACACAGTGCAGCAAAATATGTTTGATAGAGTCTGTGTCTTGGGCACACGAACACAGTCTTTCCTGGTAGGGAACTCCTCTCATCTTGCCCTGCAGCACTGCAGAGGGGAAAGCGTTTAACCTGGCGTTTGTAAATAACCTTCGGTAATTTGGTACGGTCAGGTTTTTAATGTAGGGCGATAATTTAAAAACATGTCTATATTGTACTCCTACTGCCAACGGACTGCAGACTGTGTGTGAACGATGTTGCAAGTCGCTGTGTGCATTATCCCAAAGTCTTTGCTTTTAAGTCTTTAGGGCATCTTCGTTTATTAGTATTATCGTTCCTATTCATTTCGTTTCTATACCGCTTTATATTTTAAAGATAAAATCTCAAAGAGGTTTACAGCACGTTAAAACATTGATAAATAATCTCTTTTGCATACCTCCTTAAGAAAGTAGCGAAACAACAGAAAGACAGTCACAGGATATAATAACCAAGGAAAAAAGTATAAAATTCTCAGCCGTGATAATCCCTGAAACGAGATGGAGATGTTGTAAACATATAAACCAAACTTAACTAAACTCCAAAAAATCGGGGTGAGGGCCCCTAAACAACTAAGTGGAATTAGACAAGAATATATACAACTCAAATGAAAACCCTCATAACAAAAACCCTAACGAGATGCTGGCTCTTTTCTCGTTTCACTGGATGGAGTCTGTTTCCTCAGAGGGAAATTAAGACTGTAGAAAGCTACGGAAGTCAAACCAAAAGAATAAAGAGCAGTAGGGGGAGAATCCTCCCAAACTATTTCATGTTAGTTGAACTCAGGTTAGCTAACCTAAACAATGTTGATAACAAAACTCAATACTTTGAAAAAACGAAGCCACACGGGCTCCTATGAAAAGCTGCTACAGAAACATGATTAAGACTGCCGCTGATAATACCTGGTTCCTGGTTTATATACCTGACTAAAATGTTTTTTTAAAGGGATAGGGTCATTATGTCTTAGGCGTGTCCAAAAGCATTCTAGCTGATACAAACATACTTGTTGTAAATTCAAACGGGCTCATTTTATGAAGAATAATAATGGGAGAAAAATAAGACCTATAATTGTGAAATGGAAATGGAATTCCTTTGTATTTTAAGGGAAAAAATGGTAAAACGGTGACCTTGTGTAATATTGATTGCTAATGTAGATTGCTGTTAAGCGTATCTGAAAAAGCTTCAACTGGTACAAACATACTTAGTAATGGTTCCACTGGGTTTATTATATAAAGAGTATTAATGAAGAGAAGAGAAAAAAAATCAAAGAATCGGATCACTCTTAAAGACAATTATAAATTTATATTTGCTAAAATGGTTTCTTAAAAGAATAGGGTCATTATGTCTTAGATGTGTCCAAAAGCATTCTAACTGATACAAACTCACTTGTTGAATTTTTTTTTATAAAGATGTTAATTTATAGGCCTTAACACGACAAGGTACCTCCACCCCCCCTTTTTTTCACCAAGTCCTCAACCATAACAAATATAAATCCTACAATTGTCTTTAAGAGCAATCTTATAGTTTAATTTTTTTCCTTCTCTTCTTCTTCTTCTTCATATAATTAACCCGGTGGAACCTCTACTAAGTATGTTCATATGATTTGAAGTTCGTCTAGACACGCCTAACAGTAATCAACATCAGCAATCTAAACTATATAAGGTCACATTTTTTCCTTAATATAAAAAGGATGTTCATTTTCATTTCACAATCATACGGGTTACTTCTTTCCCATTATTATTCTTCATAAAATGAGCCCGTTTGAATTTCTAAGAAGTATGTTTGTATCAGTTAAAGTGTTTCTGGACACGCCTTATAGTTGACTCTATTCCTTTAAGAAACCACCCTCAGTCAGGTATATAAACCAAGAACTAGGATTACCAGTAGCATTCTTGATCATGCATCTGTAGCAGCTTGTTGTAGGAGCCTGTGTGGCTTCATTTCTCAAATTAATGAGTTTTGTTGGTTATTTACACCGTTTAGGTTAGCTAACCTGAGTTTAATTTATATTAAACAGTTTGGGAGAAATTCTCCCTACTGCTCTCCAGTCCTTTACTTTTTTGCAGTTCTGTAAGCTTTTTTCATCTTCCTTTAGTCTCTAGAATTTTATTTCCCTCCGAGGAAACAGACTACATCCAGTGAAACGAGGAAAAAGCCGGCATCTCGTTAGGGTTTTCAGTTTAGTTTACAATTTGTGTATAGTTTGGTTTAATTCGTTATATAGCTATTTAGGGGCACTCACCCCGTTTTTTTGATATTTTGGTTTTGAGTTCAGTTTAGTTTGGGTTTATATCTTTATAGTATCTATCTCGTTTCAGGAATTGTCACGGCTGAGCTCTTTATACTTTTTTGGTCAAGCTTCTTGGGGGGGGGCAGTGATCTACCACAAACATCCAGTGATCTACCAGTAGATCACGACCTACCTGTTGGATGTGCCTGATCTAGAGCATGGCTAGGCAAACTAAGGCTTGGGGGCCGGATCCGGCCCAAGCGCCTTGTAAATCCAACCCGTAGACAGTCCGGGAATCAGTGTGTTTTTACATGAGTAGAATGTGTCCTTTTATTTAAAATGCATCTCTGGGTTATTTGTGGGGCATAGTAATTTGTTAGTCCCAATCCCCCCCAAAAATAAAGTCCGGCCCCCCACAAGGTCTGAGGGACAGTGGGCCGGCTCCCTGCTGAAAAGGTTTGCTGTCCCCTGATCTAGAGATAGAAAAGCTACAGTTGAACAGGTCCACTGAGGGAGGGAAAGGCTAGCCAAAGGCTTCATTGCAAAGAAAGAGTTCTGTGAAGATGCTGAAGGGACTTGGGGAAGATGGAGGAAGCGCATAAGCCTGGTGCTGAGCCCTGCAGCATTCTCATGCTCGCACTTCCCTGCAGTTTGGGGGCCTGCTGCCTCTATCAGCGAAGGGAGAGCACAGCCATGGTAGCTTTTGATCACATTCTCCATGAAGAGAGCAAGGCCTGAGGCATACAAGTGAGGGGGCGGAGATCATTTGCCCAGGACTAGAGTTCAAATTCTAAGAAGCAAAGTGTCTTTCCACGCGAGATCACAATAAATAATCTTACGAGGATACCAGAGTTGCCGGTACTCTGTATTTTCTGGGCAGCCTCAGTGTGGACTACAAACTGAGGAGTGAAGTAAGCTCAGACTCATGATGTCTAAAGGACTTTATATTAATGGGCTGCTGTTTGGTGCTGCAGTCCCCAGTGACACACCCCTGGGCACACCCAACCCTTCCGACACCCTGTTTCATGCTTTTCGTCCACCACTATTTTATTCTATTTTAAATAGTTGGTTTACTGAGCTGGTTGAGTCACCTAGTGTCACACACACACCCCGCCTGTGGCGTAGTGGTTAAGAGCGGTAGACTTGTAATCTGGTGAACCGGGTTCGCGTCTCCGCTCCTCCACATGCAGCTGCTGGGTGACCTTGGGCTAGTCACACTTCTTTGCAGTCTCTCAGTCCCACTCCCCTCACAGAGCGTTTGTTGTGGGGGAGGAAGGGAAAGGAGATTGTTAGCCGCTTTGAGACTCCTTCGGGCAGTGATAAAGCGGGATATCAAATCCAAACTCTTGAAACAGTTGTCTAGCAACAGCTCCTGATTGGCCAGAGTTCCAAGGGAGGCAGTTGGAGTGAAGTGAGAGAAGGCGTGAGAGATTCATGGGGTCTGTGAGGGGGATTATTCTTCTGACAGAGCTGAGGAGAACCGAGAACTGACAGTGTATGTCCTCAGGTTCTGAATCGCAGAACACTGTTAAAATAGAAAAGACACAGTCCCACACGGTTTTTACAGGAAAAAGGGTCCTCAGAGGGAATACTGACAGGAAAGGGCAGTAGTGATTCCGAGGCAAAGGAGGATTTGGGGGAGGGGCCTGTAAGGAAACAGTCCGGTGAAAACCCTAAATTCCTGAAGTATTTGTTTAGAAGTCTATGGAAGATGTGTAAAAGAAAGTAACCTTAAGCCTGAACAGCATACAACCTAAAACTTGAAACTGTAATCATTTTAATAAAAAGCAACAGCACTGGTTGTTACATCTGGGTGAAAGAAGGACCAAAACTCCTTGTTTACACCTGTTATAATAAAGTTTGTTTGCAACCTGTTTTCCCAAAGAAAACCCACTGTCGCTCATGATTCATTCTCCATTGGGGATTTCACCTGAGGGAAAAGGAAACAGAGGGCTGGCCTAGGGAGAGAAAGTGCCGTTGCTCCATTGCAGCTTCCTATATTTTGAGAGGGGGTTGCCAGGTTTTTTGGTGTTGGGGTGTTTGTTTGTTTTTGTCTCTTAAAAACTGAGAGAACGTTCTAGGCATTATCCCCATTGTGGGTTTGTGTGATCATCCCAATTGCAGTGTTTTGCGACTGACACAGGCAGGTTTTGCGACTGACACAGGTCCAATTGTGACCATGTGAATCTTGGGTGGCCCCTCTAGCTATAATCATACAATTTATTAATTCTACCCCACCCATTTGGCTGAGTTTCCCCAGCCACTCTTAAGCTTTCTTAAGGAGGTATGCAAGAGAGGTGATTCATCAATGTTTTAATATGTTGTAAACCTCTTTGAGATTTTTTTCTTTAAAAAGCAGTACAGAAATGAAATTAATATGAATAATGATAATGAATGGCATTGCCTGTTGGAGATTCATTCCCCATGTCTGCTGTCATGGGGCTGTTATCTATCGCATGACAGTGCATGTTTTGACTGCACAGAATGGGAAGTGACGGAGACAGGATGTTTGTGTTACTGTGTTCCGTGAAGTGGGACTATTGTCCTTTGTTCTCATAGAATCATAGAGTTGGAAGAGACCACCACAAGGGCCATCCAGTCCAACCCCCTGCCAAGCAGGAAACACCATCAAAGCATTCCTGACAGATGGCTGTCAAGCCTCCGCTTTTGTTGTTGTTGTTGTTCAGTCGTTCAGTCGTGTCCGACTCTTCGTGACCCCATGGACCAGAGTACGCCAGGCACGCCTATCCTTCACTGCCTCTCGCAGTTTGGCCAAACTCATGTTAGTAGCTTCAAGAACAGCAGCAGAAAACAACCTTTCCCCCTCCTCTATATGACATCCTTTTATATATTTGAACATGGCTATCATATCACTCCTTAACCTTCTCTTCTCCAGGCTAAACATACTCAGCTCCCTAAGCCGTTCCTCATAAGGCATCGTTTCCAGGCCTTTGACCATTTTGGTTGCCCTCTTCTGGACACGTTCCAACTTGTCAGTATCCTTCTTGAACTGTGGTGCCCAGAACTGGACACAGTATTCCAGGTGAGGTCTGACCAGAGCAGAATACAGTGGTACTATTACTTCCCTTGATCTAGACGCTATACTCCTATTGATGCAGCCCAGAATTGCATTGGCTTTTTTAGCTGCTGCATCACACTGTTGACTCATGTCAAGTTTGTGGTCTACCAAGACTCCTAGATCCTTTTCACATGTTGCAGTGCTCCGTGTGTGTTTATATGTAAATAAAGCAGATTAGCCAAAATGCTGAGTTCTGTTACGCAACTGCGCAAACCTCTGCGGATCCCTAAGTATGCTGATGTCTTCTGGCATCAGTCGCTGTGATATTCAGACTAAGGAATGCCTTTGAAGCTCCCAAACGATCGACCAGAAGGGAGGGAACATGCCAGTCGGATATGTGTCTCTGCCAAGGTCCTATTCTTGTGTAGGACACCTCCTAACATTGCCTCCCCCAAAATGGCGCCCACACATTCCACTGTGGCGACTGTAACATAGGTGCCATTTGGAATTAGCTTATATATATAAGCTTTCTGAGTTTTTCTGTTTTGTGAAATTGGTAATTTGTGCTCCCTGCCATGGTTTCCTGTATTGCCAAAGGTGCCCCTAGGCCTGAAGTCTTGGGGGGGGGGGGCGCCTGATTTAGCCTCAGGCACCAAGACCATGAGGCGAGGCAAGCCAAGCATATATACAATGGAAAAATAAAAAATATGACACATTCCAGCACTTGCTGTCATCTCTTAAATGCCATCTATATATAGAAGTGCACACAATTCTTTGATTTGAAAAAAATCAAGAAATGTTCTGGAAGTTACTTCTCCACAAATTTCTCTTATTTTTTCTTTTCTTTTCATTTTATATTTATTTACTGTTATTTTGTATTACAAGGCAAGTTTTGTACATTTATGCAATTCCTCATAATATTTCACATTTACAGTTTTCCATATATATTACATACATAACCTTATACATGTACTTAGTCTTGTACATATACATTGTATGCTCTTAACTTCCCGGTCTTATTTTCCTGATATAACACCATCTCCCTTCCTCCCCCCTTAACCCTGTGACTTCCGTATTGATTTTATATTACCTTCATATTGAGATTATTTTTCTATGTCATAATTTTATATTTACCTATTATATCTTGATTTATCTTAACTTTGTGAACTCAATCTATACATATCAATACATTTCTATTAATACCTCTTTTATTAATATATTCATCAACACATCTCCATTCTTGCTTGAGATTTTGATTGGATTGCATTCTAATTGAAGCCGCCATCCTAGCTAATTCTATCATTTTGAAAAATTTATTTTGTCATTCTTCTAAAGTTGGGACCAGTTCTGATTTCCAATTTTTTTTGCAATTAATAAGTCTTGCGGCTACTGTTGCATATAAAAATACTTTTTTTCATATCTCTGGGTATATCCTTGGCTACAATTCCTAAGAGAAACGCTTCTGGTTTCTTATTGTTTTCTTAAACATACCTTTTAATTCTTCATGTATAATTCCCCCCCAAAAAAATTAATTTTATTGTAACCCCACCAGACATGATAAAGAGTCCCTGCAGCTATTTTGCATCTCCAGCACAAATTTGACATTGACTTATATAGTTTTGCCAGTTTTACAGGCGTTAAGTAGCACCTGTAGAACATTTTCATATTTTCTTTGATGGTAATACACGAAGTGAAATTAATATCTGTCCTCCAGAGTTTCTCCCATTTTTCTAATGTAATTGCATAACCGAAATCTTGTCCCCATTTGATCATTACCTCTTTAAACTGTTCCTCCTTCAGTTCCCATTCGAGTAAAAAATTATACATTATTGATATATTTTTAGTTGAATTGTTCAGAAATTCTGACTGGAATTTAGATTCTTCTTTTTGGAAACCTATTTTATTATCTCGATTAAATTTATTATTTAATTGATGATACTGTAGCCAGGTCATGCAAAACTGTGCCAATTCATTGTACCAATTCATTGTTTCAGCTGTAATTTACCTTTCCCCCCCTTAAAAGTTGTTTATATGTTACTCCAGTTTTTCCAGGCTTTTTCTTTATAACAGAAATCATTTCTAATGGTGCTGCCTACCAAGGTATTTTTAGCTCTAGTAGCCTATGATATTTTCTCCATATTTTAATTAAAGATTTTCTTATTATATGGTTTGTAAATCCTTGGTGGACGCTGGTCTTATTCTCTAAGTGCATGCCAACTATACCTGTTATCGTATCCCTCCATCCAGATCCAGCACATCTATGTTTTGCAATAATATCCAATCTTTGATCCAACAAAAGCAACAGGCCTCATAATATATTTTAAAATCTGGAAGGCCGAATCCTCCTCTTTCTTTTTTATCAGTTAATAATTTGTATCTAATGCGAGGTTTCTTTCCTTGCCATATGAACCTCAATAAATCTTTTCTCCATTTGTCAAACCATTCCATCTTTCCAATTATAAGAATCATTTGAAATAAAAATAACATTTTTGGTAGGATCATCATTTTTATTACTTCAATTTCTCCCCAGAAAGATAATTTTATTTTTTGCCAAATTCTAATTCCTTTTTGACCTGATTCCATAGTTTAATATAATTTTCTTTGAATAAACTAATAATTTTCATTGTAATTTATATTCCCAAAATACCTTATTTTAATGACAATTTCTAGGCCTGTTTGGGCCTGTAAGTTTTCCTTTTCCTTCGTCCATATTTTTCACCATTAATTTTGTTTTTTTCTTGTTCAATTTAAAGCCAGATACAATCCCATACCCTTCCAAAATTTCTATAGCTTTTTTCACACTTGTTTCTGCATCTTCCATCATTAGAACTAAATCATCTGCAAATGCTCTTATCTTAAAGGATTTATATCCCTCCGATATTCCTTTTATCTCCTTTTCTTCCCTTATTTGCTGGTTTAGGGTTTCTAGCGTTAAAATAAAAAGTAATGGAGAGAGAGGGCATCCCTGCCTAGTTCCTTTAATTTCAAATCCCTCCATCAATTCTCCATTAATTATCAAACTTGCATTTTGAGAAGCATATATTGCATGTATCCCTCTAATAAACTTTTCTCCCATCCCCATCAATTCCATATTTTTCTTAAGAAAATCCCATGACACATTATCAAAAGCCTTCTCGGCGTCTATAAACATAAAAGCAGCTTTCCCCCCAGAAGAAGAAGAAGAAGAAGAGTTTGGATTTGATATCCCGCTTTTTACTACCCGAAGGAGTCTCAAAGCGGCTAACATTCTCCTTTCCCTTCCTCCCCCACAACAAACACTCTGTGAGGTGAGTGGGGCTGAGAGACTTCAGAGAAGTGTGACTAGCCCAAGGTCACCCAGCAGCTGCATGTGGAGGAGTGCAGACACGAACCCGGTTCCCCAGATTACGAGTCTGCTGCTCTTAACCACTACACCAAACTGGTGTAATAGTATTCTATTGCATTGATGACCCTTCTCATGTTAATCCACATCTTCCTGCCTGGCAGGAATCCCGCTTGATCATAACGTATAATTTCATTAAGGACCTTTTTTAACCTGTTAGCAAGTATTCCAGCATGTATTTTATAATCCATGTTTAGCAACGAGAATGGTCTATAATTATTTGTTAATTCTTCATTTGTTCCTGGCTTTGGAAGTAATATGTGTGCTTCTCTCCATGTGTCTGGTGTTTTCCCTTCTTCTATTATCTTATTTAATAATGATTTTAAGGGTGTTGATATTACATGTTTTTATTTTTTTTGATGGACAGCTGGAATGCCATCCAGTCCTGGGGATTTTCCAATTTTACATTTGGAAATGGCTTGATCCACCTCCATCATTGTTATCTGACCATTCAGCAGGTCTTTATTATCCTTTGTTAATTTGGTGATATTCCTCTTTTGGAAAAAAATTAATTGTATCTAATTCCTTTTCATTTTCATATAATTTTGCATAATATCTGACAAAGCATTTTTTAATTTCTTCTTGTTTGTCTATTTGTTTAAACCTTCACTCCTCAATCTATTAATAATTAGTTCTTTTTGCCTCTTCTTTAATTGCCACGCAAGCAAATTTCCTGACTTATTTGCAGATTCGAAATTTCTTTGTTTTAGTCATTTAATATTTTTTCTATTTCTTGATTTATTAGCATTAATTATGGATTCTGTGCTACTTTTATTACTTGCCTTTTGTTTAGCTAATATATTTTCATTCTCTGCTATTTCTTTTTGATCTGGTCCATTCCCCCCCCCCCATTTCTTTTTTGAATCACATCTTTTTCTATAAGGGTGGTGAGGCTAGTGTGTTACAGGGTGCAGCTCAAGGCAAGTTTTTGGCCCCACGTAAAAGATAGGCAGAAGGGGCTCTCCAGAGAAGGCAGTCATTGTAAAGCAGCGTCCAATGCTTATCAACATCAAAAAAGAGAATCCGGCGCGCTGCATGATTAACAGTCACCCACATCCTCTGTGGCGGATGGCGGTAGGCAGGCCAGGTCTGGCTACCCAGATGCCCAACTCCCTAGATGCCTTCCTCAGGGGTAAAGTAGAACATGCCCTTTCTCCTCATAGACTTCCTGGCGACCCCCACAGCCCAGATGTCCTACGGTGACTTCCCAGCAGTGCCTCCCTGCTGTAAACTCCTCACACCCCAGCACGAAGGTATGTCCACTGAATCTCTCTGGATTGTCCGGCAGCTCTTGATGTGCCTCTCCCCACCTCGCACTTTGACGATCCTCGGTCAGGGTCAGGTGGGGATGAGCGGTGGCGGGGTCCAGAGTTACACTTGCTATTGGCGTCGTGAGGAGAGATAGGAAGAGAAAAGAGGAATCAGCTGGTAGGATAGACATTGTGAGCTTAGATCCACGCCAGGGATCAGTGAGGAAGGGGGCTCCTTTCCTGCCTGGACTGTGGGCCTCCATGGGCATCACTGCTAGGGTAGCCCATCTTTGGCCCTCTGTCCAATTTCCAAATCTCTTTGAAGCCACCATTCTCTCTCCCACTCCCAATAGCCAACTGGCCAAGGACGAAGAAGGGGCAAATAAAAAGGCTGGGATCTCAAAAAAGGGGTGACTTTGGACTCTGGTTGTGTCCACTGTGGCCCCACCAGCTATCGGCACATGGGCCCCAACAGCTCCCCCTGCTGGATAACTATGATTGACTGATTGATTGAGGCACCTCAGCTTACCTTTCTGCAGAGAGAGTCCTGATGTTAGAGTGGCTGTGAAAGGGAAAGCAAGAGAGATTAAGCATCACACCGTCCTGCTGTTAATGAATGTTATAGCACAGAAAAAGAGTCAGTAGATATCATTGTTTAGTCAGAATCTCTTTTCTTGTAGCTTGAAGCCATTGGCTCGAGTCCTACCCTCCAGAGCAGGAGAAGACAATCTTGCTCCATCTTACATGCCCTATAGATGCTTGAACATGGCTGTCATATCGTCCTCTCAGTCTGCTCTTTTCCAGGCTAAGCATACCTAACTCCCTCAACCATTCCTCGGTTTCCAGAACCTTGTTTGTCTTTTCACTTGTTTCCAAATAATCACATTTGACTTCTGCTTATGAGATCTTTTGCCTCTCTCTGCATACGCTAGGATAGCTGCTGCCTGCTTTTGAAAATCTTAGCAAGCTGCCTCTTAAGGTTATTGCCTTAAAGTGTTGGAGCCTAAGGCGTGGCTAAACTTGAGTTGTGACAGAGTGTCACTGAAACCACCAAACTGATCATAAAATTCACTACAATATTATTGCGTGCGTGCGTGCACACACACCCCAAATTCAGTGGGCCTTAAGTCATACAAAGCTTCAGCCACAAAAGTGTGTGAGTTTTTTCTAGTGTCCCTGCATAAATCTTGGCGAGACACTGTTGCTGAAGGAATAAACATGTTGCCTTCATGCTTAGATGATGCAGACCAGGGAGGAGGAAGTTGTGGCCTTCACAATGTCGTTGCACTCCAATTATCTGCTAGCGCTGATGGGAGTTGGAGTCCAAAACAAATGGAAGGCACCAGGCAGTCTTAGCGAATGAAGTCTGAGCCGTGGTTGCAGGACCTCCTTTCCCCCTCACCTCAGTGAAATTTAAAGTTACCTTCCCTACCGAACCTCAAGTTCACTTTTTCTGGCTCTCCTAGCATTACAGAGGACACCTTGAGCTTTTCCTCAACCCCATATGCACCAATTCAATATCCAGCATGAAATAATTGCAGTCATTACCTTTGAACTGTTCAACAACAACTTTGAAAAACGGATATGTATCAATGAGGTTCGTGGCTTTCCATAGAAATTCCGGCGGGAAAAAGGTGAGAGTCTCAAATGTCTGTTTCCCCTCATGCCTGTGGAGAAATAAAACATTTAAATATGCCAGCTTGCTCTCCTTCCAAACTAGAATTCCCAAAGGAAGCAAATGAAGGAGAGGGGAGAGGATCACAAAGGTCTCAAGAAACTGGTTGGTCAGATTCAAGGTGAAAAATAAGAGGACAGCTGAAACGTATATTGAAATAAGCAGTACAGTACAGGGAATAAAAGTGTGAACAATGGTTTGTTCCTTTCTTAGGTACACCCCTGTTTTGGAAGACTATTGAGACTACCAAGTGGAAACAGAAAGAAAGGAATGAGAATCAGAAATAAACGAAAGATAGAAACTGAGAGAAGGAAGTTTTGAAGTGAAAATAGGAACTTTAGAAAAAGTGGGCCCTATTGATTTGTTAAAAGTTGGAGGTCACAAAGACTTTCACTCTCCCCTTGCAAACAACCAGCCTCTTTCCTGCTGTCCACACATCCTTCACAGAACCACAAAGCGCAAAGGAAAAGAAGAGGGATCCACATACCTCTGCAAAGTGGTTCTAATATCCTGCAGGGGAAAGAGAAAAAGAAGAGAGAACTCAGCATCCTCAACTGGCCATACATCGAAGCCCACGCCCCATGCCTCAGCCCAACCAGGGTAATACCCTAAAATCAGAACACAGCCTCTTAAATGAAGCCCTGAGCAGGTACAACAGAGGACCAGTAAGGGATCAGACCAAGGGTCCACCTATTTTTAGCCGAACTCAGGTAATATAACCAAAGAAGGGGAAACTTCTTAAAAGAAGCCCTGAAATGACAAACTGTCCCATACTTTAAAAGGCACAAAAAAATGGACCTGTTCATTGCAGGGATCAGGCCAACGGATCCACCCAGTCCAGTCCCCTCTTGGCAACTGCAGCTTCTGGAAATCCCACAAGCAGGCCAGGAAGGCAACGGCACTAATTTGGGAGCCAGCAGCAGACCCATCACCAGCCAAGAGCAGAAAACATCTGCTTCCATCATTGTTAAGTAACAAATGAAGCTGAGCATTCTCTCCTTGTTCTCTTAGATGCTCCTGCACCTAACATAAGAGAACTAGCTACCAGCTCCACAAAACCAAGCAGCATCACTTTTTGTACACTGACAGAGGCAGAGACTGGTCTGGTAGTGGCCTTGACCTGGAGAAAAGCTTGGGCTCCTTATGCCACTTTCCTACCTGCAGGAGTTCACTGGGGGGCTGCTGAAGCTTCTCCTCCAGCTCCTGCATGATACTTTGAAGAGAGCAGAGTTCTCTGGAGAGCTTGGCCAGCTGCTCATGCGTTTTCATCACAATCTCGGTCTCCACCTCTTCCATCTGCTTCAGCTGCTGGTTTTCCCATTTTGCCAGAAACGAACGAAGTTGCTTTAACTCACCCTTCATCTTCCGCCTATCGTACATTACTTTTTTCTGCAAGAAACACGTGGAAAGAAAAACAGGCTGTTAGCAACATTGCCACTCTTTCTGCAGTGTAAAATTTGTTTGAGGATTGCTGCAAGGGAACAGGGTGGGTGACAGAGGCAGGGACTGGTCTGGTAGTGGCCTTGACCTGGAGAAAAGCTTGGGCTCCTTATGCCAATGTCCTACCTGCAGAAATTCACTGGGGGGCTGCTGAAGCTTCTCCTCCAGCTCCCGGATGATATTTTGATATTTTGAAGAGAGTCGAGTTCTCTGGAGCACCTAGTCAGCTTCTCATTCATTTTCCTCACCATCTCAGTCTCCACCTCTTCCATCTGCTTCAAGAGTTGGCATTCCTGTTTCTCCAGAAACAAATGTAGCTGCCTAAACTCACCCTTCACCTTCTCCCTACCTGACGTTAATAGCTTCTGCAAGAAACAGATCGAAAGAAAAACAGGCTGTTAGCAAGGTTGTCACTCCTTCTGCAGCATAAAGAGTTTTTGAGGATTACTGCAGGGGAACAGGGTGGGTGCGTCTGAATTGTTGGATTTTCACAGATGATGCCATCAGTTTTCAAGCAAAGGGAAAATTTCCTTGCCATCAGAACAGGCTTCCCCAAATAAATAAGACATCTAAAAGAGTAGAGCTGCCTGATGGCTTCAGAATTTAATTTTATATCCCCTCCCCAAACATTATTTGCTTACTTCCTTGTAGGAGCGACACTTACAAGCATGTCTTTAACAGTCTTTTCTGTTTTTCTATGATACGCCAAGTTTTCTGCCTTCTTCTCCTTCAGAGTCTCCAGGCACTTGCAGAGCTGATCCTGAAAAGAAAAGCCGATGTTCCCATTTGGGTCCTGATGAGGCGTTTCTTGGAGATAACCATCATAATCGTCATTGAGACAGAGAGAAGAAAAGGAAAGCGAGAGGACAGCTGAATTGTGTTATTGTTCCCCAGTTTTTGAGTTTTAAGAGCCTGCTTCTGCCATCCAAAGCATTTAGCCTACGAGATGCAACTGTTATGGAGAAATGTTGAATTATCTCTAAATTCATCTGGCAGGGGAAGAAAACAAAGGATAAAGTATAAATTGTTAACAGATAGTCGTATCTCGTGTTGTGTTGCGCGGCAACTCGGAAGTACCGGAACAGGTTACTTCTGGGTTTCGCCACTTGCGCCTGTGCAGAAGTGCCAAATCGCACTGCGCGCCTATGTAGAATCAGCACTCTAGTTGCTGTTTTTTGGGGATACGGCTGCGCCTCCGGAATGGATTCCGTTCGTAACTGGAGGTACCACTGTACTAAGGAAAGATGTGGCTTCTCACTGCCAGATTTGAGAATATACTATGAGGTGTCCTGTCTATGCTGGCTGCAGGAGTGGATTGATTTAAAGAATGTGGATGTTTTGGATTTAGAAGGTCACAACAATAGATTTGGTTGGCATGCATATTTATGGCATGAAAAGGCAAAAGTACGTAAAGGTTTCCTAAACAAAATGGTAAGAAAATTAATCTAGCGAGTGTGGGACAAATATAAAAATTTATTGGAATAGAAAGCACCCTGGTGGCTCTCACCCCTGGAAGCATTATCTGTGAAAAAACATAATGCAAAAAGTGAGTGGGTGACTTATAAAGAGTTGTTATTTGAAGGAGAAGATCAATTGAAAGTAAAAAATGGAGGACATTTGGTAACAGACTGGCTGCAATACCACCAACTAAAAGATGTGTTTATGAAAGATAGAAGGAATGGTTTTAATACAGAATAATTTAAAATTGGTTTCAAAAATGAATAATTTAAAATTGGTTTCAAAAATGAATAATTTAAAATTGGTTTCAAAAAAGTATAAATTGTTGTTAGAATGGTATACTAAAGATGAAGAAGTGAAATCAGTAATGATACAATGGGCAAGGGACATTGAATATAATGTGCAATTGGCATCATGGAAAAAAATATGAAGGGTAGATCTAAAATTTACAGCCTGTTATACATTGAAAGAGAATTACATGCATAGGAAAATGATGTATCGTTGGTACCTAAATCCTACTAAATTAGCAAAAATGTATAGAACCGCCACAGATACATGTTTGAAGTGTAAACAGAAGGAAGGTACATTTTATCACATGTGGTGGACGTGTGAAAAAAGCATATTGGGAAATGATTTATAATGAACTGAAAAATATGTTTAAAATAACTTTTGTTTAAAAAAAAACCCTGAAGCGTTTTTATTAGGAATTTTAGGTCCAGAAATACCAAAGTATTTAAAGAGATTATTTATGTAGGCTACAACACAACAGCTGCTCAGAAGCTACTTGTCCAAAGATGGAAGGAGGACAACTTACCTACCTAAGAAGAATTGGCAACAATGACCGGGAAGATCAGAGATCAAGTGGACAATAAATTTAATAAATAATGGGGAATTTTTACTTACTTGAAAGAACATTGTAAACAATTGAAAACATTGGCAGGATTTTAAAAACACTTGCAATGAAGGGAGAACTATGATAAAAATTGAGATTTAAGAAAATTTGGAGAATACGATAAAATGCAGCTTGAAAATAATATCTGGGGGAACCACGGAGGGATGTCTGGGGATTCTGAGAATAGTATTTGTAAAATGATTGTGATTCATGTATGGTGATAAATGTTAAAAGTGAAAATGAATTTTAAAAATTAAGAAATGTTAAGAAAAGACCCAGAAAATGCCTGTTGTAAACAGAAATCTGCCCTTATTCCCTTATGGGAACACAAGAGCCTTATAGAGTCCTTTGTAGGTTCTCCAACGGTAGGAGAGAATAACAGAGGCCAACCAGAGAATATTGAGAAGCAAAGCAGCTAGTAAGCCTGATGTTTATTACCGTAAAGCTGTTGCAACAGGGTACTCCCCTCACGCACAGTAGCTTGGAGGAGGACCCAGAACAAAGGTGTGTCTGCCCTTATATAGACATTAAAATTGTCTGCCCTGGAGTCCAAGACCACCCCCAGAAACATCACACTTACCTCACAGAAGAGGGTCTACAAAAAAAATATGTGAGTGTGTTGTTTATTTCCTGTCTGCCAGGTTATCTTGAGAATGCCTTATCAGATTGCCTTTTCTGGGAAGCCTGGCCATTCCTTTGAGATGGTAAATAGTTCCTGAATCTCTTACGCATATTGATAGTGTGCTTGCTCAGCTTAACAGACACTTGCCAGACTGTATTTTACAGGGAGGTCTAAGTCCCTACAGTCCAAAGACAATGGGAAAGCTTTTCCCATTTCTTTTCTCCTTGCAGATAAATATTTGAGGTCAATTTGAAAGAGTCAAAATGGCTTCGGGATTGCTCTCCTGCAGTATTTCAGACACGTGGCTTATATACTTATGTATGTGTTTGCCTTGTACATTTATGAACATTTATTATATATAAAATACCTTATTTTTTATTTCATGTCACTCTCTTTCTATCACAGGTTGGATTTCTTTCTCTCTCTTTTGTAAATGAGCATTCAAACAAATTGCCCACTAATGCAAATAAAAGCTATCATTACTATATATACCTATACAGTGTGCTACAGTTAGAACTGGATATGGAACAACTGATTGGTTCAAAATTGGGAAAGGAGTACGACAAGGCTGTATATTGTCTCCCTGCTTACGGTATTTAACTTATATGCAGAATTCATCATGTGAAAGGCTGGACTGGATGAATCCCAAAACGGAATTAAGATTGCCGAAAGAAACATCAACAACCTCAGATACGCAGATGACACAACCTTGGTGGCAGAAAGTGAGGAAGAATTAAAAAACCTTTTAATGAGGATGCAAAGTGCACTCATTAGGGCTGCATTTATTTTTCCTAGAAAGGCCAACTTAACATCGTTCAATCTTTCTAGATCAGCTTAACTTAAAAAATTTTTTAAACATAATCATACCTAATATACACATCTCGTGGAGTCTGATGGGGCAGAGCAAGCCTCAGGCCCCTAAAAGCCAATATCTTTCTTAGGATGTGTGAACTATAATTAGATGAGGGGCCTCCTGAGCATGTGCAGAGGCAGTTGACAGCAGACTGCATCCCTCACATCTAGGATTAGAGGGAGAAATGCTCACTCAGAGGAGACAGTGGTTTGCGGACAGCCTTTAACCTTGATCGCTGAATGGCTCAGTCTGTTAGAGCGTGGTGCTAATAACATGAAGGTTGCAGGTTCAATCCCCTTATGGGACAACTGCATATTCCTGCATTGCAGGGGGGTTGGACTAGATGATCCTCAGGATCCCTTCCAACTTTACAATTCTATGATTTTAATTCCCATCATATATACCAGCCATTCCTATTCATGGTTCATTCTTACCTTGTAGTCTTGGACGGCTTCCGCCACAGGAATCACCCTGTGGCCGCTGTGCCCTTGGGATGCGTCACACTCCCTGCAGAAGGGGACTTCATCGTCCCGGCAAAAGAGGTCCAGGGTCTTCTGGTGCCTCTGACATTCTGAGCGCCTCCTTTGAGCCTCCCTCTCTGCAGAATGATCCCACTCACTCATGATTCCGACCATATTTCTGAGAAGCCTGTTTTGCTTTAAGTCCTTTTCTACGACCATTTTGCACTCAGGGCACCTGTGGTCTTCGGGAGTCTCCTCCCAGCATCTCAAGATGCATCTTTCACAGAAGTTATGCCTGCAGACCAGTTCCACCGGACGAGTAAAGTAACCGTGGCAGACTGTTGCGTGGGACAACTCTCCTTCTCCAGAAGCAGCCGCACCTGGAAGAGAGATTTTTTAAAAAACAATATTTTTATTGGGTTTTCTGCAAATGTAAAATAAACAAGAAAAGAACACTTCAATAATAAACTTGAAAGGGGGGTTGCATCAAAAGAGTAACATATCCATAGAATGGGATTATCCTATTACCGTGACTTCCCTCCAACCCCTCCCCTGGTTCTTTAAAATTCTTTTTTAAACTACATATCATTTCTACTCCAAATTTCTTTTTCAACCTCAAGTTTCCTGTACCATCTCTAAAATTACAAGTTTTTTTTAAAAAAAAATCCTGCCAATGTATTAAGATGTTGACAGTATATTTGTAAATATATAATAAACATTTCCCATTCTTTTTTAAAAAATTCTGCTCATCTTGGTTTCTGAGCTTTCCAGTTAATTTTGCCATTTCAGCATCGTCCATTAACTTGGTTTGCCAATCTTCTTTGGTCTGGACTGCTTCCTCTTTCGTTCTTTGGGCTAGCAATAGCAGACGAGCTATCATAGTATTTAAAAATTTATGTATGCTACCTCGAAGAGAGATTATCCCTGTGGACTTTAATCTGAAATGGGGAATGTAACCCTTGCCCTATCCGTATGGACCTATATAATCAGCATTAGAAATTAGCCAGGCGCTGGGCACCTTTTTTTGCAACTGGCACGGGTCCAATTGTGACCATGTGGGGATCCCTGGATGCCAGTTTGGCAACTGACATCTCCATCTGGCTGGTCCCTCCAGCTTTCTTAAGCAGGTATGCAGAAAGGTTTATTTACTGCGTTTATATCCCAGCTTTTTCTCCAAGGAGTACATGGTTCACGCCCACCCTCAGTTAATCCCTACAACGACCCTGTGAGGTAGGTTAAGAGGCTGCAACTGACTCCCAAGGTCACTCAGTGGGCTTCATAGCCAAGCAGGGATTGGAACCCTGGTCTCCCAGTAACCACTATGCTACACTGGTTTCCTAGAGTCCTTCTCCTATGGGGTAGCAAACTTACACAGCATGCCCTCCCGCTAACCTCGGTCTGGGAGTTTAACCTACATGCCGCCGCTCTAGGGCCAGGGAATCCTGCTTTTGCCCTTTAACGGGCCCTGCAAGCGCCTCCACATGGGAAGGGAGCATGAATTCATCCCCCCCCCCAACCTGATCTAAGGCCTAAAAACGCCAAAGTTGTGACGAAATGCTGTGGGGAAGGCAAAACCAGCAAATGCCGGGGAAATTCCTTCCAGGTTCTGAATACAGCAACCATCTTTTGACCGCAGCAGCGCCCGCTAACCTGGAACGCAAAATGTTAGTCTGTCAGGAAAGTATCGTTAACTTGATGACCACTGACCTAAGACGAAATTATTTGGAGGGAAGAAATTATTAATTTGAGGGTCGGTGGGTGGGTGATCCTGGAAGGAAGGAAGACCAAAAGAGGCCTAGCCAAAAGGTTCGGCCTCTTTTCTTTGGGCTTGACCCCTCCCACCCCCGCAGGCCATCCATTGTCCTACCTGGTCAAGGACGGGTCAAAGGCCAACCTAAGCAGCTGGGTGGCACCCACCCAGGTAAGCCCCATTGGTGCCACAAACCCCGCCCACCTATGCGGAAGGGAGGGCGGAAATTGCATTATCTGGGTTTCCGCATGGCCACTCTTTTGTTATTATAACTACTTAATTCCAGAATCTAGATCACAGGCTCACACCCTGTTCATATCTTAAGACAGGATTTGTGAGGACAGGAGTCAATGGGGAGGTTTCCCACTTTGACCTTGCAGATACGGTAAATATTTGAGGTCAATATGTTCAGGACCTAATCTGTGGGGTTTCAGACATGGGGTTTATATATACAGTTATGAACATTTATTTTATATATAGACGACCTTAAAATTATTATAACAATTACTATGTAAGTTAATGTGCACTGCTTAGAAATGTTAATAATTAAGTGGTATATAGATACCTTAAATAAGTTTCTAAGCAGTTCACGATGTTGTAAGAGAAATACCGCTACCCCCCTCCCCACCATACACATATTATAAAGCAACACAGAATTATGCCTTCGACATCAATAAAAACAGTGTAAACGGAAAATCCCAGGTGTGGAACTGCCCAGGCACCTGGCCCTTGGGGATAGGCCCACTGGTTTCTGCGGAGTTAAATAAAAGAAGTCCAGCCACTGGAGCAAGGACAAGACAGGGTTTATTGCGCAATAGGTTACAGTCAAAACTGCACACCCAGAGCAGTGTTACAAGAACTTTTAAAAACTCCTATCATATCCCAGAATACAGTTTGGAAACATCATTACTACATCACTAAAGGGAAGGGTTATACATGATTGACATATAAGAAAACAAGATTAGCATATGGGGGAAACAGAGCAATATCAGGGAGATAGCCCTGGGCCAATGTGAATGGGTGTTAAGTATTGGCAAGGATACCTTGAGCACTTATCTGGGAGAGAACAATGGGATTCTGGTTGAGGGATATTAGCCTGAAGCACCCAGAGATTACCTGCTGAGGCATTTCCCTGTGCACGTGGTGCCTACTGGATCATGGCAGAGAGATGGGTCCCCTTAAGGGCATCACTCCATACCCCAAATGAGTTTACTCGGGAGGAGACTTTGCTTAGGTGACCCCCCCCCCCCCCATAATTTCCGTAACAACAGAAATACAGAAACAGAGATACAGGAAATTTACAGAAATAGAGTAACAACATGCAAAACTACCCAACAAATATGCATGGAGTTATTGACTTATTGGTATGCTGCCTTTCTGTAAATTGGGTTAACTCAAACCATCTAAACTGCACCTAATTTAGAGCTCTGTGGACTCAAATAGTCCTGCTAGAGGCTCACATTTTGCCAACTGAATTCGATGGGGAAACTGTCTGTGATCAATGGGTCCTAGCAAACACATTTAGTAATGGCTTCTTGGGGAATTAACCTGCCTCTCCGCCCCACCCCGCTCCGTTTTTTCCTAGCCACTGAAATTTAACAGTAATTTCGAATAAATCAGAACCCTTCGCTTCATATACAGGTTTTCTATGGCGCACTCAGCTCGCGAAAAGAGACCGCTAAATAAAACGTATCACGTACACGTGTCGGATCCCTAACGCAAAGGGCACGGAAAGGACCCTACAGCGTTACACGCGCATTTTATGAGCCATAAATCTCGCTCAACTCCTTTGGGGTGGCAAATGCGGGCTGCAATCTTCCCCCGAGAGGAAGATTCCCTTTATTCCCCGAGTTCCGGCAGAAGAGCGATAGGAAGCAATGGGAAAAGAGATGGGGGAACTCGGTTAAAAAAGGCGGGGGGGGGGAGTCCCCCGTCACTTCTCAACTTTTCAATAAAAAATATATTTTAAAAAAAGACTAGAGATAAAACTGAGGGTAAGATAAGGGAACACCATCCTGTCCCCACGCAAAATAAAAGCCATTCACACGACTGTGTACACGCATCTCCCGCGCGACATGCTAGGGAAAAGGGTCCTGCCGGGTGAGGAGCGCCTATTGAGCAATGAATCTCTCTCACCTTGATGATCTTGAAGGACGAGATTGGTCTGCAAAGCGGATCCGAGCCGGGGAATCCTTCCGTCTCCACGTCCGGCCAAAGCAGCAATTCGCAGCGCTCCTAATCCGGCAGAGAGATGAGCCTGATCCGGAGCAACTCTGGTGAGCAGCAAAGGGAGAAGCCGAAGCAGCAGGCGACCAAATCAAAATCGCCGCCACGAGAAAAGTAGCCAGTCAGAAACTGCAACTCTGTTGATGAATGGATAAGACTTGTGAATGGATAAGAAGGGGCGGGGGCAACGCCGCTTCACTGGGCAGCCAATCAGCTCTTGAGAGGCTCCAAAGTGCAGATCTGCGATTCTTATCTCTACATATGGAGAATTGAGGCAATCGTATCCGGGAGGCCAATCAATTCAGGCAAGGTCGCACCCACGCTCTTATTCTGCATTCAAGGGGGGTGGGGTGCGTGGGTGTCTGCATTTCAGAAAAGCATTTTATTGCATGTTCACATATAATAAACATAATTTAAAATTCAATCAGCAACAACCATCGTTTGTGCTCTATCATTTGTGGGAATGGGAGCGGGACAGCAGCTTAAAGTTAGAACCGATATAGTTCAGAGCATGTTTATGGGGTTTGCAGCCCAGAATTCCGGAGCACGTTGTCAAGAATATGTTGATGACACACAGCTCTACATCTCCTTTGCAGCATCTGCAGGTGAGGCAGCGGATATATCATCCCCGCTCTTATTCTGCATTGGGCGTGTCTGCATTTCAGAAAAGCATTTTATTGCATGTTCGCATATAATCAGTGCTTTTTTCTTGTAAAAAAATATGTTTAGGGGTACAGTACTCTCATTTTCCTACTCATATTGAAATACTACCACTTAATGAGGCCAAACTTAAATTCACAAAATTAAAAAAAGTAGCCAGTCAGAGACTGCAACTCTGTTGATGAATGGATAAGAGTTTTGAATGGATAAGCAGGGGTGGGCGCGGGCCAACGCCTCTTCACTGGGCAGCCAATCAGCTCTTTTTTTTTCTCTTTTTTTTAATTTTTATTTACTTTATTACATCTATACAAAAGAAAAAAAGAACATTGAATAAAAAACAAATGATAACCAAAGAATAACAATGTTAAAAGATTACATGTTGAATTCTTCCTAAAAAACCACAAAATGCATTCAATTAATGCCTTCCTATATTCCCAATAATTCAGTTGTAAATAATACAAAGCAAAACATAACATCCAATTCCATATTCATATAAATCGGTTCTATTAACCTTTAGTAATACTTCTTTCTTCCTTTCTTCTGTCCATACTTGTCCATTTCTACTATCTGTTACTTCCCCTTCCCTTACGGCTTCCACTTGTCTTCATCCCAGGTTGTCGGTCTATCTCTTCTAGTTTACTACTTTGGTACTCTTGTATAATCCTTCTATTTTATTTTCTTCTATTTTCCTTTCTAACCTTAGCTCACAATACAGAGTGCTTAGAAATGGAGCCAGCATTTCACAGTGGGGCATTGCTTTTTCAGGTAGTCTCCAAATTTCCCCCAATCTTGTTTGAATTTTTGGTCACTACTTCCTCTAATTTTATCAGTTAATTCAGCCAGGTCTATATAGTTAAATAATTTTTCTTGCCAATCCTTAATTGCTGGTACTTCTTTCTTTTTCCAGTATTGGGTGATCAACATTCTCACCGCGGGCAGCCAATCAGCTCTTGAGAGGCTCCAAAGTGCAGTCGAAACAAAATAATTATCAAAAAAATTCTTTCCAGTAGCGATTCTTATCCCTATATATGGAGAATTGAGGCAATCGTAATCAGGGAGCCAAATCAATTCAGGCAGCGCCGCATCGCCGCTCTTATTCTGCATGGGGGGGCCGTGTCTGCATTTTAGAAAAGCATTTTATTGCGTTTTCACATATAATCAGTGCTGTTTTTCTAAAAAAAAAAAAATGTTTAGGGGTAGGCCCTACTCTCATTTTCCTAATCATATTGAAATGTTGTTGTTGTTCATTCGTACAGTCGTGTCCTACTGTTCGTGACCCCATGGACCAGAGAACGCCAGGCACCCCTACCCTCCACTGCCTCCCGCAAGAAAGGTTGTAATGGAGGTGGTTTGCTCTCTACATAAAAGAGAGCATTGATTCCAGTAAGCTGGAAATCCCAAAAGAAGCAGGCACCTCCACAGAATCAGTGTAGGTGGTGAATCTGGGCCCTAAGAGTCATTTAGTATTGGGGGTGTGCTATTCTCCCCCTGATCAAAATGCTCTGGGAGATCTTGAGGTGAAGAATGAAATCACGGAAGCATCTAAAACAAGAAATGTAGCATATTTTGCTGCACTGTGTGAAATTCGAGCAAGCCAGGGCTGAACTGATATTACCCCTGTTAAGACTTTCCCCGGGAAAATCAGAGGCTTACTATGTCAGGTTCCTATTGCAAGACCGGATAAATGATAGAACATTAGCAGTGGCGAAGTTTCTATCGTGGTGGCAAGAACAAATGATCTCTCTTCCAAAGTCTGTACATAATGCTTATATAACTTGAAGGCAGGCTGTCAAAACTGTGTACTGTTTTATAATGAATTGTTGGGTCTCTGGACCGTAATAAAGATTTTATTTATTTATAAAATCTATTAAAAAAAAAAAAAGAAATGTAGCAATGGGTGACCTCAACTTACTCTCACATAGGCTGGCTATGTATCAGTTCCCATCATGACAAAGAAGTAAATCTCTAGATTCCTTAAATGGTTGTGCCCTAGAACAGTTAGTCATGGAACAGAGGATTTGAACCCTGGATTTGAGCTTCTGTGGCCCCTGTTATAAGAGTTTGCAATCACCATGATAGGAATGAACAGAGCTAGGGGACCCTGAACATCTACTTTGATATAAAACCCCTTGACTTGACATAAGAACAGCCATGTTTCACAAAGACCCACAGAAAAGCCCTTTAGGTCAAAACATCCGCATTGCAAATAAAGGATCAGTGTCAAGACATTTCCCCCTCACCACCCACCATCCAAGTGCTAATCAGCGCATTCACGCATTCTTTCAGTGGTGCCTGTAAATCCTTTTTAGTGATTAACAAGATATTTGCATCTTTATCTAGCATGACTTGTAAATGTTTGCCTAGGATAGTGTTTTTCAACCTTTTTTGGGCAAAGGCACACTTGTTTCATGAAAAAAATCACGAGGCACACCACCATTAGAAAATGTTTTAAAAAAATTAACTCTGTGCCTATATTGACTATATATAAAGTAATTTTTCAATTTTTCCCACGGCACACCAGGCAACATCTCGCGGCACACTAGTGTGCCATGGAACAGTGGTTGAAAAACACTGGCCTAGGAAACCTTTCCGCAAATAAGGGAGCCTGCAAGCCTGAGACCAAGAGAAACTGCCAACGTGTAAATAATAATGTTTCCATTTCTATATCGCTGTAAAGGAAAAGCCTCTGTCACAATGTTGTTGTCTGTTATTTTCTGTTACAAGTATACATTTCTTCTATCTGCTAACATTGTTTCCCTCTGCGAGAGATACAGTCTCCAAAACTCCTTCAAAGTGCTAAATCCTTCCCTTGCCTATGTAGAAAAGTCCAATGACATGTCGTGTGTATATAATGTATATATGTGTTCACTTCTTTTGCTTGACAATAATAATTCTGTACGGAAGTGAGAGCTGGAAGTGAGAGCTGGACCATCAAGAAGGCTGATCACCGAAGAATTGATGCTTTTGAATTATGGTGCTGGAGGAGACTCTTGAGAGTCCCATGGACTGCAAGAAGATCAAACCTATCCATTCTCAAGGAAATCGGCCCTGAGTGCTCACTAGAAGGACAGATCCTGAAGTTGAGGCTCCAGTACTTTGGCCACCTCATGAGAAGAGAAGATTCCCTAGAAAAGACCCTGATGTTGGGAAAGATGGAGGGCACAAGGAGAAGGGTGTGACAGAGGATGAGATGGTTGGACAGTGTTCTTGAAGCGACTGGCATGAGTTTGGCCAAACTGCGGGAGGCAGTGAAGGATAGGCGTGCCTGGCGTGCTCTGGTCCATGGGGTCACGAAGAGTCGGACACGACTGAACGACTGAACAACAACAATAATTCTGTAACCGAGTATGCCCAGGTTCACCCTTTTCGTGAATTTGTGATCAGCGATCAAAGTATTGTTATAGTTTAGAGACTTTATTAGTTAGAATGCCTATCCTTTTATCAAGCTATCACGCTAAAATATTTCCTTCATATCAACCTCATGCTGTACAACCAGATGATTTCTGCAGCCACACAGCCACCTACTGTGTCTAGGTAAAACAGCAAGAATACACAACAAGGTTCACCTCAATGGAAATAAATCTTTATTCATGGAAAACAGGTAGACTTTCCTGTAAATAAAGGAATTGTCAAACCCATCATCAGAAAACTCGATAATAAAGGAAACAACTTGACAACCATTGTCCGAACAATCTCCCCCACCATAAAAATCCGATCACACCACTTATCTTATGATAATCCTGTATTCCTGCCGGTTTCGCCCCTTTTTTGTATCATTGGACTGCATGTAAGAGAAAAGGTATAAAAATAAGGTGCTGCCATTGTTCTGGGACTTTGCTCTGTCTGTTTCACGTGAGCAGGGACCCTGTTGCAACAGTTTCAATAAAGAAGGGCTATCGCCTTGCTTTGGGAGATTTGGTAATCGTCTCATTTTTCTTTCATAGTGCGTTTGACAGGGAGGAGGCTCCGCTAAGGCACCCCTCTCCGGTTCACGGACTCCCTTCTGGAGCTGAACCTAATTTTTTTATTTCACCCCCCAGGACCTGATGCAGGATGTGAGTATTGTCAAGCCAGTTGGAAGCCTGTGACCATGTTGTTGTTGTTGTTGTTCAGTCGTTCAGTCGTGTCCGACTCTTCGTGACCCCATGGACCAGAGCACGCCAGGCACGCCTATCCTTCACTGCCTCCCGCAGTTTGGCCAAACTCATGCCAGTCGCTTTGAGAACACTGTCCAACCATCTCATCCTCTGTCGTCCCCTTCTCCTTGTGCCCTCCATCTTTCCCAACATCAGGGTCTTTTCCATTGAGTCTTCTCTTCTCATGAGGTGGCCATATTGAAATACTGCCCTTCAATGAGGCCAGACTTAGATTCACAAAATGCTTAGGGGTATGAGTACCCCTGCATCCCCCCCCCCCGAAAAAGCACTGCATATAAAAAACATAATTTGAGATCAACAACAACATCTGCTAGTCTGTCCTTCCTTGGGGGAAGCTGGGAGCGGAACAGCAGCTTAAAAGCAAGAGCAGGTTTTTATGGGGTTTGGAGCCCAGAGTTTTGGAGGGCGTTGTCAGCAATATGCTGATGACACACAGCATTTGCAGGTGAGGCAGTGGATGACCCCGACCCACATAACTGATCACATGACACAGCACACGCACACCGTTTGAATGTCAATTTACATCCACTTTTTGGGGGACTGGCCGCCTCAAATATTTTATAGAAGTTGGCTCCTATGCCGGAGACAAACTTTGCAGATTTTGATACCCTCAGGCTGGGATTCTCTCTCTCTCTCTCTCTCTTTTTTAATAAGAATTTATTAAGTTTTAACAATAGAAAAAAACCCCACACAAAATACAACAAACACTACAAAAAATACAAAAAAATACAAAAAAACCCTTACAAACAAACACTTATTTAACTATCCTTATCCTGTTTATAAACATTATTTTGGGACCTCCTCACACCCTCCCTTCTGCGTTCATTTCTAATCTTCTTTAGTAACTTTATAACATTGTAAAATCTTCCTTCTCACCTAATCTTAATCATTATAAACATTAATCAACATTTAACTCTTATTTTTAATCCTAGTAAAAATCAACATAACATAATTCTAACTACTTCTTATATCCTATCTTAATCTAACTTCTGGCATTACTGTAGCCTTAAATGTCCTCTGATTCTCAAGGCTGGGATTCTCAAAGGCATTGGGAGAGGCTTAGCATCTGCAGCCCTGGAGGCATTCCCCCCCCCCCCCGCCTTTGCTGCAAAAGCATTACCAGCGGGAGTGGGAGTTTGACTGGATCTTCTACTCGTGAACAAAGCCACTTGCAATTGAATGAGATTCGCTTATCTCTTGCATGAAGCAAGCGACTGCCTTCTAGCAATGCCTCGCAAGAATAGCTGCCCTGCCCTGCTCCAAAGGGTGTGTCTAAAAGAAGGGAAGGGGGGTGCTGGGGGTTGTTGACAACGGAGTGCGCCCCCAGGGGTGAAGCCAAACAGCTGTTAACAGCACCCAGGTGACCTCCGCTGAGCACAAGCCTAGGCAGTGTGTTTGGAGGTCCTGGGCTGCCCAGAGGATAAGACACCCCTCCCCCCCCCATTCTTGGCCTCATGGATGTGGTCCAAAGGAAAGCAGAGCGAGAGGTTTGGCACCAGCTGGGCTGCAGGAGTTGCCTCAAGGAGGTGCACAAGGTGACATCCAACGTCTTAAGGACTCCACTCTGGATTTTCTTTTCCAGAAGATGTCCCGCAAGACAGCGGAGGTTTAGGATCCGGTTTTCCTCCTCCTCGATGGACTATTACCTTCCCAAGTGGAGGAGCCCCACCTGTCCCTTGGGCTAGGGATAATCTCGCAAATAATATGCAGAAACACAAACAGTAAAAAAAGTGACAGGTAGGTAGCCGTGTTGGTCTGCCATAGTCAAAACAAAATAAAATAAAAAATTCCTTCCAGTAGCACCTTAGAGACCAACTAAGTTTGTTCTTGGTATGAGCTTTCGTGTGCATGCACACTTCTTCATACCAAGAACAAACTTAGTTGGTCTCTAAGGTGGTACTGGAAGGAATTTTTTATTTTATTTAGTAAAAAAGTGAAGCAGCCTGACGGAATTGTTTGTGGTGAAAAACTGACACCTTGTGGCCAAATATGGAAATAAATGAATCTAATTTTTTTCCAGGGAGTCTTCTTTTCTCATGAGGTGGCCAAAGTACTGGAGCCTCAACTTCAGGATCTGTCTTTCCAGTGAGCACTCAGGGCTGATTTCTTTAAGGATGGATAAGTTTGATCTTTTTGCAGTCCATGGGACTCTCAAGCGACTAGCATGAGTTTGGCCAAACTGCGGGAGTCAGTGAAAGGTAGGCGTGCCTGGCGTGCTCTGGTCCACGGGGTCACGAAGAGTCAGACACTGAACAACTGAACAACATCAATGTTTTTTAGTTAGGGACGTGGTGACGCTGTGGTCTAAACCACGGAGCCTAGGGCTTGCCAATCAGCGGTTTGAACCACAGAGCCTAGGTTTGAATCCCCACGACGGAGTGAGCTCCCATTGTTTGGTCCCTGCTCCTGCCCACCTATCAGTTCGAAAGCACATCAAAGTGCAAGTAGATAAATAGGTACCACTCTGGCGGGAAGGTAAATGGCGTTTCCGTGCGCTGTTCTGGTTCGCCAGAAGTGGCTTAGTCATGCTGCCCACATGAACCGGCAGCTGTCTGTGGACAAACGCCGGCTCCCTCAGCCTATAGAGTGAGATGAATGCCGCAACCCGAGAGTTGTCCGTCCGCAACTGGACCTAATGGGTCTGGGGTACGTGTGTGTGTGTTTTGTAGACAGAAGGCAAAAACAGCTGGTTGTAGCATGCAGCCCTTTATTCCTAATTCCGTTACTTATTTGACGAGAGATGCCAGGGGGAAACTACAGCTCCCAAGATGCTTCAGGAAGGAGTGTCACACCCTTTAAATGTATGTTAGATCCCTGGCCACTGGCAATGCTGGCTGAGGCTTGTTTATTTATTTAAATTTACACCCAACACTTTCCTCCAAAGGACCCCAGGCTGGCAGTACAATAGCATCCAGATCAGAGGGCACCCTGTTGGCTACCCCTGCACTAGACTATAGGGTGTATGGCCGATTGCTTACTCAGGAGAGAAAATGTCCCTGTGATTCTGGACAAATAGAAACAATAGAGCATGTGCTTCTCCAGTGCCTATATATTATAGAGACATTCGTACTAGCCTCATCTTACCGTCACTGCATAAGTACCTAGGGCGCACAGGACAATTCTATACCTCCCTGCTGCTTTCAGATACCAACCCTCCCACAACATACAATGTTGCCTGGTTCTTCATAGCAGCATTCAAAATTCATCGGATGATGACCTGTGCCACAAACTAGATTTAATGAACACTTATATCAGAGTGCTCTGTAAACTGATAGCCATAGCTTTTTATATACAGTGGTACCTCGGTTTACGAACTTAATCCGTTCCGGAAGTCCATTCTTAAACGAAAACCGCTCTTAAACTGAGGCGCGCTTTCCCTAATGAGGCCTCCCACTGCCGGTGCCTTCCACCGTTCGGCTTCTGTTCATAAACTGAGGTAAAGTTCACAAACTGGGACACTACTTCTGGTTCTGCGGAGTTTGTAAACTGAATAGTTAGTAAACAGGGCTGTTCGTAAGCCAAGGTAAAAGGTAAAGGTAAAGGGACCCCTGACCACCAGGTCCAGTCGTGTCCGACTCTGGGGTTGCGGCACTCATCTCGCTCTATAGGCCGAGGGAGCCGGCATTTGTCCGCAGACAGCTTCCGGGTCATGTGGCCAGCATGACAAAGCCACTTCTGGCGAACCAGAGCAGCGCACGGAAACGCCGTTTAGCTTCCCGCCGGAGCGGTCCCTATTTATCTACTTGCACTTTGACGTGCTTTCGAACTGCTAGGTGTGCAGGAGCTGGGACCAAGCAACGGGAGCTCGCCCCGTAGCAGGGATTCGAACCGCCGACCTTCTGATTGGCAAGCCCTAGACTCTGTGGTTTAACCCACAGCGCCACCTGGGTCCCACTGTACTAACCTTTTATGCTCTTCCACATCCATTTAAAGCTCCTAACCCTTCTTTAGCTTCTTATAGTCTTTTACATATAACATGTTTTAATAATGTTTAGCTTTCCAAAGCATTTTACAGATTTTAAATGATTGTACCCCACCCTACTTATGCTGGCCTATGGACGAAATAAAGACTTCTTTCTTCTGTGTGAGGACACAATGAATCCCAACACAAGTGAGCCGTGGGATACAAAATCTCACCTCAGGCAGGAACTTTGTTCCATTTTATACTATATACTACTCTCTTTATGAAACTCTTGGCACTTTTAACAAACTATAGTTTCCAGGATTCTTTGGGGGAAAGCCACAACTGTATGGTTCAGTTTTAAATGTATGGCACAGACAGACATAGCTCAGGTTACAGGTAGGTAGCCGTGTTGGTCTGCCATAGTCAAAACAAAATAAAAAATAAATAAAAAATTCCTTCCAGTAGCACCTTAGAGACCAACTAAGTTTGTTCTTGGTATGAGCTTTGAATTTTTTTATTTTGTTTAGACATAGCTCAGTTATGGTTACCCAGCGGTGGCTAGTGCCTGTTGGAACTGGTAGGGTGAAAAGCTGGAGGCTAACAGTAGGTGGAGCCAGAGAGCCCATGACAAGGCACAGCCAAGTAATTCTAGCTTTTGCCCCCATCCTCTTCCTTGCTTTCTCCAAGGGCAACATTGAGACTAAGGAGGAGGCAGCTAGCAGTCTGTGCCAGGCAGGTGGGGGCTGGCTGAGGGGAGACTGGCGTTGGTGGGGCAGTGCCCCATTCTGTGTATGACTGTGCTATGGAGAGCAGGCTGAAAATATAGCTTAGCCCCGTATTTTCGTCGTTCACAGATGACAGAACATTAGAGCTGCACCATGCAGGCTCTGAATCCCTGGGTAAACAAAAAGCCAAGTTTCTAAAATTCTTTATCCAATACGTTATATATTACGACACATCTGCAGCTAAACCAAGTGTTCTTTCACACAGCTACAAAAACAAACGTGCTCTGGAATTGATGAAAACGTTCCAAAAAAGCAGATCTGGAAGTCGTAGCGGGTGGCAATTAGTCTTAAGACTATGAGATGGAGCTAGGGAATTCAAGCCCAGGAAAAGTTTGAAATACTGAAATGTACTCACAACAGCACTGTAAGTCCAATACTACAGATCATTGGGAGAAAAAAACATTACTGGTGCTTTATTAAATATTGCATGTATCATTTCTGTCTCTGGTATGGGTTTCTGGGTCACGTCTGTGCCTTAACGTCTTCCGTATCTCGTGACACACATGTTATAAGAATTTTAAGATCTTTCATATATAATAATTGTTATTAATGTACCAAACAAATAAGGCCACATGTCTGAAAACAGCACAGGAAGACAGGCCTCACTCCATTTTGTCTCCTAGCTGGCCAAGTGTTTTCATCTGCAGGGAGGAGGTGAGAAGTCTCTGCCTGAGGATGGGCCATTTCCCTCACAAAGGACAGCCATTAGCCCTACCAGCCAGGGCAGGAAACCTTTTGTTTTGCAGAAATGTGTGTCTGGGAGGGGTCAAGGAGAGATGGCATAGGTGTGGAAAATTCCCAAGTTACCTCCTCTGACCCTCCCATTTTGTGATGTAGCTCTGATGTATGGGGGTGGTGGTCTTGGGTTACATCTCTTCTGTTTGTTGGATTGATGTTTCTGGGGGTGGGCTAGACTCCAGGAGGGATTTTGAAATGTCTTTATAAGAGCATGCCTGCATGGTTCTGGGTCTTTCCCCCTGAAAATCACCACTGTTGCAACAGCTTCAATAAAGACCAATGCTTTGCTTCTCAATCTTCTCTGGTTGGCCTCTGTTTTTTACTCCTACCAATGGAGAACCTGCAAAGGACTTTGCAAGGGCTCTTGTGTACCCCATAAGGGAATAAGGGCAGATTTTTGCTTATTACACACACAAAACCTTCACCTTTCTGATGCTTAAATAAAGTCTAACGAGGACGAGAAGCTCCTTTTGAGGCTTTTCAAACACATTTCGACCTTTATCTCCTATGAATTTTTTCATGTCTCCTCAGGTATACTTGATTCCTGAAAGTTTTGCCACAGGTGGAACATGAGTGCGGCTTTTCGGCCGAGTGGCTTCTCTCGTGTGAAGTAAGGCTTGACTTCTGCTTGAAGCTTTTCCCACAGGCCGAGCACGAATATGGCTTCTCTCCCGTGTGGATTCTCTCGTGGATATTCAGGTGCTCCTTGCGACTGAAGCTCCTGCCGCAGGCTGAGCATATGAACGGTTTCTCCTCCATGTGGATTTTTTGATGCTCGGTATAGCTTGTCCTGTGCTTGAACTTTTTCCCACAGTGTGAACAAGTGTATGGTTTTTCCCCTGTATGTATCCTCCCGTGTATAACCACCTGTGACTTGTTACCGAAGTTCTTCCCACAAACCGAGCATGAATATGGTTTCTCCCCTGTATGAGTTCTCTCATGTCCGAGAAGATGTGCTTTACAATTAAAGCTTTTGCCACAGGCCAAGCACACATAGGGGGTCTCTCCTGTATGGATTCTTTCGTGACTGGTGAGATTTGACCTTCGCTTGAAGCTCTTGCCGCAGAAGGAGCATGTGAAAGGTCTTTCTTCTGTGTGGCTTTTTGTGTGTGAAATAAGGCTACATTTTTGACTGAAGCCTTTCCCACAAACCGAACATTTATGTGGTGTCTCGCCCGAGTGGACTTGCTGGTGTCTGGTAAGGCTTACTTTATGAACAAAGCTTTTACTACAGACTGAACAAGCATGTATTTTTTCCGCTGTATGCATTTGTTCATGTACGACGTAGTATGATTTTTCACTGAAGCTTTTACCACAGAAAGAGCATGTATACGGTTTCTCTCCTGTGTGGATTCTTTCATGAATAGACAGGTAACTTTTCCACATGAAACTCTTCCCGCAAACTGAGCACATGTATGGTTTCTCTCCGGTATGGATTATCTTGTGTCTAATAAGGTAATCCTTGCGACTGAAGCTCTTCCCACAGACAGAGCATTTGAATGGTTTATCTCCTGTATGAGTTCTCTGGTGTTTAAGAAGATATGCTCTATCTGTGAAACTTTTGCCGCAAACTGAGCACGGGTATGGTTTTTCCCCTGTGTGGGTTCTTTCGTGGCTAACCAGATTTGATTTGTGGCTAAAGCTATTCCCACAGATTGAGCACATATAGGGTTTCTCACCTGTATGAGTTCTCTCATGTTTAATAAGGTGTGTTCTGTCAGTGAAACTTTTACCACAGATAGTGCATGAAAATGGTTTCTCTCCGGTGTGAGTTCTTTCATGGCTAACAAGGTTTGATCTATGACTGAAGCTTTTACCACAGATCGAGCACATATTTGTTTTTGTTCCCGTGTGGCTGACTTTGTGGCTGTTGAGGTTTGATCTTCGTTTAAAACTTTTGCCGCAGAATGAACATGGGTAAGGCCTTTCTTCTGTGTGGATTCTTTCATGAGAAAGGAGGTTACATTTCTGACGAAAGCCCTTCCCACAGTTTGAGCATTTATACGGGGTCTCTCCTGTGTGGACTTGTTCATGCCTCCTAAGGCTGACTTTATGGATGAAGCTCTTATTGCACACTGAACAAGTGTATGTCTTTTCTTGTGTGTGCATTCGCTCATGAACAGCATGGTACGATCTTTTGCTGAAGCTTTTACCACAGATTGAGCACGCATACGGCCTCTCTCCTGTATGGATTCTTTCGTGGATAATCAGGTTACTTTTCCACTTGAAGCTTTTACCACAGACTGAACAAGAATGGATTTTTTCTCCTTTGCGGCCTTTGCTCTGAGAAACCAGGCAGTAGCTCCCATTCATTCTCTTCTCACATCCTAATTGTTTATAATGTTTCTCTCCTTTTTGAAGAGTTCTCCCATACTTGTGAATTTTCTTTTCCATTTTGGTTTCACTTTTTCCACCTCCCCAAGAAGGTAAAGCCTTTCCTGATCTCTCTCCCAGGTCATTTCTCTGATGCCTCTCTTCTCTGCCTCGGTTCTTGGCGATATCTTGGTACTGTGAAATGCTCCCTTCGGTAATTCCTAAGGGTATTTTGTTTGCTGCCACTAGGTGAGCGCTTCCTGGAAGACCCTCTTCTCCTTTTTCCTCACACCTGCTGCCTATTAAGAGAAAGACAGCAGTACTAATCATCATCGCCATCAGTGCTTTTTCTGGGGGGGATGCAGGGGATACACATACCTCTAAACATTTTATGAATCTTTGTACTTTTGTCCATTTACTGTACAGTGGTGCCTCGCAAGACGAAATTAATTCGTTCCGCAAGACTTTTCGTCTTGCAGAAATTTTGTCTTGCAAGGCACCGTTTCCCATAGGAACACATTAAAATTTAATTAATGCGTTCCTATGGGAAAAAAAGTCCGGGGGCGCTGGTCGGAAGGGGCACCGGCCGATCATGCCCGCCCACCCAAGATGGCAATGGTCTGTGGCCCTATAAGGCAGCTTTCCTACGTTGCTTTAAGAGAAGATGGTCTCTCTTTTTTTATTACAATCGGTGTGAATATCATTGGCCTGGAAAATGACAGCCAAACTAGGTTCAAAACACATTGACTATGGATCATGAGCTACTTGAACCCATCTCTTACCTGGGTGGACACCCAAAACAGATGCGCTTCCCACAGGTGTTTGGAGCACTGGGAGGCAGGGTTCCTCTTTCGGCTCCACCTTTATTATCACACCAGGAAACCCTGAGTTAGAGGAAAGAGGAGAATGTGAGGTGTGACCATCTAGCTTTTTTTAAAAAAAAAAAAAAGACGCCAACTTTTCTTTTGTTGCTACTAGGACAGAGAGTGAGGCCCACTATATCCATTTGAAGCAGTATAATATCATTTATAACGTCGTGGCTTTTCCCAAGGAATCCTGGGAACTGTAGTTGGTTAAGGGTGCTGAGAGTTGTTAGGAAGCCCCCGTTCCCTTCACAAAGCTGCAATTCCCAGAATTCCCTGGGAAGAGAGTTAAAGCACTCCAGGAACTGTAGATGAACGGCTCCCTTACCCGATTGGTCGCCAGCAGCACTGGGCCGTTCCTCAGTTCTCTGATCATCCAAGACCCCTGGTTCCTCTTCCTGCTCTTGCTTTATTAGAACGTCAGGAAGTCCTGAGTCAGGGTAAAAAGAGGTGAGACAAACAAGAGAGGGAGAGGACGTCGTGTAGAACAGAGGAAGTAGGTAAAGAGTTTTCATCCCTCTCTTTTAACACGAGAATTTGCGGAATCCTGTGAAGCTGAACGTTGGAAGGGTGTAGAACAGGCACCCGCAAACTTCGGCCCTCCAGATGTTTTGAGACTACAATTCCCATTATCCCTGACCACTGGTCCTGTTAGCTAGGGATCATGGGAGTTGTAGGCCAAAACATCTGGAGGGCTGCAGTTTGGGGGTGCCTGGTGTAGAAGAAGTAAAAATGCAGGCAGTGAGGTTAAAGGAAATCGAGGTGCAAAAACAACACGCCGTGATCCAAATTAAATATATGTAAATATAGATTCCCCCTATGATCGCGGACACTGTCCAGTGGAGCACTATTAATTGTCCCCCATGTTTCGGAAGCCCAAGTGGCTTCAGCTAGAATTCGGACATTTAGCATCACTGGCCCCATACTGTGGATCACTCTTCCTGCAGAGACGCAGCAGGCACACTCACTCTTTTTATGCCAACAGGCCTATTCAGTGGTTTAAACCTTTTCAAGGTCAGCGATCATCTTTATGACTATTTTGTCCTGTTCTTAGTGAATTTTGGATGTTATTCGAATTGTATATTTTGTTGTACACTGCTTTTTCCCCATGAAAGGGCAGCCTGTGAATACTTTTTCCAAAATAAAATTGAATAAAAATGTTTAAGAAGTGGCTACAAAGCAGTGTGACAACACAAACATCCTGTTACTGGAATAATGTTGACAACAACAACAACAATGCACAGGCTTCAGAAAAGTTAGTCTCAGCAGAAACAATATTGCAAATAACAAGAGTGTTGGGGAAAATGTGCAGAAGTGTCCCCTTGAGGCAAAATTAACATGTTCATTTAACATGGAAAAAATCCAGACAGGTAAGGAAAGGTAGCTCTTGGTACCTGCGAAGGTGTTGGATTCCTGCTGATGCAGGTTCCATGGACCCCCTTCCTCCTCCAGCTTTATTATCACATCAGGAAACCCTGATCAAGAGGAAAGTGTAAGAAAATTGGGATTCAGAGGCAAAGGTCATGCAAAGGTTGGCTTTCTGACCCAGCAAGGGAAGAACGAGATTTGGTACAAATCTCTGGAGTTCTCGCACGAATGTATACTTTTTATGAGTTCTGCTTTTCATTCCCTCACCTGTGCTTTGTTCTGAGGGAGCCTCCGTCTCCTCCAAACCCAGCTGTTCTGCAGACCACGGCTCTTGCTCAAGCCAGGAGATCAAACCAGGCTTGACAAGTGGAAATCCTGCTCAAAGAGTTTTTAAAAAGACGTTATTGAGTAGAATTTCAGGCTTTAAGTATAGATCCATGTTGCGCTAATGATTCTTCGACATCAACTTCGTTGGATTGGTCATGTTGCGCAGATGCCCGATTATCATCTTTCAAAGCAACGACTCTGTTCCAAACTTAAAAAATGGAAAGTGTAATGCTGGTGGTTAACAAAAGAGGTTTAAAGACTCTATGAAGGCAAATCTAAAAAAATGTAGTATAAACACCGAAAACTGGGAAACACTGGCCTGCGAGCGCTCCAACTGGAGAACAGTCTTTACCAAAGGTGTCATGGGCTTTGAAGATGAACTCAGGACGCAAGGGAGGAACATGCTAAAAGGAAGGCACACATGGCAAACCCTCACCATAATCAACTCCCACCCAGAAACCAATGTCCCCACTGTGGAAGGACGCGTGGATCCAGAATTGGCCTCTACAGTCACTTAAGGACTGTGTTTATGGAAGACAATCTTATTCGGCTAGGAGTGATCGCCAAAGAAGAAGATTAATGGATGCAATCTCTGTTCAGATATCCCTAACAAAGGGGTCCTTACCTAAGGAAGCGACATGATTGTAATTCTCTTGCATGACTTCCCTGTACAAAGCTCTTTGATTCAGATCCAGCAGAGCCCACTGCCCTTGTGTGAAATACAAGGCCACATCTTCAAAAGTCACCAGCTCCTGGGGAAACATAAGCAAACAGTGTCCAAGCGCCTCAGATGCTTCACACACATTACCGTATTTTACGCTCCATAAGACACACTTTTTCCCTCCTAAAAAGGAAGGGAAAATCCCTGTGCTCCTTATGGAGTGAAGGCTTCGCTCCCGTGGCCTCCCCCCACCCCCCGCCGCATTTGGCGGGGGATGGGGGGAGGCAGCAGGAAGCGATGGGGGTGTTGCTGGATCATGTCAGCACCTCCGTTCGCCGAAAGAAGCTTCTTTCGGCGAACGGAGGTGCTGGGCACGATCCAGCAATATCTCCGCTGCCTCCGGGAAGCAAAGGGTTGTGCCAGGTGCTGGGCACGATCCAGCAACATCCCCTTCGCTTCCTGCTGCCTCTCCCCATCCCCCACCGCGTTCAGTGGGAGGTGCGGGGAGGCAGCTGCGATGCCTGCTTTTGGGATCAGTGGGCGGCAGGGAGGTTGGTGGAGGATTTCCTCCACCCCATGCGCTGCCCTCCGATCCCAAAGGTGCGGGGTGGCGGAGAAAACAGTGGGGATGCTGCTGCTTTCTCCACCCATCCCGCGCCCCGATGCCAAAAGCAGGTTCATCCCCGCATGCTTTAAAGGGACATGGGGACGAGGGGAGAAATGGAGCGTTCTCCCCTCGTCCCCATGTCCCTTTAAAGCAAGCGGGGATGAGCCGCTGTGAAGGGCTCCCCCTCCAGCGCACCCCTCCCTGCCTTTTAGAAACAGATGCTGCCTTTAAAAAACAGGTGCGTCTAGTGGTCCGGAGCGCCTTATGGGCCGAAAAATACGGTATGTCAGCAATGCTCACATTATCCCATTGAAGGTAAGCCTGGATTATAAACCGCAACTAAGAGCTAGTGATCTAAGCAGAGATGTGAACTTTGACTTTGAGGATGCAAATATATATGTCAGAAAGGTCCTCCGAAGGGTCATCTAGTCTGCAATGCAGGAATCCCAAAACGCGGTCCCCCATCCAGTTTGAAACCAGACCAGACCCTGCTTAGCTTTGCACATGTGCTAGCGGTTTTATTGCTGCACATTCGCAGTTCTGCCTCAAGACAGCAGAATTTTTCCTTATTTTTATTGTCATTGTCCGTATATACACAGTATACACAACAACGAAAATCAAACACCCAAAGACCGGATTTGCCATACACATTTGCACATATCTCCAACACTCTCATCCTTATTAAAACATAATCTATTAAAACATAACATAATCCAGAGTATAACATAACCTATTAAAAGCATAGCATAACCTAAGAGCCTGTCTCATTCCTTACTACTCACTGCTTACTATTACTTACTACTGACCCTGAGATCATTATTAAGTGCAATCAAAGCTCTTGGATAGAAACTATTCAGAAGGCGTGTGGTTCGAGTTTTCATTATCCTGTATCTTCTGCCCGAAGGCAACAGTTCAAAAAGGTTGTGAGCAGGATGGGTGGGATCTCTCAGGATGTTGTGTGACTTCTTCAAACAGCGAGACGTGAAGATCTCGTCCAGGGTTGGTAGTTGGAGCCCAATAACATTCTGGGCAATTTTAATTATTCTCTGTAAAGCTTTTTTATCCGTTACAGAGCTGCTCCCATACCACGATAGTATACTATAGGTTAAGACACTCTCAATGGTACTGTGATAATAGGACAGGAGTAGGTGCTAAGATAGATTCAATCCCCTGAGCATTCTCAGGAAATACAACCTCCCCTGCACCTTCCTCACAGCCATATTAATATTTACAGTCCATGAGAGGTCCTCGGAGATGTAAATGCCCAGGTATTTAAAACTTGGGTGAGCCCAGCCTCCTTCAACATACCTGAGGCCACCCTGTTGCAGCCATTTCCATTTTCCAAGGATCTGTACATCTAGCAAGGACCTTGAATGTTGTGCTGTACTGAATACGGGAAAAGTGTACGGGGCAAAAGTACTCAGGGCTTCAAGTCAGGATTATGTCCTTTATGAAGAAGAGAGAGAGAGTGAGGAGTTTGCAATCAGAGAGCAACAATGAGAAAGCAAGACGAAGGGTTGCGGGTAAAATGATATGGTTTGTCCTCCTATGGGACAACAAAATCTTATGAGGAGAAAGAGAATCTATGCAAGCCACTTTAGAAGTTCTATTCCAAGACAGCTACCATTTTAAAATATAATAATCAATTATTTATTTATATGCTGTCCATCTGACTGGGTTGCCCAGCCACTCTGAGCAGCTCTCAACACAAAATAGTAAAAGCTTAATACAACATCACACACTAAACCTTTCCTGAACAGGGCTCCCTTCAGATGTCAAAATTGCCTAGCAGTTCAGAATCCAGCCGCTTAAACGATGCAGCAGGCTGAGTAAGAATGTGAGGTTTAATTTGGTGCTGGACTTTCTGGGATTTGAGGCTCATCATCTTTTTTAAAAAAATCAATATCAGCTCTGAGGCCTAGGAAATATTTATTGAAAAGTTTTATATCCTGCTTTCCCATCAAACAGCTCTTGCTTTAATATATTATTTAATATATATTAAGACAAACAGCAATGCACCTTTGATAAAATCATGGGCACAGCTTTATAATTCCAGGTGTTGCCTCAAGTTTATAACCTGTGAATCTGATTTTAATGATTTATTGCTTTGCATTCGTCACAGATTTATTGGGATCAGAGTTTTTTCTTTGATCTTAATAAATCCCCCCTTAAGCATCAAAGCAACTGGATCTCTTTAGAAGGGTTCCTTCAAGTCATTCATCTTCAACTACTGGGTTGAGTTGCAACTTCATTCAAAGGTGGGTTACAGCAGCAGCAGCAGCAGCAACATACAAATATATATGTCAGAAAATGAACAAATGTTTCCCCAGATACATGTCGTGAGTTACAGCTGTTAGAAATTCAATCAGGCCATCTTGGTGAGTATAGTTAGTACTCACCAAGATATTTTTATATTCTTCCTCTTTTCTTCTTCATTTACTGTTATTCTACTAACCTGGCGGAGTCCCCGGGGCCTGAGAGAGACCCTAAACAGACTTTGATCCTGTTTCTCCTCCTCTTCGGGTCTTACCATTTATATTTTGCAAACTGCCAACGCTGGAGGCAGACCAACAGAAGGGAGAAGAATCCCTCTATGTGAGAATGAAGAGATGGAGAGGAATTGTTGTTTTTCAAGAGAGCTGAGAGCAGAACGCAAAAAAAAAAAAAAACAACCGAAAAGGGGAGCCTCAAGCCCTTTCCTTCAAAGCCCGCTCCGATTACAGCTATGCCATCTGTGCCAAAATCCTTACTGTCTGGCCCTTTAGGGGTAAGACGGACAACAAAGAATTAAAGGTACAGTAGATTGTAAGAGGAGGTTTGTCCCTGATGTGTAAACACGTCCCAATTCTTCCCATATTTTTCACCTCTGATAACACGGTAGTCTGCAGATTGGGGGGGGGGGGAGAAAGAAGCATTTTCCAAGAAAAGAGGGAGAAACATCTCAGGTTCTACAAATGCTAGAAACTGTTGTTGTTGTTGTTTTATGAAGATTTGTGGAGGGGTTAACTAGATCTTGCAGGCTTCTGTATAAATAAATCCCTGCAAAGCCTGTTTCTCTAGAAGCGGCCAGCAGTAGGACAAAACAAATACGCCTCACCTAAGAAATAAACCCTCCCTCCAACCACTTCTGAGCCCCAGATGTTTGTCTCCAGCCAATCTCAGTCGTCGTCGTCGTCCCCCTTTCTTCCTTCCCCTTCCCCTTCTCAACCAGCAGACACACTTTGCCCGCTTGCTTCCCTGCCCAGGGCTCACTCCACTTTCCACCCCCCCCCCACCCTTCCTCTCGTTCCTGGATCTTTCTTCTCCAACTCGATCCTGCACCAACCATTCTCATTTGCCTCCCCGGGTCCCCCCGGGGGTTCGTTTTCTTCGCCAACAGACCCGGGTCGAGTACGTTGCACCCACCGCAGCTGCTATTCTCTGACGGTGGGGGGTTTGTGTGTGTTGGAAGGGGGGCTGGTGGAGGCTTGTTTCACCACTTCCGCGCCATGTGACTGAAGTCGGGACCAGACTCCTGGCAAAACGAGGCACCATCCTCAGTCTTGCTGCCTGAGCTCATGGAAGAAAGGAGGGGAGAGGATGGATGGAGGGGTGTGTGCGCTGTTTGGACTGGAGTCAGGGTCTGCAATCTTCCTCCCTCTCCTTCCCTCTGCGTTTCTTGCTTTCCAGAATGAAGCAACCTCATCCCCTGAGATTGAGCAGACTTGGATATTCCTCTTTAGAAGGAAATTGGCCAATAATAATAATAACAATAACAATAATACCAGTTACAGGTGGGTAGCCATGTTGGTCTGCCATAGTCAAAACAAAATCAAAAATTCTTTCCAGTAGCACCTTAGAGACCAACTGAGTTTGTTCTAGGTATGAGTTTTCGTGTGCATGCACACTTCTTCAGATACCATGCACACGAAAGCTCATACCAGGAACAAACTCAGTTGGTCTCTAAGGTGCTACTGGAAAGAATTTTTGATTTTGTAATAACAATAATAATTTGTTGATATGCTGCCCATCTGACTGGGTTGCCCCAGCCACTCTAGGCAGCTTCCGATTTGTTTGGCTAGTGGGGCCGAGTCCAGGCCCAATATCCCATAGTCACCTTTGACTGGACTTAACCATCCAGAGGTAAAGACCTTTTTACCTTAGTCAAAACAAAATAAAAAAATTCCTTCCAGTAACACCTTAGAGACCAACTAAGTTTGTTCTTGGTATGAGCTTTCGTGTGCATGCACACTTCTTCAGATACCTTAGTAGCTGAACCAAAAACACCACCTAGTTCTGTGTTTTCATTATCATAGATGAAGGGAAGGGAGAATCCCAGACCCTCCAAGTGGCGCTATTTTCCAGGGACGTCCCTGATTTAGAGAAGCCGCCTGGTTTCTGATTTGATCCTGGAATGTCCCACTTTTCCTTAAGACTCTTGAGAGTCCAGTGGACTGCAAGGAGATCAAACCTCTCCATTCTTAAGGAAACCAGCCCTGAGTGCTCAATGGAAGGGCAGATCCTGAAGCTGAGGCTCCAATATTTTGGCCACCTCATGAGAAGAGAAGACTCCCTGGAAAAGACACTGATGTTGGGAAAGATGGAGGGCACAAGGAGAAGGGGATGACAGAGGACGAGATGATTGGACAGTGTTCTCGAATCTACCAACATGAGTCTGACCAAACTGCTGGAGGCAGTGGAAGACAGGAGTGCCTGGCATGCTCTCACGAAGAGCCGACTAAACAACAACAGTTTTCATTGGAGAAATGTTGGAGGGTATGGAGTTATCTGACCCCTGAGCTGTCTGAAGGCAATCCTGTATAGGGAAGGCTTTTTTAAACGTTTAATGTTTTATTATGTTTTTATATTTGTTGGAAGCCACCCAGAGTGGCTGGGGCAACCCAGTCAGATGTGTAGGGTATAAAAAGTAGAATTATCATTATGGGATGGGACGTCCCTATTTTCATCGGAGAAATGTTGGAGGGTATGTGATCCACAAATAATCAGGTCAAGAGGAACAGTTGAGGGAGTTGACGCTGCTTAGCCTGGATAAGAGGAGACTGAGAGGAGATAGGATCTAAAGATTAAAAGGGCTGTCAACGTGGAAGATGGAGCTAGCTTATTTTCTCCTGCATACCAATGGATTCAAGGTGCAAGAAAGGAGATTCCAACTAAACGCCAGGAAGAAGTTTCTGACAGTGAGCACTGTTCGACAATGGAACTGTCTCCCTCAGGAGGTTTTGGGCTCTCCTTCCTTGGAGGTTTTTAAGCAGAGGTTGGATGACCCTCTGTCATAGATTCTTCAGCCGAGATTCCTGCATTGCAGGGGGTTGGACTAGATGACCCTCGAGGTCCCTTCCAATTCTACAATTCTATGAATCTATGCAGGTTCCACGGTGGGTAGATCACAAAATACATAATTGTCAAACACTTTATTTAATAAGTTACATAAGAGACTCCAAGATAGATTTAGTCAAAGTAAAACAAAACAATGCTGTTTTATAAACCCTACATCAGAATATTTTATAGCTAAAAGAAAAAGCTTCTAGAATTCAGTGTTAATAAACAGGGCAAGAAGCAGGATTTGTTATTAGAAGGGTACATACATCAAATAGATATTTTGCTGTTACGGAACTGAAACAATTCATGGACCACAAATATTATGTCCTGAAATGTACGTACAATTACACTGTAGGCACAGTACTGCAGATCTCTCTGAGGGAAATTTCATTATTTAATATGGTATATATCATTTCAGCATATGCCTTCTTCTGCATCCTGATTTTTCCTCTTAATACTTTGTCCTAATATTTGCTTTTTATTTATGGAACTTGAGATACGGTTATGAGATAAATGAGATTTATGGAACATGAGATACGTTTATGAGATTTGTTGCAAACCTTGACTTTTTTTGTATTTGCTCCAGAGCTAATGCTCCAAGTGTTGCCAAAGAGGCAGGATACGACTGATATTTTTGCCACAGTTGGAGCTCTTATATTCACTGGCCTGGGTCACACATAATGCCAAACTATAGTTTAGTGTTACGTGCACAAACTTTGGGGCTCACTGCTTCCCCTACTCCTCTCCTCCGGAGCAGCCACAAGGAGAATCTGGGAAGCTTTCCTTCCATTTTCAGCCGAGGTTAAATTTGAACCTAAGTAAACTGTGGTTAATCTTAACTGGTTCAGGGAAATAAGCTGACCAAACTGTGGTTTACGATGTTGACATATCTCCCTAAAAACCAGAGTTAATATTATACTAAGGACATAGTTAAGAGCTAACAATTCTTGCCTTGGACAAATCAAGTTACTGTGGACAGTAAAAAACAAACAAAACCAGAAGTGTAATTTTCAAAAAAAAAAAAATGCTGGCCACGCAGACTCATTCCTATAGTGCTATGCTGTGGTTTAGAGTTATATATATAATTTCTTTCTATTTAATCATCTTTTACCAACTTCAATTTTCTCTCCCCATATCGCTGCCCCTCCTCCCATATGGATTGCCTTATCTGACATGGATTTTCTCATGTCTCCTCAGGTATGCTTTACTCCGGAAACTCTTATCACAGACGGTGCATTGGTGTGGTTTTTCTCCTGTGTGAATTCTCTCATGATGAATAAGGTTTGACCGGCGATTGAAACTTTTACCGCAGACTGAGCATGTATGTGGTTTCTCTCCTGTGTGGCTTCTCTCATGTGAAGTAAGGCTTGACTTCTGCTTGAAACTCTTCTCACAGACCGAGCATGAATATGGCTTCTCTCCGGTGTGGATTCTCCCATGAATAATCAGGTGCTCCTTACGACTGAAGCTTCTGCTACAGACTGAGCATGTGTACGGTTTTTCCTGCGTGTGGATTTTTTGGTGTTCGGTGTAGCTCGTTCTGTGTTTGAATCTTTTCCCACAGACTGAGCAGGTGTATGGTTTTTCCCCCGTATGAATCCTCTCGTGTATGACCACTTGCGATTTATTACCAAAGCTTTTCCCGCAAACTGAGCACGAATACGGTTTCTCCCCTGTATGGGTTCTCATGTGTCCAAGAAGATTTGCTTTACAGCTGAAGCTTTTGCCACAGACTGAGCACATAAAGGGAGTTTCTCCGGTGTGAATTCTTTCGTGGCTCGTGAGGTTGGATCTTTGCTTGAAACTTTTACCACAGAATGAGCAGGCATAAGGCCTTTCTTCCGTGTGAGTTCTTTCGTGTGAAATAAGATTAGTTCTCCCGCTACAACCTTTCCCACACACTGAACATTTATAGGGTGTCTCTCCAGTATGGACTCGTTCATGTCTAATAAGGCTTACTTTGTGAATGAAGCTTTTACCACAGATAGAGCACGTGCACGTTTTTTCTTGTGTATGAGTTTTTTCATGGCTAAGAAGATTGGATCTTTGGTTGAAGCTTTTCCCGCAGATTGAGCATATATACGACTTTTCTTCATTATGGCTTCTCTCGTGGACAGCCAGGTAACTTTTCCAATTGAAGCTTTTCCCACAGATAGAGCACGAATATGGTTTTTCTCCCGTGTGGGTTCCCTTGTGTCCCAGAAGGCAGTCTTTACGACTGAAACTTTTCCCGCAGATGGAACACTTATACGGGATCTCTCCCGTATGAATTCTTTCATGCTGAAGGAGGCCGGAGCACTGGCTGAAGTTTTTACCACAGACCGGACATGTATATGGTTTCTCTCCCATATGAATTCTCTCATGTCTGATAAGGCTTGCTTTGCGACTAAAGCTTTTCCCACAGACTGAACACGCATATGGTTTCTCTCCTGTGTGGGTGATCTTGTGCGCAACAAGGCCAGAGCTCTGACAGAAGCTTTTACCACACTCAGAGCACTTGTAAGGCTTCTCTCCCGTATGAATTTTCTCATGTCTTATAAGGAGTGCCTTACGACTCAGGTTTTTACCACAGACAGAGCATGGGTATGGCTTTTCCCCTGTATGGGTCCTTTCATGGCTAATAAGATGGGATCTTTGATTGAAGCTTTTTCCGCAGACTGAGCATGTATATGGTTTCTCCCCTGTATGATTTAGCTTGTGTCTGATAAGATGTGATCTCCGAAAGAATCTTTTCCCACAGACTAAGCATGTATATAGTTTCTCTCCTGCATGGCCCTTCCCATGGGTCATCAGGTAATATCTCCAGCCAGATCTCTTATCGTCAACTAGGTATTTATATGGTTCCTCTCCTTTTTTAAGCATTCTCCCAGACTTATGGATTCTCTTCTGGAGTTTGGTTTCATTGATGCCACTTCCCCCACGAGATAAAGTCTTTCCCACTCTCTTTCCAGAGGCATTTCCTTGGTGCCTCTCTGCTTGGCCTTTTTTCACAGAGACCTCGGCCTTCTTTGGATACTTGAAGACTCTCTCCTTGGCAATTCCCATGAATGTCTCACCCGTTGCCACTTGATGAGTGCTTTCCGGTGGGAAGTAGCCTTCCTCTTTCATGTACCCATTGCCTGTTCGGATAAACAGAGAATTGTGATAGCAGTAAGAGATATATTGCCTTAGTTAGTCTCCTGAGGAAAGAAGTCATCAGCCAAAACGTGTGGCAATTCACTGTTTTGTTTACTTGATAAAGATAGGTAATTTGGCTTCCATAAGGGACAACCAGACCAGTGCTGCTTTTATAGAAAAAGAGGTAGCGGAACTCACCATGAACACCTCCCTTGTTTACTTATACAGCGGTACCTCGACTTACGAAATTAATCCGTTCCGAAGGCGCGCTCGTAAGTCGAAATCTTCGTAAGTCGAAGGCGCCATATCGGAACGGGGGGGAAATTCAGAAGTCGAAAAAAGCGCTTTCAAATTTTCGTAAGTTGAGGTATCGTGCCGCCGCTTTCCCTTCGCAAGTTGAAAATTTCGGAAGCGGTGGCCATTTTGTCACTTCCGGAGGTCATCCGGAAGTCGAAAAATACGGAAGTCGAGTTGCTCGGAAGTCGAGGTACCACTGTAATGGCAATGGCGCCCAACTGAGAGGAGCCGGAACCGAGTTCTGGCGAGTTCCAGCTGAAAAAAAGCCCCAAACCTGACCAAGCGGTGATGGTTATGGATATCCTTTCTGTACAGCTTTTCTACACCTTATGTGCAGATCTTTCGAGAGAACCAGAAGGGATCCTCACTTTGATCGATGCTGCCAGTGCAGTTTGACTGGAACTTCCAAGAAAAAAAGGAGGTGGAATTCTCCCCCCAGGGAGGCTCACCTGGTGCCTTCATTATACACCTTTGGGGGCCAGGTGGAAATGTTCCTCTTCAACCAGGCCTTTGGCTGATTGGCACCCGGTGCCCTTTTAAATGTGGGAAGAGGGGGTCATTGGTTTGTTTGTTTTTCTTATTTTTCTTACGTATTCTGTGGTTTTTAATACTGTAATTTTATGCTGCGAATCACCCTGAGATCTATGGATGAAGGGTGACATGCACATTTAATAAACAAAAATAATAATAACAACAATAAAAGGGCATAGCAGATCTTCTCCCCTCTCTGCCTCAGGGCCCTGGCAACCAAAAGGGAAAAGACATGAGGGTGGTATGTCACTTTAGCCTTTTCTTAGTCTCCCAGGCACCTTCTTTTTATTTGGCAAGTGGAGACTAGCTTCCTGCCAAGGTTCTTCCTGTTTCCTGCTGGTGGCACTGTGGTTTGCCTCACCTGAAACAGTTGCCCTTTCCTCAGTTTCTTGGAAATCTTGGGCCCAGGTCTCTCCTTTCAGTTCCAGTTTTATTATTATACCAGGAAATCCTGTTTAGAAGGAAGATCAGAGAAGGTTTTATAATTTTTAAGACTTTTATTTTATTAAGGCTTACAGAGAAAATACAAAACCTAATATCTTCTCCCTTAAAAAAACAAACAAACCAACACTTTTATCTAGATACAATAAAATCACAAAAGGGATTGGGGGGGGGGAGAAAGAAATAGAGAAAGAAAAAGAAAGAAAGTTTAAAAAGTAGAAAAGAGGTTAAAAGAGAAAGATGAGAGAATAAGATATAGAAAATAGAGAACATATAATTCTTCATCTGTCTGCTATATAAAAACAATATTCACTTTGTCCAATCCAATATAACACCCAACAAAGCCACTTTCTATAAACAAACATGATCTTCAATCCTCATTTTCTTTTTCACACAAAAAGTCTTTAAGAGACGTTTCCAAAATTTAAGAAAAGTGCCTTTTCTCTGATCAAACACATCAGCTTCGCCATCTCAGCTAAGTCCGTCAGTTTTAACAACCATTCTTCCATTGTTAGTAATGATGTGTCCTTCCATTTTTGTGCACATAAAAGTCCGGCAGCTGTGATTTTTAAGACTTTTAGATCAGGTATGGTTCCTAGGCCAAGCTCCGTCCAGGATAGTTGTGCTGGCAGGGGCTGAAACATCTGGACAGTTCCAGGTTGCAAGGGACCCAGGAGGGCCTGGTGTGAAAGGGACTGTACCATCCCAGTCTTTATGCAGAAAGTTCTCAGGTACAGTCCCAGTTATCCCCAATAGGTCTGAAAAAGAACCCAGGCTGTGCCCCTGGAGAACTACTGCTGATCGGAGGAGAAAATACTGAGCTGGGCAAAGGGAGTGGGGGAATGGTCTGAGATAGGATCAGGGAGAAGCTTGCTATGTTCCCACAATCGTCTTGTGCACCTGCAGAACAAGAGCGAGGGCCCTGGGGAGAAATGCCCACGTAAACCCTTTAAAATTAAGGATCATCGAGACCTGGTGGTGAACCCCAAATCAGATGAACTGTTACCACACCTGACTGATCTGCAGCAGCATTCGCATTTTCGTCAGCTCCTGGGTGTTCTGGGACGCACGGCTCCTCTTCCTGTTCTTGCTTTATTACGAGGTCAGGAAATCCTGAATCAAAGGGGGTAGGGAAAGGAGAGGTAAAACTAAGTGTTCAGGTGCCAATATTCCAACAGCTTATTTTAGATGTAGAGAAGAAGAATAAGAGGAGGAGGAGGAGGAGGAGGAGGAGGAGGAGGAGGAGGAGTCTGGACTTGCTATCCTGCTTTATCACTTCCCGAAGGAGTCTCAAAGCGGCTAACATTCTCCTTTGCCTTCCTCCCCCACAACAAACGCTCTGTGAGGTGAGTGGGGCTGGGAGACTCCAGAGAAGTGTGACTAGCCCAAGGTCACCCAGCAGCTGCATGTGGAGGAGCGGGGAAGCGAACCCGGTTCACCAGATTACAAGTCTACCACTCTTAACCACTACACCACACTGGCACAACTAGAGAATCAGAATAGAACTGTAGAGTGGGAAGGGACCCTGAGGGTCATCTAGTCCAGCCCCCTGCAATGCAAGGATTTTGTTCAAGAGTTACTTATCATTTGACTTATCAGATCCCTCCCCTGATTTGTAATCTGGTTGTAACCTGCCTAGGGAAGTTCATCTTCCCCCTTCTCAACGGTGTAGCAGAAGGTCATAAAAACTTTCCAATTTGGCCTTCGGAGGATGGATGCTATTGCTATCTTACCATAACTATTTGTGGTCCTCCTCTTCCTGGATTTTTTTTTAAACGCTCACTATTTTATTATTTTTTAGGATGTTTCTTATTGTGGTTGCATTATAATTATTAATTATTATTATTATTATTATTATTATTATTATTATTATTATTACTGGCTTTCATTGGTGTTTGTTCATCTTGCATCCTCTTTATTATATGTATCATGTTAAAGCAACGTACCGTCTAGCCATCCTCTTGGTCCTAATTTCCCTCCTCACCTGATCTGGCAGTACCTGGGAAGGTCTTTTGCCACTGGTGGTCCAGAACCCAAAGCTGCTCCTTTTCCTCCTCCTCTTCTTCTTCTTCTTCTTCTTCTTCTTCTTCTTCTTCCAGCTTTATTATCACATCAGGAATCTCTGCTTCACAGGAAATATGTCAGAAAGAGTATGGTTAAGAGGGACATTTCATAGACAGCGGCAGAACCCAAAACTGTGCTCCAGAGTTTAGCCCAATGTATACAGTGGCGCTGTGGGGTTAAACCACAGAGCCTAGGGCTTGCTGATCAGAAGGTCGGCGGTTCAAATCCCTGCGACGGGGTGAGCTCCCGTTGCTCGGTCCCTGCTCCTGCCCACCGAGCAGTTCAAAAGCACGTCAAAGTACAAGTAGATAAATAGGTACTGCTCCAGCGGGAAAGTAAACGGTGTTTCCGTGTGCTGCTCTGGTTCGCCAGAAGCAGCTTAGTCATGCTGGCCACATGACCCGGAAGCTGTACGCCAGCTCCCTCGGCCATTAATGTGAGATGAACGCCACAACCCCAGAGTTGGACACAACTGGACCTAATGGTCGGGGTCCCTTTACCTTTATACAGTGGTACCTCAGGTTACAAACACCTCGGGTTACAAGCACTTTGTGTTACAGACTCCACTAACCCAGAAGTAGTACCTCAGGTTAAGAACTTTACCTCAGGATGAGAACAGAAATTGCACACCGCCGGTGCAACAGCAGCAGGAGGCCCCATTAGCTAAAGTGGTAACTCAGGTTAAGAACTGTTTCAGATTAAGAACGGACCTCCGGAACGAATTAAGTTTGTAACCAGAGGTACCACTGTACTGGATTCAATATGTATTGGGGTGGTGTCTCAGCTTCCTCACCTGTGTCAGGCTCCAAAATGATCTCCTTTTCCTCCACAATTGGCTGGTCTGGGATCCATGGGTCTTCCTCTTGCTCAAGCTGGGAGATCAAGTTGGGTTTGACAACTCGAAAACCTGCCCAGGGAACAGAAGAAACTCAAGTAATATGTGGGGCTGCCTTCGAAGATGGTTCTGCCCAGAGCATGATAGTCAAGAGCATATAACACCAATTTTGGCGTGACTGCACTGGCTACCATATACTTCCATATAAAAATTGACGAAAAAATAAAGACGAAGAAATTGTGGGGAATTAAGAATTTGAAGTAAGCACAGGGCAAGTTCACTCAACAAGCCTGTATTTAAAGTTTCTATTTTTTTTTCTATTGTTTTTTATGGTGCTGGAGGAGACTCTTGAGAGTCCCATGGACTGCAAGAAGATCAAACCTATCCATTCTCAAGGAAATCGGCCCTGAGTGCTCACTAGAAGGACAGATCCTGAAGTTGAGGCTCCAGTACTTTGGCCACCTCATGAGAAGAGAAGACTCCCTGGAAAAGACCCTGATGTTGGGAAAGATGGAGGGCACAAGGAGAAGGGGACGACAGAGGATGAGATGGTTGGACAGTGTTCTCGAAGCTACCTAACATGAGTTTGGCCAAACTGCGGGAGGCAGTGAAGGATAGGCGTGCCTGGCGTGCTCTGGTCCATGGGGTCACGAAGAGTCGGACACGACTGAACGACTGAACAACAACAACAAATTGTTTTTTATGAACGGTATCTTAATAGATATTTTTTTTCTATTACAGTTTATTATTTTAATGATTAACTTTTACAGTGGTACATCGGGTTACAGACGCTTCAGGTTACAGACGCTTCAGGTTACAGACCCCGCTAACCCAGAAATAGTACCTCGGGTTAAGATGAGAACAGACATTGGGCTGCGGTGGCGTGGCGGCAGCGGGAGGCCCCATTAGCTAAAGTGGTGCTTCAGGTTAAGAACAGTTTCAGGTTAAGAACGGACCTCCGGAACGAATTAAGTACTTAACCTGAGGTACCACTGTATGTGTTTCCCCCCGCCCCAAATTGTTATGATTGAATTTCAAAACATTAACAAATGCAAATAAGAAAAGTAAAAGTAAAAATCCAACAACTAAGAGCTCATTCACCCCCAAAAGATATCTTTTCAGTGTTAGGAACTAACAGTGTACTAATACCAGACACCTTATAATACACTTTGCTTTCTGTGCTACAAGATACAAGTACCTCTCTCCTAGAACAAGTCCCACACTGTCAGAAGTTCCAGTTACAGGTGGGTAGCCGTGCTGGTCTGCCATAGTCGAAACAAAATAGAAAATTATTTCCAGTAGCACCTTAGAGACCAACTGAGTTTGTTCTTGGTATGAGCTTTCGTGTGCATGCACACGAAAGCTCATACCAAGAACAAACTCAGTAATTTTCTATTTTGTTTCGACTGTCAGAAGTGTGTGTGGAAATGAATTTCTGAATGAAATAAAGGGGTGGAGGGGAGGGAAGAGCATTACATTTCCTATCAAAAGTTGAGAAAAAAGGGCACTTACCTAAAGAGGCCACATGCCCATAATTTTCCTGCATGACATCCCAGTACAAAGCCTTTTCATGTGTATCCAATAAAGCCCACTCACTCTCTGTGAAATACACAGCCACATCCTCAAAAGCCACACAGCCCTGGAAAGAAAGGAAATAGCAACATTTAAGGAAAGTGTGATGCAAATACCGTATTTTCCCGTGTATAAGACTAGTTTTTTCCCTTAAAAAATAATGTCAAAAATTAGGAGGCGTCTTATACACGGGGCCATCTCCCCACGCCATTTTCTTAAATATGAGTCCCCCAAAATAGAGAGCGTCTTATACATAGGGGCATCTTATAGACAGAAAAATACGGTACTGAGTTCCCTGTTGCTACAGATAACTATGACTTGGGATGCTTCTGGGCTAAGGTTACCAGATTCCCCCCCCCCCCCAATGAATCCGGGGACACTTTTCAACTTCCTACTAAATTGATGAATTTTGTCAGGAAACTGATTTGTAAATCCAGGGACTGTCCCCCGGGAAACAGGGACATCTGGTAACCTTATTCTGGGCAGCTGCTATTTGTGCATGGGATCCAATCACATACAGTCGTACCCTGGATCTCAAATGCCTTGGTTGCCGAACAAATGGACTCCCGAAGGATCGAAACCCAGAAGTGAGCGTTCCTGTTTTTGAACGATTTTCAGAAGCCGAATGTCAGGCACGGCTTCAGCGGCTTACGATTGGCTGCAAGCAGCCAATCGGAAGCCACACTTTGGTTTCTGAACGTTTTGGAAGTCGAACGGACTTCCGGAACGAATTCCGTTCAACTTCCAAGGTATGACTGTACTGGTAAATTCAGATTAAGCAATTATAGCTGATTGGCAGGTCCTGCACAGAGACCCGGCTTCCCCCACCCAAAAGAACAGATGTTTTGTAATAAGGAAAAGGATGGGGGAAATACTGGAAAGTGTGGGATAACACTTGCTTTGATGCCATAAATGTGTGAATGCTCATTAAATAGCCCACATCGTCTAATCTTGCAAACAAATCAGGATGCATGCGCTTACTAAACAGGTTGTCTGGAAGCAACAAGGGCTGTTTGGTTTTTGTGATTTCTGCCACTTCTGCTTTAAATTGTACACCATGCTGAAAGTCCTTTTGCAGAAGGGCAAGCTTATAAATTGCCTAAATAAAAACAGCCAGGCAAACTATGTCCAATGGCCGATATCCATGGTTAGTCGCACTCACAGGAGACTACCTGATATAGATGGATGAATTCACTGACTTCTGCCCTCAAGATTGACTTAGTTGGGTTTCACCCATTTCCTCTGTAATGCTTATAACAACCCTTTAAACTAAGCTTAAGAAGAAGACAGACCACGGGATGTTGTTTTTTTAGGCCACTGAACAGCATTCAAGTAGATATCAGCATGGCAGACCTACAACCAGGTCTCCTACAATTTTTTTAAAATGAGTGTTGTTACCAATTTGGATCAGGATGGCAGTGCTGGGGGAAGGTGGGATTAACCCCTTAATGCCATTGTCCTAATTAATATCACCCTCTCTCCCAAAGTTACCCTCAGGGCAGAAACATTGGAACTCCCTCCCTCTGCACCAGAGTCCTTTATTTGGCATGGGGGTGTGTGTATGCTTTGGCTGCTATTCTCTCCCCCCCCCCCCATACACACACACCCAAAAAAAAATCCAGCACAAGAATCTGTCTATGAACTGCCCAAATCACATTTAGCTCAGCCCTATCCTGAGATTTGAATTGGGGCTTTTCTTTCCAGCTCTTGGTTCAAACTTCTATTACTTGATCTCCAACACTTTACTGTGATCTTGGGCACTAAGTCAAGTCAACACTGATTCATTGATTGATTGGTTTTGCAGGAAGTGGGTACCAATTGCTGTCCCATCCTAGGCATACCTGGGGCCAGTCCTACTTCTGCATCCATTCTGATTGTACGAGATGCTTTGGAATTTGCCAAGGAATTGACGATTTCCCCTCTCAACTCAGCCAGAAGAGAGGAATCTGGGCCCTGAGCTCTTGTTTCTCAATACAGGACTTGCCCCTCTCCCAGGTATCCCACACTCAGCCCCAACCCCCCTACCTGAGGCATCTCTGTGTCCATCGCAGCTTCCGCTTCTTCCTTCAGAGGGCGGCCGGCCAGGTGGGGATGACCTGGAAAAATGACAAGGTTACATGGGGCTGTGCCCTACATAGATATAAAAGTATCAACCCAAATGGATGGTGGGAAAAGTGAGGTGGTCATATTGTAACAGGGATCTTGCAACGGATGATACGAGTCAAGCTTGAGTCCACAGAGGAAGGCTAAAAACAACAACGGTCTTAAGGCCAGGGATTCCGTTCCAAGGCTGTTGGTATTTTGAACCATGGCAGTTGGGAGCAGTTAAGGAGGCAGACCGCGGTGTGTGTGTGTGTGTGTTCAGGCCAAGGATATATGGAGTGAGCAGCTATACGTAGGCCTCTATGCATGTGCAAAGCGCTTTTCTTTCTTTAGTTGCTGAGCAGTCTAGCACCAACTTAAAAAAACTGAACACCAGTCAAGGTTTCTTCAGGGTTGGCAGCCCCTGCCTTAGAGCACGGGCTCGGGAATAATAATACACACGCACACACCATACCACACCACACCACACATCTATCACGTGCCTCCAGTCTAGTCCAAAGTGGAAAAAATATAAATGCAGAGGAGGACATTAAAAACCCTTTGAGATCAGCTTTGAGACAGAAGCCTCAGGGAATTATTTTTCCAATGCACAAATTTACAATATTGAGGGTGTCTAGATATGTGGATCTCCCCTCCCCCCCTCCACCACACTTCACCCCCTTTTCCCTCTCTCACCAGCAGATCACTCCCTGCTCAGCTGCATCCCTGACCAGCCGTTCCCCCTTTTCCGTTTCCCCCTCCCTCCCCTGTCTTGTTGAATCTCTTTCTTCCTCCTTCCTACATCTGCAGTTCCTGCCCTTCTCGGCTTTATGCCTTCCAGGAGGGTTTATATATATATATTATTATTATGCGGGCTGATGTTTTGGAAGTGCCCCTTTTGATGTTGCACCGCTTTTCCTTCTGCCTGCCTGCCTGTGTTGACCTATGCGCCTGCTTTTCCGCTTCCCACCATGTGACTGAGGCCAAACCAGATCCCTGGCAGTGCAAATCCATCTTCTGTGCTATGTGCTCAAATGGAGTGCCTGTCTGTCAGGCACGTTAGCCCTCTCGTTCTCTTTCAGCTCAGTGGCAAAGCCCATGCTAGGCACACATGCATTTATTTCAGTTACGAGTGGCTTCCCATGAAATATCCTGAAGCAATTAATGATTTTTTAAAAAAAAAAAAAAACATACGGGTACGTTTTATCCATGCATTCATTTCATTTATGGACTGCTTCCTATATTGCATCTCAAAGCGATTTCACAAGTCCATTAAAAACATATTTTAAAGTATTACATATTTAAAATAATTGCATTTTTTTTTAAAAAAAATCATTACATCTATAATGACAATTAAAAACCAAAAGATCAACAATCAAATCAAATCAAATCAAACTTTATTCACGTAGCCAACAGGCCATTGCGACTAAAAATACAGATAAAACAGATAAAAATACTGGAGAAAGACCAGTCGGGTACACAAATATATAAAAATACTGATAAATCATATGAAACCCCCAGGCTAAAAGGCCGTTCAAAGGTGGCCTCGTTCGAGTTGTCTGTCAAATTGTGGCCCTTAGTCTCATTGCCCTCTCAATAAATCTGGCGACCTTCTCTGTTGTCTGGATGTTCTGGTCCGCTAACAAATAAAACATTGCGGCCACTGATGAGCGACCTGGGATGGAAAGTAGGAGGGGAATAATGATCAACAATAAAGAAGTGTGCATGCACACGAAAGCTCATACCAAGTACAAACTCAGTTGGTCTCTAAGGTGCTACTGGAAAGAATTTTCTATTTTGTTTCAGCATTTAATAGGTAAAGTGAAAAGGTAAAGGACCACCTCATGAGAAGAGAAGACTGCCTAGAAAAGACCCTGATGTTGGGAAAGATAGAGGGCACAAGGAGAAGGGGACGGCAGAGGATGAGATGGTTGGACAGTGTTCTCGAAGCGACTAGCATGAGTTTGGCCAAACTGCGGGAGGCAGTGAAAGATAGGCGTGCCTGGCGTGCTCTGGTCCATGGGGTCACGAAGAGTCGGACACGACTGAACGACTGAACAACAACAAAGGACAGCTAGAAGGTTAAGTCCAGTCAAAGGAGACTATGGGGTTGCAGCACTCATCTCACTTTCAGGCAGAGGGAGCCGGCATTTGTCCACAGACAGCTTTCTGGTTCATGTGGCCAGCATGACTAAACCGCTTGTGGCGCAATGGGACACCGTGATGGAAACCAGAGCGTGCGGAAATGGTGTGCGTTCGAATTGCTAGGTTGGCAGAAGCTGGGACAGAGCAACAGGAGCTCATCCCATTGTGTGTATTCGAACCGCTGACCTTCTGATCAGCAAGTCCAAGAGGATCAGTGGTTTAGACCACAGTGTCACCCGCTCCCTTATATAATATATGGATACATATGGATAGCTCAGTTGGTTAGAGCATGGTGCCGATAGTGCCAAGTTTACAAGTTCGATCCCTGTCTGGGACAGCTGCATATTCCTGCATTGCAGGGGGTTGGACTAGATGATCCTCAGGGTCCCTTCAAACTTTACAATGCTACGATTCTGTGATATAGATGAATAACATGGAACAATGCAAACACATAAACAATGGGCATCAGTTACCAGGTACAAAGCAAAATGCAGTTGTGATGTGCATAAGGCAGAAAATAATAGGGTTCATCCTCCAAGAAGCTCAAAGAAAGCCTGGATTCCACCCCACTGCCTCTCATTTTTTAAAATCTATTTTTTATTTAATCTATTTTTATCCTGCCAAGTCAGGATTCAAGGCGGCTTACAACATCAGTTATAAAATACAGAATAACAACAAACTGGTTAAAAACAATGCTTAAAATGCATCACGGTATATCTAAAACCAGCAATTAAAATATAATTTGAACGGACAGCGGCCCCCGTCATCAGCATCCTCTGTGCCTTAGTTTCCAAATGCATATATTCTACATATATTTGTCATAGTTAGGCCAAGAAATGGAGCAGGAAGGGCCGAGGAGAAAAAGATCAGCAACTCAATCCTGCGTGCTAGTACTACAAAGACTCGCGGAGTTCAGTGGTTTACTCTCGAGTAAAGCGCGCAAAATATTCAGGGCGCGTGCAGCCGCGAAACCCAGCCCTGTGCATTTGCCAGGGAGCAAACCGTCAACTCCAGAGTTAAGGGGTTTAGAATCACGGAGTGTTGGAATCCGAGAATAATAGAATTGTAGAGTCGGAAGGGACCCCAAGGGTCCTCTAGTCCAACCCCCTGCAACGCAGGAATCACAACTAAATCATCCATGGCTGATGGCCATGATCCAACCTCTGCTTAAATGCCTCCAAGGGACCAGAGCATGCCAGGCACGCCTATCCTTCACTGCCTCTCGCAGTTTGGCCAAACTCATGTTAGTAGCTTCGAGAACACTGTCCAACCATCTCATCCTCTGTCGTCCCCTTCTCCTTGTGCCCTCCATCTTTCCCAACATCAGGGTCTTTTCCATGGAATCTTCTCTTCTCATTGAGGTGGCCAAAGTACTGGAGCCTCAACTTCAGGATCTGCCCTTCTAGTGAGCACTCAGGGCTGATTTCTTTAAGAATGGATAGGTTTGATCTTCTTGCAGTCCATGGGACTCTCAAGAGTCTCCTCCAGCACCATAATTCAAAAGCATCAATTCTTCGGCGATCAGTTTTACCTACTTCAGAGTAAACCTTCATATATGATTGGGGGTGGGCTTTAACAAACTAACAAACAAAAAATAACTGCAAAGCCGCCGCCGCCGCCTCCCCCCGCAGGCAATGAATTCAAGCAGCCCCAAGGAATCAATTGCCAAGCGCATCCACCCTCGCTCCATCCATGCGCTCAGGTAGCCAAGTGGGAGGATATATTTTTTATTGCAGGGCTGCCTTGCAAGAGGGTTTGTGTGTGTGTCCCCCGCTCCCCTCCTCTTGGCTTTGCTTCGATCACATGGTGGGAAGCGGAAAACAAAGAGCAAAGCCGCCAGCTCTCCCCATTGAGCGTCCTGGTGGAGGAGGAGAAAGGGGAATACAGTAGAAATAATATTTTTTTAAAAAGACCGATTCGCTTTTAAGCGCGCGCGGGCGCGCACAAACAACCGTGATGGTGATCGAGGAGACGTCGTAGCGCAATCCCTGGCGCAATCCCGAGAGAAAGAGAAAAGAGAGGGATCGGTTGAAAAGTCACTGAGGATCCCGCTTCTTGAAGGATTCCTGGTGGTGTGAGGGTGTCTTTCAAGCCGGGAAGAGAAGGGAGAGCAGAGAGCCCGAGGATCCTTTGAGCCCGGGAAGCGAACCTAAGCGTAAGTGGTGCAACGCCTCCCCTAAGCAAAGGTGCCACACAATTGTAAAACGGTGTTGTGGAGTGGTTAGAGGGCTGGATTAGGAGCGAGGAGACCTAGATTCAAATTCCCACTCAAGACATGAAGTCAGGCTTTGGGCAGCCCCTTCTCTAAGACTGGCCTACCTTGCAGGGTTGTTGAGAGGAGGAATTGGGGACGAGGAGGCAATGTCGCCCGCCTTGAGCTCCTTGCAGGAGAGCAAGATTAGAGACGCGATAAGTAAATAATAGGGCATTATTTATGCCCTCTTCAGTAGGATTTGTGTTGAGGATTACAGCCATTCCCACGCATTGAAATATTATCCACCTTATCTCATTTTCCATCGTTTCTGTTCTTCTCTTCGGCACACGTATGCAAACTTTGATCTCTCTTCTGGGTGGAATTTTTTTAAAACAACCTTTCAAGCTCTCACTACTTATTAATTTTTTAAAAAATTCCTATCTTTTATTTCATTAATTTTTTAATTGAATTTTTATGCTGCCCTTCGCTGATAGATCTCGGGGCGGTTCACAACATCAAAATACAAAGGGGGAAAAATCATGTTAACGTAAAAGGCAGCTAGTCAAATTAAAATGCAACATATATTGAAATTATATTACAAATTTCAACTAAAAAAACAAACAAACAAATTGGAAAACGTCCAGCACTAAACGTTTTAAAAACAACTCAGGGCCATGTACAGGGCTTTAGTAAATAGACGGGTAGTAATAATAAAAAAACAGCAGCATGTGGAAAGTCTGGTAATATTTGGGAAAGTCGTTTCACAATTGGCATGCCATAGCAGGACCAAAACAAGTGCCATAATAAGAAGAGGCATCTAGCTGGCCATTGTGAGAGCAGAATGCTGGATTGTTGGTCTGATCCAGCAGGCTCTCTTATGTTCTTCCGTTCTTGTATAGAAACCAGCTGTATTCCTTCCTGCAGCTTGCAAAGGTCGAAATCTCTCTCCTCAGCGCTGTTTTCCCCCCACCCACCCAATCTTTCCCCTAATCAGAAGCCCCTGATAGGGACAGTACAGCGAATTATAGGAGTGGAGAACGCCAAGACTTCCTCAGCTGCCCACTGAGAGACAGGTGCACAGAGAACGTGTCATTATAGATAAATAGAACAGTTGTTCAGGGATCTCCTTCAATGCTTCTGCTTAAAATCATTTCACCAGAGTAATCATGTGGCTGTTGGATCAACAAAAGCTATTGAGCTCAGTAGAGCTCCATTGGCAGCTGGTATCCATGTGATAGGGTGAAAGGCAGGGAGACGAACACTAGGTGGAGCCCTAGCCCCTGAGAAGGCGGAGCTGGCAGTGCCCCCTTTGTGCTAATGGACCAGCCTCCCTTTCTAATAAGTGTGCTTTTAGTATTTTTTTTTTTATTAAATTTTATTATACAGCAAAATCATACACATAACTCAACAGAATACATAACAATTTCAAAACACACACAGAAAGGAAACACACACACCTCTATATACAACCCGTACATAATTTAACAATATTAAAAGAATAATCCTAAAAAGAGGGTCAAAGGACAAACGAAAAAGGATAAAAAAAGAGTGGGATTAGGAGGGAATGGGAAAAAGGAAGGGGGGGAGGAAGAAAGAAAAAAAAAGGGGAAGAAGCAAAAGGGGAAAGGGAAAAAAGAAAAGAAAAGGAGTAAAAAAACTACATTAATTTTACAACTTACAACACTAATACAATATACAATATACAAATACATAAATTGGACTTCCGTTCGTGCTCTTTGTTTCTTTATCTTAACCTTTTTTTTTTTCTCACACAGGTCTTGTTACATCCAGTCTAGTCTTCTATTTCTTTCTAATGATATGTTGATATTCAGTACCTACGCAGATTTCACCTTCCTATTGCCAGGAGATTTTGATGTTACTGTACTGGTTTAAATAATCAATAAAAACTTCCCATTCTTTTTGTGTTTTTTGTTTGAATTGACCTCTCATTCTTCCCGTCATTGCCGCTAACTGCATATATTCTGTCATTAAAGCTTGCCAATCACATATTGTGGGGATACTCTCTCCCTTCCAGTTTCTCGCTAAAAGAATTCTGGCCGCTGTGAGGGCATACATTGTTAATGATCTTTTTTCTGTCTTAATTTCTGGAGGTAGTATTCCCAGGAGAAAGGTTTCTGGCTTTTTCTTTATAGAGATTTTCAGAAGTTTTTTTAATTCATTATGAACCTTTCCCCAGTACTCCTTAACTTTCTCACATTCCCACCACATGTGGAAGTACGTTCCCAAACTACTTTTACATTTCCAACACAGGGGCGACTGATTTTTAAACATTTTTGATAATTTGACTGGGCTATAGTGCCACCTGTATATCATTTTCATGACATTTTCCCTTAGATTAATACAGGCTGTAAATCTGATGTCATCTTTCCATAGTTTCTCCCATTGCGTCATGAGAATATTGTGCCCAATATCTTGAGCCCACTTTATCATGGCACTTTTTACCAGTTCTTCTTTGGTTTCCCATTCTAGTATCAGATCGTACATTTTGGAAATGTATTTTCCTTTAGATTGAATTAACTGCGCCTCAAATTTAGATGTTTTATTGGCTATTCCCTCCTTTTTATCTGTCTTGAACCTTTCATTTAACTGGAAGTACTGTAACCATCCTGTCAGTTGATTACTTATCTCTTTGTACTCTTTTAATACAATATTTCCATTCTCCTCCTTTATTAATGTTCTATATCTTGCCCATTTGCCCTGCATATTCTTCCTCCTCACTGTGATTGTTTCTATTGGCGATGTCCATAATGGGATTTTTGGCTCCAGCATCCATCTATGTTTTGTCCAGATTTTAAACAGGGACTTTCTTATAATGTGGTTCAAGAAACCTTTATGGGCGCTTACCTTCCCGTATAACAGGTAGGAGTGCCACCCAAAGCGGTTATCAAACCCCTCCAAATCTAATGTTTCGGGATTTTCCAGATCTATCCAATCTTTTAACCATGTTAAGGCAGCAGCTGTATGATATATCTCTAATGTGCTTTTAGTATTGACATCTCAGGGACCGAATTATTAGCTGAAGAACCTTGAGGTTTTGAGATGCAGAACCTCTCATTAACTCCCGTGGGGCAGGGAGAAAAGCGGGCCTTGAGTTTTTCCACTGTGCTACCTGCTCGGGTTTTTGGCCGCTGCTAAAAAGATCTGGACCAGCACCAGGAAGGGAGCTGACAGTCCTCTATAGGAGCCATTGAACATTTTCTGCCTTTATGTGTCTGCCATTCTCTATTCTTCTTAGGAACATAGGAAGTACGAAGTCAGACCATCTAGCTCAATATTGTCTACACTGACTGGCAGCAGCTTTCCATGGTTTCAGGCAGGGAGAATTCTCTCCCAACCCTACCTGGATATACCAGAGGGGTTTGAGCCTCTGGTATTTGAGCAGAAACTAGTCAACATCCCCCCCCCCTCGGCCACGGTCTTCTCCATCCTTACACTTTCTCCTTATGTCTTTCTCTTGGTTTCAGGGTGTCCTAAGGTGACACTGAAAATGGAGGAAGAAAAACAAGATGAGGAAGACCTCCCGGCAGCCCGTCCCCAGGGCTCTGAGGAAAGCAAGATCTTGCCAGGTGACTGGCTAGGTGTGGCATGGATTTGGTTGATACAGGTTACCTAGGGAACATTGGCCCCCCCAGACCAAATTTGAAACACCAGGCCTTCCCATTTGACTACAAGGTTGTTTCCCCCTAAATTGTGCCCATCTGCCCCATACCGGATGTCCTATGGGGCTCGCAGAGATGTGGATAGTTGGGCTGCTCTCAAATCCTATCCCTGCAGGAAGCAGGATTGAACTGCCTGTGCACCCATGGGTGCCTAGGGAGTTTCAATCCTGCTTGGTCACGCAATCTTCCTATCAGATGAATGGTGGGTGGGTGCCAGTCCCATCTCATATGTGATACACATAGCCTACACACAGAAAGCATTCAGGAATGGAAAATTCTGTTTATTTTTATTTATTTATTTATTGAATTTATACACTGCTCTATACCCACAGGCCTCAGGGTGGATCATGCTGATTGTCAGCCGAGATCATATTAGGCCAGTTAGATTCCTGCAAATAACTGTTCCAGCCCTACAGATAATTTCAGGACCTCAGCAATTTAGGCTCAGTGCATGAAGCTTTATGACAACGTGTGTTTATTCCTGACCTGTTTTGTATCATAGAATTGTAGAGTTGTTGGAAGGGACTCCGAGTGTTATCTGGTCCAACCCCCTGCAGTACAGGAATCTCAACTAAAATATCCATGACCGATGGCCATTTTAATGTGGTATTCAGTTTGAATATGAATGTGGTTTTGTTCATTTTTTATTAGTTCACACTAGCAATGAAACTATACAGAGAGCCTCACACTTTCTGATTCTGAGGGTCTTCCCCCACCCACTGCTACGAGAATTTATTTTCTTCTTGTAGTCGCGGAGAAAGAAAGCCAACTCATTAAGATTCTTCATCATGATCATTCATTCATTCATCCCTTAAAAGTTATCTATAATCTGCCTTTCGCCCAAAAGTCCCAGGGCAAGGAATGTTATACCGCCCAAAGCAAACATTTGTAAACCGAAAGGTTGAAACAGTGTAGGAAAAAACAAAATACAGAATCCGCTTACAATAAAACCAGCAGCAGCGACAGAAATTCAGGCGCCTCATCTTACCCACCCACCCCAAAATCCTGAGAACAGAGATACATCCAGAGGAGGGCAACCAAAATGGTCAAAGGCCTGGAAACGATGCCTTCTGAGAAACGGCTTAGGGAGCTGGGTATGTTTAGCCTGGAGAAGAGAAGGTTAAGGGGTGATATGATAGCCATGTTCAAATATATCAAAGGATGTCATCTAGAGGAGGGAGAAAGGTTGTTTTCTGCTGCTCCAGAGAAGCGGACATGGAGCAATGGATTCAAGCTACAAGAAAGAAGATTCCACCTAAACATTAGGAAGAACTTCCTGATAGGAAGAGCTGTTCGACAGTGGAATTTGCTGCCAAGGATTGTGGTGGAGTCTCCTTCTTTGGAGGTCTTTAAGCAGAGGCTTGACAGCCATCTGTCAGGAATGCTTTGATGGTGTTTCCTGCTTGGCAGGGGGTTGGACTGGATGGCCCTTGTGGTCTCTTCCAACTCTATGATTCTATGATCTTCACCTGCTCATGAAACGACACCAATGTTGTGGTTAGGTATGCCTCAGAGAGATTGGTGCTCCAATGGCAAGAGAAGGCCCTGCACATGGGACTCCATCCCACAAGTGCCATTAGGTGTGTGGGCCACCAGCAGACCTTCTTCTCACTAATGATCTTAATATGTGGGCAGCTCAGAATGGGAGGAGGCAGAGAAACCAGCAGACAGACATTCACTGCCTGCCACTCATGACTGAACCATCCTCCTGTGCCAGTATGGTGTAGTGGTTAAGAGCGGTAGACTCGTAATCTGGGGAACTGGGTTCGCGTCTCCGCTCCTCCACATGCAACTGCTGGGTGACCTTGGGCTAGTCACACTTCTTTGAAGTCTCTCAGCCCCACTCACCTCACAGAGTGTTTGTTGTGGGGGAGGAAGGGAAAGGAGAATGTTAGCCGCTTTGAGACTCCTTCGGGTAGTGAAAAGCGGGATATCAAATCCAAACTCTTCTTCTTCTGATGTTTTTCTCTTGATCAGAGTTCCCTGACGTGAGGATAAAGGAAGAGGAGGAAGCTTGGGCCCTGAATCATCAGACTTCTGAGGAAAACAAGACTTCCCCAACTGCCCAGTCAGGTGAAAGATCTAATCAAGAAACTGGGACCCATTTAGCTAGGGTTGCCATATTGTGGTACCTCGGTTTCCGAACGTCTCCGTTGACGAACATTTCGGTTTTCGAACGCCGTAAACCCGGAAGTAAATGCTTCAGTTTTCAAACACACCTCGGAAGTCGAACATGCCACGCGGCTTCCGCTGAGTGCAGGATCCTGAGGCCTAGCTGTCGGCTGTTGAGTTTTTGGTTTTCGAATGTTTCAGAACTCAAATGGTTTTCCAGAATGGATTACGTTCGAAAACTGAGGTACCACTGTATTTCAGAGAGTGAAAATTCGGACCTTTTCTTTGGCAAAGTTGTTGAGGTTGTTTTTTTATTATTATTTTCGGCCAAAGTTGTTGTGCAATATCTCAAAAATGAAATTTGGCAAAATCTAGGCTTTTGACATGGGTTGCCATATGTCCGGATTTTCCCAGACATTTCAGAGATTTCCACTTCCAACAGCTGTATTCCAGCTATGTCTGGGACATTCCAGGTGTTTGGCAACCCTAATTTCATCATCCTTTGTGGGCAGGCCTCTTCCTGATTTTCCCAGCATTCCAGTGGGGTGGCCATATTCACCTCTGGCAGCAAAAAAACAACAACAAAGCGTTTTGTGGCTCCTGGAATGATGAAAGATTTGTTGTGGCATAAGCTCTTGTGGATCGAGCCCCCCCCCCCCCGGCACAACGACTCCAAATGCACAGCCAGCAGGCTGTGGGGCTTCCCACAAGACCCTTCACACACTTTGGAGGTACACGTGGAGGTTAAAATGAACACCCCTCTGGTGCATTTCACATTATTCCCTACTTTCCGGCTGATTATGTCAGCGTCTTCTGCACTTTAGCAGGAATTTCAGTTTTCCAGCCCGAGTTGGATTCCTGGATTTTATTGAGGAGGAGAGAAGGCTTGGGTTCTGTGGCAAAAAGGGGGGAAGAAAATGAGGCTCAAGGCCACACCGCTGGTGAGGTAATGGAGGAGCCACCTCATTTGAAAGCTGTTATGTATTGAGGGAGGTGAGAGGAAATTTTCCACAGAAAACTAGCTGGCACTCACTGTTGCCTTCCCTGTATTGATCAGGATTCCCTGAAGTACTGGTAAAGATGGAAGACGAACCTGATAGTGAAGGCCTGGAGGAAAACAAGGCTGTTGGAGCTTCTTGCTCAGGTGAGGGGTGGATTCCCCTAAGATGCACAGGTGACCAGAAGCAGCTGTACAAGTGGGCTGGACCCACAACACCAGCACCTCAGCAAGTGTGAGGTGGCAGGGAGGTTGGTGCGGTGTGGACCCATAGGAACACCGGATTTGCTCTGCCGCTGCCTTCACACACCCCTCCCTCTACCGGTGACTTACTCTGAATCAGTGGCACGCTTCTCTTCTATTGATCATCCCCAGGTTTCGCACATTCTCCCCAACTTTGAAACACCTAAGATTTGAATGTTTCGGGAAGAAAGCCTTAGTAAGGTCGGCTTTGGCATTTGAAAGCCTTGATGTGTAGCTTTGGTCCTTAGAGAGGAGGATAGCACAGGGGCAGAAACGGACACGCACACCCGCCAATGATTCTGTAGTCTTGGAATGTTCTGGAACCCAGGATGATGCCCCATAGCGTCCTTTGTGTCTGCAGCCCCATTGTGTCTGTGATTCCAAAGTAATCTTGTCTGCTGAGATGGGCACCTCTTCTCCCCTCACAGAGGCTATTATTCAACCGATAAATTAAATTTATATACTGTACTGCTCTTTGTCTGAAGATTTTGAAGCAGTTCAAAAGATAAAAATACTGGATAGAAGCACAAAAAAAAAAATAAGCCCCTCGCCACTCCCACAAACACATTTAAAGGCTGTAGAATATTAATCAGCCAAAGGCCTGGCTAAAGAGGAACATTTTGGCCTGGTGCCTAAAGATATAAAGGTGCCAGGCGAGCCTCCCTGGGGAGAGCATTCCACAAATGGGGAGCCACTTTAGAAAAGGCCCGTTCTCGTGTTGACACCCTCTGGACCTCTGAGGAGGCACACGGAAGAAGGGCCTCAGAGGATGAACGCAGAGTCTGAGTCGGTTTATATGGGGAGAGATGGTCCTTGAGGTATTGCAGTTCTGAACTGTTTAATAGAGGCTGTCAGAACCGGCTGCCCTGTGAAGGAAGAGAGTGTCTGAATGCAAGGCTATGTCTAAGAGGGAAAACAGAGGCAGCCGGCAACAGCAGAACCACCTGGGCAGGGTGGTGGTATGTGTCTTACAATAATTGTTGCCCAATATTGCCTTTTTTTCCTCCTCCCTCCCAATCCCATTTCCTTTTGTGCCATGTCTTATGGAACACAAACCCAAGGTCCTATTTTCGGCTGAAGTGCAGGATTAAATCCTTAAAAGAAAAGAATATGATTTGTCCGGAATATGTGTCTTTCTGGAGATCCTCTTAGATCTCTTTCCTCCCTCAGGGCTTCCTGCGGTGACTGTGAAGGTGGAAGAAGAAGAGGAGGAGCCCTGGGAGTCAGATCATCAAGGCTGTGAGGAAGGTAAGGCCTTCCCAAGAGAGGGAAGAGCCTGGCTGTGAGATGACCCCCCACACACACCTCCTCTCGCAGAGTGGTGAGAGACTCAGGGTGGACAAAAGGAGGAGGCCCTTCTTCACAGAGCACAAATTATGACGTTCACAACCCTTCAGGTGTGATGGCTGCCAACTGAGCTGGCTTTTAAAAGGGGATCAGTCAAATCCGGCTAGTGATTAATAAGGCTGTCAATTGCACCTAAGCACGATGGTGATAGACTACTGCCTGAGTCAGTGCCAGTACCTCTGACCCTATCAAGTTACGACTGGGGTGGTCCAGAGGGTGCCCTCCAGATGCAGTTAAGACTACAACTCCCATCATTCCTGACTGTCGGCCATGCTGGCTGAGGCTGATGGGAGTTGGAGTCCAGCAACTTATGCAGGGCCCCCCCCCACACACACAAACACTGGCAGTCCTTGAGCCAGAATTTCAACACCTGATCTTCTCCTTCTGCTCCTCCAGGATTTACTGGTGTGGTAATAAAGGTGGAACCAGAAGAGGAGCCCTGGCTCTCCAGTCTCCAGACATCTCAGAGAAGTGCGGCTGTCTCAGGAGTCCAGCCAGGTGAGGGATTCAGTGATGGATGTAACGACTTCTTGGAGCGCTTCAAAGCCATCAAAGTGGTGTGCAAGAGCAAAACACGAACACACAAAAAGACCCAAAAAAGTATAAAAACAATAAAGCCACCCTCACAAATTCTAAAAACAGCAAAATAGTTTTAATTGGGTATGTTCCATAGCTAACTGAGTCACCCCTCAGGGAAACCCTTCTTAAAACAAAAATGTCTTCAGTCAGCACCTAAACATCACAATACTAGATGCCTGGAATGTACCTTTCCCTGCTGGGCTGTATGCACGCACCTGGAGACTGTGCCTGCATGGAAATGTCCTCTGCTCATCCCTGTTCAATCCCCTCCTGGTTCTGGGAGGCAGAGGTGCAGGAGAAGGTGGAGAAGCACCCGCCCCCTCACTTTCCTCCTGACCTGCCTCTTCCTCTTCTTCCAATCCATCCTGGGCTCCATGCCTCCAGCTCTGAGGCTTCTCCTGCCTCTATAACTCTTGCCTCCTGACCGGAATAGTTCCCCACAAATCACTGGCCCCCACTCCTGTGTCAGGCTCCAGCCCCGCTTCCCCCGGCACACACTTGTCAGCATCTTGCCAGTCCCTGCCAGGAACTCGTAATCAATACATTAAGGAGAACGATCATTTGCGCGGGAATTGACGTGCGGTTTCCTGATTTCCCTGTTGCTTCCGACAGGCAATGGCTATGCCAAAGAAGAGGAGGATTTTCTGCCTGGGAGTGTGAAGCACGTGGAGCCCACGAGGGCACCATCCTTTACGATGGCCAGAGGGAGCGTTTTCCGGAGAGCCAATCAGTACAGAGCAGAAAGGCCGCAGGGGAGCCAGGCAGGGAAGAGAGTTTGCAAGAAGCCCTACAAATGCTCCAACTACGGGAAGGCCTTCGTCTGGAGGAAATACTTCCTCGCCCAGGAGCGAGGCCACGCGGGAGAGAAACCGTACGCGTGCTCGCATTGCGGGAAAACCTTCAACGGCCGCTCGTACCTCCTCGCTCACGAGAGAACCCACACAGGGGAGAAGCCCCACAAGTGCTCGCTCTGCGGGAAGAGCTTCAATGTTAGGTCCTACCTCATCGCTCACTGGAGAACCCACACGGGGGAGAAGCCCCACATTTGCTCGTTCTGCGGAAAGCGCTTTAGCGGGAGGTCCAACCTCAACCGGCACCAGAGGAGCCACACGGGGGAGAAGCCTTACACCTGCTCCGCGTGCGGCAGGGGCTTCAGCCACAAAGCGCACATGATCCGCCACGAGAGGATCCACACGGGCGAGAAGCCCTACAAGTGCTCGCGGTGCCCAAAGAGCTTCAGCCAGAGCTCCACCCTCATCTCCCACGAGAGGACGCACACGGAGAAGCCCTACAAGTGCTCCCACTGCGAGAAGAGCTTCGGCCAGAGCGCCAAGCTGGCCGCGCACGAGAGGAGCCACACGGGCGAAAAGCCGTACGAGTGCCCGGCTTGCGGGAAGGGCTTCAACCACCGCTCGGACTACGTCATCCACGAGAGGACCCACACGGGCGACAAGCCATACGCCTGCGCCATCTGCGGGAAAGGGTTCAGCGGGAGGTCCAACCTTACCAGGCACGAGAGGAGCCACACCGGGGAGAAGCCGTACCTCTGTTCGGTGTGCGGGAAGGGCTTCTGCCACAAGGCCCACCTCCTCCGCCACGAGAAGATCCACACGGGGGAAAAGCCCTACAAGTGCCCCAGCTGCGGCGAGAGCTTCAAGCACAGGACGGACCTCATTGGCCACCAGAGGAGCCACTCGGGGGTCAAGCAGTACACCTGCACGGCCTGCGGCAAGAGCTTCAGCGGGAAGTCGAACCTTAACAGGCACAAGAGAAGCCACACGGGAGAGAAGCCCTACACCTGCCTGGTCTGCGGCAGGAGCTTCAGCCACAAAGCACACCTGATTAGGCACGAGAGGATCCACACCGGGGAGAAGCCCTACAAGTGCTCACACTGCATGAAAAGCTTCAATCAGAGTTCTACCCTTACTGCTCACGAGAGAACCCACACGGCAGGGAGGCCGTACAAAAGCTGAGCTCGGACACTGCAGGCGTCTGTCCCGGAGTACAGATCCTAACGGGATTGTGAAGTGATGTGTGCGTGATGTGCTTTTAAAGTTTGTGTGTCGCCTGAGTCAACTTTCAGGCAAAGAGGATGTGTGTGTGTTTCTCTCTCTCATATATATAGGTTCAGAATGGGAGGGGCACATGGCAATGGCACCCCAGGCTTTCTATGAACTGAGGGTTTTCCTTCATTCTCCCCTCTTTATCGATTTGGGAGAGAAAAGAATCCATAATCCTCTCCCCCTCAGCAAAAACAGAATTGCCTGTCATTGTTAGGGCGCCAACAAGTTGGCGTGCTGAAGTTCAGCAGTCAGTCAGATAAGCCAAGGTCGAACAGTCCGGATCAGAAGCCAGCTGAAGTCAGGTATCAGTATGGGGTCAAGAGAAGCCGAAGTCAGAACAGTCCAAGTCAGGAACCAGCCAAGTCAGTCAGGGAAAAGCCAGGAGCCAGGAACAAGCCGAGGGTCAGGAACAAGCCAGGAGTCGGGAACAAGCCAGGAGTCAGGAACAAGCCAGGAGTCAGGAACAGAACGAGCAAGAGCAACCACGCACTCAGCATAGCAGTTGCAGGTGCTAGTGAAGGGAGCAGCCAGCCTTTCTTAAGTAGCTGGCCTGCAACCACGTCTCTTTCGAGTTGCAGCTGCCTCTAATTGTTCCCTGCGTCTCTCAGCTCTACGCTCTAAAGCTGAGAAGGGAGGAGGGGAAGGGCCCTGCCTGTTTCTCTCCTCACAAGGGCCTGATTCTGGCTCGACTTCCTCCTCCTCCTGTTCTGGTCTTTCCCCCTCTCCATCTGACTCTTCCTCTTCCGAGGAGTGCCGCCACCAGTCTTCTCCAGGTACAAACTCCTCCATTTCCCCAGGTTCTTCTGTGGGTGCAGCCTCGCCGGGGGGGGGGGGGGGCTTGCCACCACTCCTCCTCATCTGGCTCAACCCTGATAGTCATGAAAGAAGATAGCACTTAGCTTGCTGGCGGAAGTTTAATCCCTGGCATCTTCATTTTAAAAGGGGGCGAGGACAGTCACAATGATCAAGGGACTGCCCAGAAAGGTCACAGAAAGGCTTTTTAGATTATAGAAAAGACAGGGTGGGAAGACGTGACAGAGGTCTGTAAGTTTATACAGTGTGGAGAAAGTGGATGGGGAGATGTTTTTCTTGCTCTTCTCATAATATTAAAACCTCGGGCCACCCAATGAAGCTAGAGGGCAGGAGAACTCAGACCAGCAAAAGGCAAAGTGCTGTGGAACTCACTGCCCCATGATGCAGTGATGGCTTCCAACTTGGGCAGCTTACGGTGGGTGTTAGACAAATTCACTGAGGTCATCGCTATCAGTGGCTACTAGTCACAAGGACTATACCTCGGGTTAAGAACTTAATTCATTCTGGAGGTCCGTTCTTAACCTGAAACTGTCCTTAACCTGAGGTACCACTTTAGCTAATGGGGCCTCCCGCTGCTGCGGCACGATTTCTGTTCTCGTCCTGAAGCAAATTTCTTAACCCAAGGTACTATTTCTGGGTTAGCGGAGTCTGTAACTTGAAGCGTCTGTAACCTGAGGTACCACTGTATATTACCTACAGTAGTAGAGGCAGCCTGCCCTTGGGTACCAACTGCTGTGGAACATGGGTGGGAGAGTGTTATTGTGCTCAGAAGCATCTAGCAAACCTCTGGGGGAAACAGAGAATGCAGGAGTAGAAAGGCCTTTGGTTTAAGAGAGTAAGAAACACTCATAGGTGTGTGCAAAGAACCAAACAGAACCTCCTCGTGCAGAGGCATTGTATCTGAATACCAGATGCTGGGGTCAAGTATCCCTTTGCCTGACAAAAATGGATCCCGGACCATGGAAATGAATGTCACAATAAATCTGTTGGCTGGACATTTTGGATTTTGATTTTATTTTAACTGAATCCAGACTAACGCAGTTCCCCCCCCCCAAAAAAAAAGCATGATGAAAAGAAAACACACAGAGTGTACTCCTGTACACATCTAATCAGACGTATGGCCTATTGAGTTCAATGAGATTTAGTATGCAGTTCCAGAAACTACAACTAATCCAGAATGCGGCAGCTAGATTGGTGACTGGGAGTGGCCGCCAAGACCATATAACACCGGTCCTGAAAGACATACGTTGGCTCCCAGTACATTTCCAGGCACAATTCAAAGTGTTGGTGCTGATCTTTAAAGCCCCAGATGGCCTTGGCCCAGTATACTTGAAGGAGCGTCTCCACCCCCATCGTTCAGCCCGGACACGGGTCCAGTGCTGAGGGCCTTCTGGCGGTTCCCTCCTTTCAAGAAGTGAGGTTACAGGGAACCAGGCAGAGGGCCTTCTCAGTAGTGGCGCCCACCCTGTGGAACGCCCTCCCACCAGATGTCAAGGAAATAAACAACTATCTGACTTTTAGAAGGCATGCCACTTTAAAATCATGGCCTCCCCCAAAGAATCCTGGGGCCTGTAGTTTCAAAGGGTGCTGAGAGTTTTTGGGGGGACCCTCTATTCTCCTCACTGACCTACAATTCCCAGAGTTCTCTGGAAAGTGGGACAGGTTGTTAAACCACTCTGGGAATTGGTGGTCTCCTCACGGCTCTCTCTGAGGCCATTGCTTCCCTTTGCCTAATGAGTCATCCATAGCTGTCAACTTTCCCCTTTTCTTGCGAGGAATTCTATCCGGAATAAGGGAATTTCCCTTTAAAAAAGGGGAAAGTTGACAGCTATGCTAATGACAGGACCGGCCCTGCTCACCTGCCCCACGGCCCTACTGCCTGTGATTTGGAAAGCTAAAGAGCTTGAGGCTCTGCGAATCTTAGCCTGAGTACACACAAACCTGTTTGTGGTAGCACAAAAATAAAGTCCGTTCCCGCCGCCGCCCTCAATCCGGAATCTTTCATGCTTGTCCTCAACACACTGATTCCAATCTAGATTGATTCTAGATCCCGCCGTCCACAGGGTTGGGTGTGCTTAATTAATACATCCTTGATTTGGTTTCCTTTTCCTCCCTGCACACATGCCCCAGGTGAGTGAAGTAGGAAGTGGTGATTGCAATCTTGGTATACAACTCCTACACAATATGGTTGGGCAGGTGAGGACACACACACACACCCACCCATTGCCAGGGCTTTCTACACCTGCTTTCAAACGGACACCCTGCAAGGCAATGCAGGCTCGGTTTGCGAGGAGCTTTTATTTCCAGAGTGAAACCAGTTTCCCCAGATGTGCTTTGAACAACAACAACAACAACAACAACAACAACAACAACAACTTTATTGCAACAACAACAACTTTATTGCAACAACAACAACAACAACAACAACTTTATTGTTTGTACTCTGCCCATTTGACTGGTTTATTGCAGCAGCAGCAGCAGCAACAACAACAACAACAACAACAACAACAACAACAACAACAACAACAACTTTATTGCAACAACAACAACAACAACTTTATTGCAACAACAACAACAACAACTTTATTGTTTGTACTCTGCCTATTTGACTGGGTTGCCCCAGCCACTTTAGATGGCTTCCAACAGAATATGGCCCATCTAGTTCAGCATCCTGTTATCACCATGGCTGAACAAATGCCTGTGGGAAGCCTGGAAGCCGGAAATGAGAGCAGCAGCACTCTGACCACCTGCAGTTCCCATCGATTGGTATTCAGAGGCCTCTAACAGTGGAGGTAGAACATAGCTATTGTGGCTGGTAGCCATTGATAGCCTTTTCCTCCAGGGATTTGTCTAATTCTCTTTTAAAAGCCATCCCAAGTTGGTGACCACACTGCCTCCTGTGGCAGTGAGTTCCACAGTTTACCATGCACTGCGTGGAAGAAGAAGAGTTTGGATTTGATATCCCGCTTTATCACTACCCGAAGGAGTCTCAAAGCGGCTAACATTCTCCCTTCCCTTCCTCCCCCACAACAAACACTCTGTGACGGGAGTGGGGCTGAGAGACTTCAGAGAAGTGTGACTAGCCCAAGGTCACCCAGCAGCTGCATGTGGAGGAGCGGAGACGCGAACCTGGTTCACCAGATTACAAGTCTACCACTCTTAACCACTACACCACACAGTTTCTTTGACCTGTCTGGCCACTGCACCACACTGGCTCTTGGGCCAAAGCACCTGCTTTGCCTGCAGGCTTCTCTTTGGTTTAATCCCGGGCATCATTCCTACACCACAGGGGGCTGGACCAGATGACCCTTAGCATCCCTTCCAACTCTACAATTCTATGATCTTGAAGCAGGGCTGGGTCTGTGGCCCTGTCTCAAACCGTGGAAAGCCACCGCCAGTCAGGGTAGACCAGGGTTTCCTAAACTTGGGTCTCCAGCTGTTTTTTTGGACTACAGTTCCCATCATCCTTGACCACTGGTCCTGCTAGCTAGGGATGATGGGAGTTGTAGTCCAAATACAGCTGGTATGAGGCAGTTTCCAGTGCAAAACCAATCCCGTGTTGATGGCCTCATGCTGCTGCTTAGTCCCCGCCAACCCCCTCCATTCTAATACTCTTATCTGCAAAGGTTTTGGATGTTGCTCAGTCAGTTCCTCCTGATTTTCAGCGGAGCAGGCATTTCCTTGCTCTCTGGAGTGTCTCTTTTTGCAACCCCACCGACTCCCTCTTCTTGCACCAGTCACGGGGCGAGTGTTCTTTCTAGTACCACCCCGGACCTTTCAGATATCCCCTCTTCTGGTACCACTCACCCACTCTGTCCAGCCCCTTCTGGGGGCCAGGATCTGCACCCACAATTAATTGCACCAAAAAGGCATTTCTCCCTAAAGGGGGAGGGACAGGAAAAAAAGCCTCCTGCTTCTTCCCTTCCCTTTCCCTCCTTTTTATCATCGCAGCTACCCAATCACACGTTTCCTGCTTTCTCTCTCTAGGAATTTCAGCTCTGCTTGTTTAACCGTTTGAGCATCTTTCACTCTCCCACCAGTAAAACCGAGCGTGTGAACAGGGTCGTCAAGTGGCTAGACAAAACAAAACAAAAGAACGCATCGGCTGACCTGCTGCTGTATCTTTTATCAGAGGTTTTTATCTGGTGTGTGTGTGTGTGTGTGTGTGTGTGTGTAATGCCTTTTATATGACCTGGAGCTGGAAAGAAACGCTCGCTCAGGCGATGCAAAAAGGATAGGGAAAGCACAACGGGCAGTTATCCGAAAGGGTGGGAAATATAATTGGCGCTTTCCCACGGTGATGGAGGAGGAGGAAGAAGAGGAGGAAGGAGGAGTTGGCCTCGCCTTCTTCAACTCGGACTCTCTAGGAGCCTGCGATCTCTCTGGCCAGCTTTCAACCCCACCCACCTACCCTCCGAGAGAGAAAGAGAGAGAGAGAGAGATCACTTACCTGACTGTGCGAGGAACGACCTGGAGGCACCCGCACGCTGGACCTGTGATGCGCGGGAGGCGCACAAGGTCGGGGAATCTGGCCAGGTAAAGGTGAGTGGAGGAGCCCGGGAGGGAGGTGGGAGACCCCCAGCTGCAACAGTAGGAGGGAGAGGGAGCCGCCAAGCAGGAAATCCGTGGCCGTGGACGGATGGAGCTGTGTCGGCCAACGACCCGGGCTAGGGACGGTCTCCAAATAATTCTCCCCAGACCTCCTTTCCCTTCCGCGGACCGCGCAGCAGAGCGAGGCGCACGGATGGGCAGAGAGAGGGGAAGGCGAGGGGATTGGTTTGGGGCGAAGAGACATGGAATTGTAGAGTCGGAAGGAACTCCAAGGGTCATCTAGTCCAACCCCCTGCGATGCAGGAATCTTTTGCCCAACGTGGGGCTCGCACCCACGAGCCTGAGATGAAGAGTGTTCTGCTCTACTGACTGAGCAGCCTGCGCACGGATATTTCATGAACGGCCCACCCTGGTGCGTCTTTACTCCAAGGCAAGGCTGCCAGCCCGAGCCTACTCACATGGGACTAAGCCCCGTTGAATTTGGCAGGGGTAGACTTGTGCTGCAAGTCACTGCATAGGATTGCAGCCGCCTGGCACACTTCAGAAGCGGCTGGGGAGCCCGGCATTGAGTTCAATGAGACTCTCTCACACGCAGGTAAGTAAGGGTGCGTTTGGTGGACTGCAGCCCATGTACTCATCTGCCTGGGAGTAAACCCACTGATCTCAGTGGGATTTCCTTATGGGTATGTGTGTATGGATGGGGTGAGAGAATTGACGTATGGTGGTTTTGTGGTTATGCTGAGTGGTGGATTCTCTCCCCCCCCCCCGCCACCCACCAGGGAGAACCAGCCACTTTTTAAATCCCTGTTCTTAGCCATGAAGCTCACAGGGCCCCATGGGGCCGGTTGCAGTCACACCGCCTGATCTACCTTGCAGGGTTGTTTTGAGGGTAGGACCTGAACTCTTTGGAGGGAAGGCAGAATAAAAACGTACTAAATAGGGAATACGATTGCGAAACGGCCTCCCACAGAGCGGCTTGGCTGGCTTCTTCTCTGTAGCCTTTTCTGCACACCAGGCAAAGACATTATTGCTCTAACCTAACCAACTGAGCTAGCCATCCAAAGCCATAACTTCAATAAAAAGAACTGGTTAGGTAAGCTTTCCCCTTATAGATTCTTCCCCCACAGATACAGGGCTGGAAGGGACCCAGGGATATCACCCAGATTGTTCCTCCCTGCCCCAAACACATAACAATATACAGTGTGAAATAAAATCACATATTAAGATACAGGTCATGTATACTTATTCTTATATATTAACAATAAAAAAATAAATATGTTTAGAAGCATATTTATGCTTCTCTGAAGGAGACCCCCCCCTCCAATCTCTCCCCCCCCACCGCCCCCAATTTGACAGTGTCCTGAGGCCAGACTAGCTAATTTTTCCAGCCAGGCAAGTCTTCCCCACATCATGGTTGCAGAACAAGCAGGGGCAAGTAAGGGTGCCAGCCTACCTGGAGGGGGGGGGGGGGAGGAACCTAAAACTGGCTGGACTGGTTATTTCACTTTCAGGCTACTTGAAAGGAAAGGGGCAAGGCTGGCTCCCCCCACCCCACCCCATACTCCATAGTTTTACCTGTACACGTCAGGCAGGCAGGCAGATTTTGCACTGGGTTGTGTCCCAAGTATTGACAAACGCAGCTGTTTTCTGCGTGCCTCCCCTCCAAGCACAAACAGGTACTGACATTATTCGTTTCAAGAATCGGAAAACCCAATTTACAAGGTAGCGTGTCTGATTGAATTCGGCGGACTTCGCTTCCAGGTAAATAGGCACACTTACTACTCAAGTAGTAAATATTTTGCTGGGCTCAGTAGGGCTTACTCCCAGGCATGGGCGTAGCCGGGGGGGCAGGAAGGGGCAGCTACCCCCAAAATAAATAAATAAATAAAAATACATAGCTAGCTGAGGTTCTGCCCCCCCCCCCAAAAAAAATGCTGGCTACGTCCATGCGGGGGTAGTAAGTGTGTATCTCAGTGGGTCGGGTCCCCACCCTGCCTGGCTCCGGAAGCGGAAAACTCCTGAAAGCACATTAAAAACAGTAGCAAGGCACAGCAGCTCCTAAGGGTTGTTTTTCTACTCTTTGCACTTTCCCAAATGGAAATAATGTTTGCATTATTCAGAACTGAGTAATGACAGCCACAATGGCCTGGGGCTTGTTTATGAAGGTGCCAATGAAGGGCTATGAGCTGTGACAGCCACCTTCTCCAACAGTCTGTCAGCATTCCATGGCCTCTGAGCATGTTCAGAATTCAGTGGAGCATTTCGGAAGTGTTTTTTTCTTCTCACCTTTGGAAAAAAATTTTTTTAACTGCCTGAATATTTTTGAACCACTTGCAAACCTTGGGGGATTCCCTCAAGCCTGCCGATACATATTTTTGGCTACGTAAGGATTAACTCTTGTGCTTTGAACGTTGGAAATAGAAGGAGCAATGGCTGAATGGAACCTCCATGGGGAAGCGGGGGGGGGAGGGGCGTAGCAAGGGGGGAGGGGGCGGTCGGCCCCGATTTCCATAATGGTTGTTGTTGTTGTTCAGTCATTCAGTCGTGTCCGACTCTTCGTGACCCCATGATCAAGGAACAATTTTTTAAAAAATTATTGGGGGGGGGAATTGAATTTTTTTTTATTTTTTTTTAAAAAATGCCCGCTCCGAAGGTCTTATCTTACTATACTAGGGATTATATAGCTATATATGAAATTTCATGCATATCGGTTAATATCTTGACCCTCCTCCACCAAAATAGCTGTTCACTTGGCTGTTTTCCTATGTCATGAAGGCTGAAATGAAGGCTGAAATTTCAGTTCAGAGAACACTTTACTGTTCCCAACCCTAACCTTGTGGAAAGCCATCTAATTAGACTTTAATTTGATTTTGAAATGTTTTTAGGAGCTAATTTAATTATTCTTTGATTTTATACCAATGTTATGTACTTCGGCCAGGGAGGGTGGGATATAAAAAAGTTGTTTTTTTTTTTTAAATTACTTGTTATTATTCCTTTGTAAGAAAATATGAAATAACTTCAAACCATTTTTGCGGGGGGGGGGAATCAATGGGGGGGTTGACAAGAAATTTTCCGCACCGGGTACCACCTGACCTTCCCATGCCTGGGGGGGGGGGGTTGACCAAAAAAATTGCCCCCGGGTACCAATTTACCTTGCTACGCCCCTGGGGGGGGGGGTGGGACACAGCAGTGAAGTCCTGTCATATAGCTGGCCTTTGCTGGGAAGAGAACTCTGGGCCAATTGGACTCTTGGCTCGATCCATTTAGTGGATGGGTAAGTGGGTGCTTTTATTCATTTCAGCTTCTTCCAGGACAGGATGCATGGCCAGGAATAAAAGTGGCAGACCAGAACGTCGCTTGTGCCAGTTCCAGGAGAGAAAATGGAGGAAGGAGGAAGAGGCTCTCGTCTCGGCCAGGCTGGGAGGTTTCTGCCTGGTGTCGGCACACAGCAGGTTAAAGGGGAGCCAGATGAAGATTTGCTCCTCCAGCGCTGGGAGTGGCAGAAATCCCAGGAGGGAACTGGCTCAGAGAGAGGCATATCGCAGGTGCCCGGATTTGTAGGCTGGAACGACATGGCATTATCTTCAGCATCGCTGAAGGCCATCGCCGACGGCAACCGTGGGCCAAGAGGAAACTTGGGGTCTCGAACCTTGCTGGGTCTCGTTGGGAAAGTCTCCAGGAGCCAGGGTTCTTCGCTGAGCGCGGAAGGAGGGATCCTGGAAAGGGAGAGGCTACGCCAGGGATTCAGGCAGTTCTGCTACCGGGAGGACGAGGGACCCCGAGAGGTTTTGCGGAAGCTCCAGGAGCTGTGCCGCCGGTGGCTGAAGCCCGAGACCCGTACAAAGGAGCAGATCCTGGAGCTGTTGATTCTGGAGCAGTTCCTGGACATCCTGCCCTTGGAAATGCAGGGCTGGGTTAGGGGGGACGGCCCCGAGACCTGCGCCAAGGCGGTGGCCCTGGCAGAGGATTTCTTGCTTTGGAAGGAGGAGGTCGAAATGCAGGAACATCGGGTGAGGGAATTTTGTTACTTTGGCCGTCCCAGGTGACTCTGACGAAACGCCGGCAGCTCTGCCCTTCTTTGGTGTGATGGAGTGGCATTGCTGAAGGTTGGGTTTTCTATAAACCTTTGAACCAGAACATGATTTGAGGGTGGAGAGAGCTATCGATGGCTTCTAGCCATGATGGCTATTCTCTGCCTCCGCGGTTGGAGGCAACAATGCTTCTATTCTGGATCCCAGTTGATGGAAATCGCATGAGGGGAGAGGGCTCCTGTGTTTGGATCCTGCCTGCTGATTTCTCACAGGCATCTGGTTGGCCACTGTGAGAACACGATTCTGGACCATCGGCCTAGTCCAGAAGGCTTTTCCTGTGTTCTTATGGCCTCCCTGTGTCTCATTTATTATTATTATTGAAAAGGATTAATTGCTTGCTCCCTTAAAAGTCTCCAAATATCTTACCTCGAGATACATATGCATCGATTTATTATACCATAGAAAAGGGACGCGGGTGGCGCTGTGGTCTAAACCACAGAGCCTAGGGCTTGCTGATCAGAAGGTCAGTGGTTCGAATCCCCGCGACGGGGTGAGCTCCCGTTCCTCGGTCCCTGCTCCTGCCAACCTAGCAGTTCGAAAGCACGTCAAAGTGCAAGTAGATAAATAGGTACCGCTCCGGCGGGAAGGGAAACGGCATTTCCGTGCGCTGCTCTGGTTCGCCAGAAGCGGCTTAGTCATGCTGGCCACATGACCCGGAAGCTGTACGCCAGCTCCCTCGGCCAATAAAGCGAGAGGAGCGCCGCAACCCCAGAGTCCACCGCGACTGGACTTAACAGTCAGGGATCCCTTTACCTTTACCTTAAAAGTCTCCAAGTAGCTTACCTCAAGATACATATGCATCAATTTATTATACCATAGAAAAGAAAATTCATGCAAAACCCATGCAACGTGTAATAACCCACAATACAGCCCCCCCCTTCCCTCTAACAGCAATAGAAAACTTTGGCAATGCACTAATGATCAAACCGCACTTCCGCCCACAAACCAGCGGCTAAAAGTACAGAACTCAAACTCCAACACTCCCCTCCCTCGCCTGGAAGTCAGCCATGTCAACCCAATGATTTTTGGTTGCTTGGTTTGATCTTCCCACCCGACCAAACGGCAGCTGCCGCAGATCAGGGCAGAGGGCAGAAATCACAGCTAAGGAACCCCTCACAGATGGCCATCCAACCTCTGCTTATACATCCCATGAAGGAGAGCCCACCAGTTTAGCTGACCCTGCGGCTGCTGAGGATCCTAACCCCACCTTGTTGGCTACTGCTGAGACCACAATACTGCTAGGTCTGACGGATTTTGGTCCCGATCCAGTAAGGCCTTTTTCTTTCCAAACAGTCTTAAGTCTTCCAGGTCTTCTTACCATGCCCTGCACTGTGTTTCAGATTTCGGAGCCATTTGAGAAGGCAACCGGTTCCCCCCAAGCCAAACTCGCCTCTTCGGAGGTTACGAAGGCACAGTCCTACATGGAAGTGGAGCCAGTGGGTGATGGAGACCCCCACCTGCCACTAGGTAATGCTTCAGAGCCCCGATGCTGCTCACCTGTCCACCCCCTGGCATCACAAGGATGTCCGGTGACCCTTTTTCGCTTGCGTGGTCTGAATTCGAATCCCGGTGGCAAAAGGCATAGCGTTTTGCAAGTGCCAACAGTCAGTGCCTGCAAAGCACTGTGGATGGGAGGGGAATTGAAGGTGATGCCAGTCAGCTGATTGGTGGTGTTTGCAAATCCCCCTTATTGGCTCAGCCGTGTGTTTCCCCGCCCCACACCTGATGTCAGGCATGATGATGCGTGCAGGGCAGGTGGGTGTAGCTTGGCCCAAACTGCCCGATGGCTCAAAGGAGGAGACCTAGTGGGCCTGATCAGGCATGCAGGGCAGAGGTTCCCGACCATTGGCATAGGCTTTGCTTGTAACTGGAGCACTCGGGTAAAGTACATTTATTTATTTAATTGAGGCCGCTTAATTGTTGGCATTTCTTTTTTTCAATAATTTTTTTAAATGATTTTCACATATTGAAACAATTAAAACTTATTTTCTATAACAAGGAAAAAATGCACCTTATTTCTAAAAACATATATAAAAACTTTCTTATTCTTTCTCGCTTTGTTTCATGACTTCCTCTAATCCCTCTTTGCTGATTCCATTATAATACATCTTTAGCAGTCTTCCAAATAATTATTGGCACTTCTAAGCGGTGTGCACAAAAAGCAATACACAGAAAACGGGGCGATCAAACAATAAAAATGTGTGGAAAAAAAGCAAAAACCACCTTCAAATGCCTGGTTAAACAAGAAAGTAGTAGTAGTAGTATTTATTAGTCATGCACCTGAAGTTCAGCAGGGAACATTAGAAGATACTAGAAGAAATAATTAAACAGGGAATGAATGGGGATGACAGCTATGTCTGCCTTGTACTTCCTCGGAACCGTTGCTGCCCTGGCAGTCCTTCCTGCAATGGCAGGAAGCAGTAGTGGATTCTGGGAGCTGTGGTTTGTTAAGGGTGTTGAGAGTTGCTATGCCATCCCTATTCCCCTCACAGAGATACAATTTACAGAGTGGCTTGACTCTTTGCAAGGAACTCTGGGAATTGTAGTTCTGTAAGGGGAATAGATGGTCTCCTTACAACTCTCAGCAGTCCTTAATGAACTACAACTCCCATAATTCTTTAGGGAAAGCCATGGCTGTTTAAATTAGCATTGTAGTGCTTTAAACAGGGTGTGAATGTGGCTTAAGTCTCCACAGAAGGGTGTCACTCATGTCACTCATTGTGTTCTCTTTCTGTCAGGCGGGCAAGTGGCCGAAAATGAGGAGAAGCCTCTTGAGCCAGGAGCATTGATGGAGGCGGAACTTTCCGGTGGCTCATTGGACAAAGCCAAATGGGATTTCCCCCCATTTCCTCAAGTGGAAAATGTGCCCAAATGTCAGCAAAGGGAAGACAGGAAGGAGGGAAGCTACCCAGGGCGGAGAGGAGGAGGAGGAGAAAAACTGATTTGGGAGAAAGATGGTAATAAACTCCTAAATCACAACACCTTCCGGGACAGAGAGCACAAGGACAAGAATACTAGGATGAGCCCTGGCTGTGGAAGAAGCTTCAGCCAAACCCTTGATTTCCAGATCACACAAACTGAGAAAAAGCTACGCCAGCATACAGATGGTGCCAAAATTTGGACCTCAGCCCCTCAGCAGGAGAAAGTCGAAGCAGGAGAAGAGTTGTATATGGATTGTGGAACCAGCTTGGGTGGGAAAGCACATCTTAGTGATCCTCAGAGAATCCCTGCAGGAGAGAAACCCTATAAGTGCTCTGAATGCGGACACAACTTCAGCCAGGGCTCTGAACTTACTGGAGACGGTCTTTATATATGTTCCAGTTGTGGGGAAAGCTTTCTTTCCAGCACAGCCCCCAGAAAACAAGAGGAAACCCAGACTGGAGAGAAACCGTCTGAATTCTCAGAAAGTGAAAAGGGATTCCCACAGCCCGCCGATCCTCAACAGGAAGAGAAGCCGTATACGTGTACGGACTGCGGGAAAAACTTCAGCTTTAGGTCAAGCCTTGTTCGTCACCAGAGGCTTCACACTGGAGAGAAACCGTATAAGTGTTTAGACTGCGGGAAGAATTTCAGCCAGAGCTCGAACCTTCTTAATCATCAGAGAATCCACACGGGAGAGAAGCCATACAGCTGCACGGACTGCGGGAAATCGTTCAGCAACAGCTCGAGCCTGACGTCGCACGAGAGAACGCACAGAGGAGAGAAACCTTACAAGTGCTCCTGCTGCGGGAAGAACTTCAGTTGCAATTCGGTCCTTAGGATCCACGAAAGAATTCACACGGGCGAGAAGCCGTACGAGTGCCTAGAGTGTGGGAAAAGCTTCAGCCGCAGAGAATTCCTCGTCGGCCACCAGAGGACTCACACGGGCGAGAAGCCGTACGAGTGTTTGGAATGCGGGAAGAGCTTCAGCCAGAGATCGAACCTTATTAATCATCAGAGAAGCCACACGGGAGAGAAACCGTTTGAGTGCACAGACTGTGGGAAAAAGTTTAGTCATAAAGCATCCCTCCTTAAACATGAGAGGAACCATCTGCATGGTCTGACAGTGGAAAGGGGTTCAGGCAGAGTCCAAGCCACCTTGCACATGGCAGAAAGCACATAAGAGAACCTATGTAACTACTTGAGCTAGGAGAGAGCATTGCTGGTGGGCCACAGAGCTTCCCCTCACACTTTATTTTTTTCCATTGCCCTTCACATCTTCACAACTTCCCAGTTCCACATCTACCCTTCCTAATCTCTTCGACATACTATATTCTGGCGTCGTTCCTTCATGGGATCAGCATCTCACGCAGATTCCTGCAGATCTTTGGCCTAAGACTCATCGCTCAAACTGTGGCTGCTGTCGCCACACAAGGTCTTCAGTTGGTGGTGTAGTGTAGTGGGTGCAGCAGCAATTCTGCAACCGATTCGCATGGAAAACAAGGTGTGCTCTTTAGAAAGGGCCATAACTCAGTAGTAGAGCATCTCCCTTGGGCACAGAAGGTCTCGGGTTCAATCCTTGGCCTGTCTAGGGATTGGATCTGAAACCCTGGAGAGCAACAGTGTTAATAATACTAAGCTAGAAGGACAAATGTTCTGGCTCTGTATAAGGCAGGTTTTCGTGTCCCTGCAAACTAAACCGGCCTGGCCTTGCGCACCCAGCCAAGACGAGGCCTCTCCTTATTGTTATCCACAAGCATCTTGGGCGTCTTTCTCTTTCCCAGGTTTGCTACGAGTGGTCTAAACCACAGAGCCTAGGGATTGCCGATCAGAAGGTCGGCGGTTTGAATCCCTGCGATGGGGTGAGCTCCCATTTTCGGTCCCAGCTCCTGCCCCCCTAGCAGTTCGAAAGCACGTCAAAGTGCAAGTAGATAAATAGGTACCACTCCAGTGGGAAGGTAAACAGCGTTTCCGTGCGCTGCTTTGGTTCGCCAGAAGCAGCTTAGTCATGCTGGCCACATGACCCGGAAGCTGTCTGCGGACAAACACCGGCTCCCTCGGCCTATAGAGCGAGATGAGCGCCGCAACCCCAGAGTAGTCTGTGACTGGACCTAACGGCCAGGGGTCCCTTTAGCCCAGTTCAGGCCATACATTTTAGGTGCTTTGACACTGCTTTAAACTGTCATGGCTTCTTCCAAAGAATTCTGGGAGCTGTGGTTTTTCTGTGGGTATCGAAAGCTATCAGGAGACCCCTATTCCCCCTTCACAGAGCTACAATTCCCAGAGTGGTTTCATAATCAGCCCCTCTTCACAGGGGACTCTGAGAACTGTGGCTCTGTGAGGGGCCTCCTAACAACATCTTTAACGAACTACAGTTCCCAGAATTATTTGCGATGTGACTAGCCTGGGCAAGCCAAAGCCCATGGCAAAGGAGAGGTGGTTCATACTGCGTCCTTGCCAGAGCCTCACCACACACAAGCCCTCCTGTGAGTGCAGCAGAGGATTGCAGCTATAGGATTTTTCACTTAATTACGCTTTCCTTATGCTATCATTCTTCCGATGAGCTCTGGGTGCTAATCATGTCTCTCTTCAGTGTGGTGTAGTGGTTAAGAGCGGTATACTCGTAATCTGGGGAACCGGGTTCGCGTCTCCGCTCCTCCACATGTAGCTGCTGGGTGACCTTGGGCTGGTCACACTTCTCTGAAGTCTCTCAGCCCCACTCACCTCACAGAGTGTTTGTTGTGGGGGAGGAAGGGAAAGGAGAATGTTAGCCGCTTTGAGACTCCTTCGGGTAGTGAAAAGCAGGATATCAAATCCAAACTCTTCTTCTTCTGCACCCTTCCCATTTCATCCTTGCAACAGTCCTGCGAGGTAGTTTGGACTGAGAAACAGCAACTGTCACAACAGATTCCCCCATTCAAGCTTCGCCTCTGCCACAGATTCACTCAGTGGCCTCAGGCAAGTCATTTATTCCTTCATCCTTGACCTGCCCTCTGCTGCCACATACAGTGCAGAGGGTGATAATGTGGACCTACCTCGCAGGATCGTAAGGTTGACTGAGAAGTGCTTTGACTACTGAAGTGCCAAGTAGCTTAGCGCAGCCAATCCAGAAACTTCTTTTTCCTTCCTCGAGAGTGGAATGGGGGCAAGCTCCTTTGTTCATAGCCTGCTTCCAGCTTCTGGCAAGGAAGGGACCAACAGAGCAGTGGACCAACTCAATACATTAACCAAAAGGAACACACACAGTGAGAAGCAGCACTTTTAAACATAAAACAAGTGAGCATTAGAACGTTATATGCTGGGCCACACTGGGTGTAGGCATCCAGGGAATTTAGGCTTACCAGGTTTCTAGTCCTTCAGAGGTTGGGATTTGTCTTAAGTTGGTTGCATTGAGTGAAATTTCAGGGTGCGGGGACTCGAGTAGCTCTTTGTCTCTCCCACCAGCTCAGTAGAGGCGGGATAAATTGTGCAGACCAGCAAGAGTTTGCGAGCTTCTTTGGGGTTGAACTGGAAACTCGACCAACTTAAACTTCAGTTACATTCATCACCAGGTGCCAATGAAAGGCAAATACAAATTGCTAAAGGTGCTTGGAAATTTTTTGGAAGCAGTTTTGATTCTGGTGTATCACTGTATCCGTGAATGAAAAAGATTAAAGGTTGTATTTCAACCATGTCCTAGCTATTGCTTATTAGGCTGTAGACTTTGTTGCATTCAGACAAAGGAACCCTATTGAGTGAGTACGGGTGATGTCCAATGAAGGTCCTTTCTGTACTGTACATGTCACAATAAACGGTCATGGCTTCCACCAGATAATCCTCGGAGCCCATCGTTTGTTTAAGGGTGTTGAGGGTTTTCAGGTGTCTCCTGTTACAATTTTCTCCAGAGTAATTTAGCAATCAACCCCTCTGCCCAAGGAACTCTGTGGGGTTTGGGCTCATGAAGGTCTCCCACCCCTAGGAAATGCTATGCTGGGTGGATCAGTGGCCTGATTCAATGCAATGCAGGCCCTCTTCATTTACAAACACGAACCTATTCCTTTATTCCGCCCCCTTTTGCACCTTCAGGAAATCTGCACTGCCCAGTATAGAATCATAGAATTGTACAGTTGGAAGGGACTCCGAGGGTCATCTAGTCCAACCCTCTGCAATGCAGGAATCTCAACTAAAGCATCCCTGACAGATGACCATCCAAACTCTGTTTAAAAACCTCCAAAGAAGGAGAGCCCACCACTTCCCAAGGGAGACGAGACCATTCCACTGTCAAACAGTTCTCACTGTCAGAAAGTTATTCCTGGTGTTTAGCCGAAATCTCCTTTCTTGTAAGCCATTGGTTCGCATCCTACCCTCTGGAGCAGGAGAGAACAAGCTTGCTCCCTTAATAATAATAATAATAATTTATTATTTGTACCTCGCCCATCTGGCTAAGATTCCCCAGCCACTCTGGGCGGCTCCCAAACAAATGTTAAAACAATACAGCGTTAGATATTAAAAACGTCCCTAAACAGGGCTGCCTTCAGATGTCTCTTAAAAATAGGATAGCTGCTTATTTCTTTGACATCTGATGGAAGCGTGTTCCACAGGGTGGGCGCCACTACCGAAAAGGCCCTCTGTCTGGTTCCCTGTAACCTCACCTCTCGCAATGAGGGGACCGCCAGAAGGCCCTCAGAGCTGCACCTCAGTGTCCGGGCTGAACGATGGGGGTGGAGACGCTCCTTCAGGTATACGGGACCGAGGCCATTGAGATATTTGAAGAGGGATATCCTGTCTTTTCCAGGCTAAACATACCCAGCTCCCTCAACCAAACATTTCTCATAAGACTTGGTTTCCACACCTTTGATCATCTTGGCTGCCGTCCTCTGCACGTTCCAAGTTGTTAATATCCTTTAAAAAAAAAACAACTTTTTTTTTTGCTACTGCTGCTGCCATCGCCCCACTTTGCCAGGAGGGGGCGCGACGGGGGGGGGGGAATGTAGCTGGCGTCCTCTTTTCCCTCACTACAACTGCAGCACTCTGTTCCCTTAACTCATTAAGTGCCTTTCTGGGTCGAGAAAGTGAGCTGAGGAGGCAGAGGCTCCCACATCTTTTCAGAGGCAGAGCAAGGGCGAAGGCGTCTGGCCATTTGCATCCTCATCTGGGTGCCTGGTCTGGGTGCAAAGGAGGGTGCTTAAAAGCAATGCAACTGAAGAAGCGCTACATTTCCAAAAGGGTGAAAAGGTTGTGTGCAATTTCCAAAGAGAAGCAGCTTCAACGAGACCTCAAACCTCATTCGGCATGAGTGGAACCAGACGGGGGAGAAGGCGTACCAATGTCCTGGCTGTGACCAAAGTTTCAGCCAGAACTTGCATCTTCTCTGGCATGAGGGGACCCATGGGGGGGGGGGAGAGAAGTTGCACACTTGCATGGACCATGGGAAAAGCTTCAACCGGAGTTTTGCCTTCCCTTATTATAAGGGGTGAGGTGCCTGTGGCCCACCAGATGTTTGCTGGGAGTGGGCACCCAACTACCACCAGCCTCAGCCAGCACAGCTCAGTAGCCAGGGATGATGGGAGTTGTATTCTTGCAAAATCTAGAGCAGCCTTTCTCAACCTTGGGTCCCCAGAGGTTTTTGGCCTACAACTCCCATGATCCCTAGGTAGCAGACCCAGTGGTCAGGGATGATGGGAGCTGTAGGCCAAAAACATCTGGGGACCCAAGGTTGAGAAAGGCTGCTCTAGAGGGTCTCAGATTCATCATCCCTACTTTATGCAATGGGGGCATGATGGCTGTGATCGCTCCTACCATTTGTGCCAATCACAACATCAAACGTATATGCAGCAGCTTAAAAAGCCAATGCAAATCTGGGCTGCATCAATAGTAGTACAGTATAGCATCTAGATCAAGGGAAGTAATAGTACCACTGTATTCTGCTCTGGTCAGACCTCAACTGGAATACTGTGTCCAGTTCTGGGCACCACAGTTCAAGAAGGATACTGACAAGCTGGAACGTGTCCAGAGGAGGGCAACCAAAATGGTCAAAGGCCTGGAAACGATGCCTTATGAGGAACGGCTTTGGGAGCTGGGTATGTTTAGCCTGCAGAAGAGAAGGTTAAGGGGTGATATGATAGCCATGTTCAAATATATAAAAGGATGTCATGTAGAGAAGGGAGAAAGGTTGTTTTCTGCTGCTCCAGAGAAGCGGACACGGGGCAATGGGTTCAAACTACAAGAAAGAAGATTCCACCTAAACATTGGGAAGAACTTCCTGACAGTAAGAGTTGTTTGACAGTGGAATTTGCTGCCAAGGAGTGTGGTGGAGTCTCCTTCTTTGGAGGTCTTTAAGCAGAGGCTTGACAGCCATCTGTCAGGAATGCTTTGATGGTGTTTCCTGCTTGGCAGGGGGTTGGACTGGATGGCCCTTGTGGTCTCTTCCAACTCTATGATTCTATGATTCTATATTCCGCTTACAACTACCGCCTCAATATACAGGTGAAACTTGAAAAATTAGAATATTGTGGAAAAGTTAATTTATGTAAGCAATTGTCTTCATTAGCTACTGGAGTTTAATATTTGAGATAAGACTCATGACATGCAAAGCGAGTTATGTCAAGCCTTTATTTGTTATAATTGTGATGATTATGGCGCACAGCTGATGAAAACTCCAAAGTTGAGATTGTTAATTTGGGGTTCTCATCAGCTGTACGCCATAATCATCACAATTATAACAAATAAAGGCTTGACATAGCTCACTTTGCATGTCATGAGTCTATCTCATATATTAGTTTCGCCTTCTAAGTTGAATTACTGAAAGAAATGAACCTTTCTACGATATTCTAATTTTTCGAGTTTCACCTGTATATCTAAAAGGCTGTTGTCATTATTACACGCTAAGGGCTGGAGGGAAAGTAAAGAAAACTTGCAGGAGTGAAGGGTGTACAGTCTTTATTTATGTTCAGCCTCACAACAACCCTGTGAGGTAGGCTCGGGGGAGGGAGGGCTATTCCCATTTTCCAGGTGGGTTAAATGAGGCTAACTTGGACAAGACAGGAAGGCTATATATGGGCAGGACATGAAGCCAGAACATCCACGCCCAAATTAAAGCCTCTTATCTACTGAGGCATCCGATACAACAACAGAGTGATAAGGTTACTCAGAAAAATTAACATTCAGGCTTAAAAATTAAGGCTAGCACTAGAATTTTGAAAAGGGTGTGATACTGTGATTAAGAAATAGACCTGAAATAGACCCAAGTTGATGCATGCTTACCCATGAGCAAGTCCTGAGGGTGGAAAGTTAAGTGTGCATAGGATTGCCACCTTAAATGCATTTAAACAAATAGAAAATACCAGTGTGTGCGTTAATTTAGGTCTTCCATTTGCTATCAACAGGGAAGGACTTTTTTGTTTACCAAATAATATTCTTTACATGTATAAACAAAGACGTCCGCTAGCATTTCTAACCGAGGCAACTAAGAATACTTTTAACATGGCAGTGAACAACTCCATCTGATGCAGCCTTGTGTTTAACAGCTTACCTGGTCGCCACAGGCGAGCAGGAATTCCACGCAGGCGAACAAGCAAACTGGAGAAGGGACAGATTGCTCCACTCTTCTGGCAGCCTGCTTGCTTTCTGTTGTAGCCACAAAAAAGTAAAGTCTTTATCTCCACAACTGGCAGGAGACACCAGCAGGCTGGCACAGAAAGGAACAGAGCGCTAGTCCACTTTGGTGCAGTAATAAGAAACTTAGGTTTCTATGTTGACCATGGAGGGGGTCGTCCCTCCTCCATGGGCAGCACAGTATTGCAGTCTACAGTGGTACCTCAGGTTACAGATGCTTCAGGTTACAGACTCCGCTAACCCAGAAATAACGCTTCAGGTTAAGAACTTTGCTTCAGGATAAGAGCAGAAATTGTGCTCTGGCAGTGCAGTGGCAGCGGGAGGCCCCATTAGCTAAAGTGGTGTTTCAGGTTAAGAACAGTTTCAGGTTAAGAACGGACCTCCAGAACGAATTAAGTTCTTAACCTGAGGTACCACTGTACTTGCTTTTAAGTAGGCATATTAGAGCCAGCCTGAGCCATTTTAGCTGCTTAGGGTGGAACAAATGGCATAAAACCAAAGGCTGGGAGTAAAAAGACAACAACATAAAACCATTTGCTGCACTTTCATGACATCCAAAATTAGTTGCCTGAGGCAGCCGCATCACGCTGCCTAACGGTTGGGCCAGTCCTGAGGTAACTTCTGTGGCTTTTATTTACAAAGCTACTCTAAGAACATAGAAGATAACAAAAGCCTTTATTGGACCAGGAAGTTGACGATTCTCTGGTTTGAATCGCCTGATGGTTCCAGTAACAGGTTCCTGCCTCCCTTCTCCAGGTCCTCATGGGGAAATTCTGTGTTGAGTAAGGAGCAGTTGCCTCATTTTAAAAGTTTTCTCCCAGGAGGGAATCATCCCATGTACAAAGATAGCTAAACATCAGAAAACCTTGCCGCCGGGCCCACGACACACACCAACCAACCAACCAACCACAGCCTGTCAGCAGTGGCGGCCATTTTGTGGACTGTGAGAGCACAGGACTTTTGACTAGTATCTAGCTAGGCGTCAGGGTCCAGAGTTGTGCAGGCCTTGCATGCCCTAAACCGAGCACTCGCGGCATCAGAAGTGGAGAAACCTGTGACTTTCCTAAAAGTTATCGGACTCCAACTTCTTCCACTCCCAAAGAGTCGGAGATGGCGGACGTTGCAGCCCAGGAACTCCGGGAGGGCCGCAGCCCCCCCCCCCGATTCCTGACTTCACACGGTTTCAACGCCAACAAGCTTCATGCCTTTCGACCTTTCCTCAACGGAGTGAGGTGTTTTCACAAGGCCTCGCCGACATGGGCTCTCATGCGGCCCACCAGGCTGGCGTCAAAGCGCTTGCCGGGCTCTGGGAGTTTGGCGAGGCCCTTCCGCACGTGAGCCCGCTCGTGCTTGAGCAGGCCCGAGCTCTGCTTGAAGCGCTTCCCGCACTGGGGGCACTTGTAGGGCTTCTGCCCCGTGTGGTTCCTCTTGTGCCTCGTGAGGCTGGACTTGTTGCTGAAGGTGTTGCCGCACTCGGCGCAACCGTAGGGCTTCTCCCCGGTGTGGATCCTCTCGTGCTTCACCAGGTTGGAGCTCTGCGAGAAGCGCTTGCCGCAGACCGAGCAGCTGTACGGGGTTTCCCCCGTGTGCGTCCTTCTGTGGACCAGGAGGCTGGAGCTCTGCTTGAAGCTCTTGCCGCACGCCGAGCAGCGGTAAGGCCGGAGCCCCGTGTGGTTCCTCATGTGGCGGATGAGGCTGGAGCTCTGGCTGAACCTCTTGCCGCAGTCGGGGCAGCCGAAGGGCTTCTCGCCCGTGTGCTTCCTCTTGTGCCGCGTCAGGCTGGACTTGTTGCTGAAGCTGTTCCCGCACTCGGCGCAGCCGTAGGGCTTCTCCCCGGTGTGCGTCCGGTCGTGGGTCAGGAGGGCCGACCGCTTCTTGAAGCCCTTTCCGCACTCGGAGCACTTGTAGCGTTTGTCACCCGCGCCAGGTCTCTCGCGGCTCGGTGTGCCGCCAAAGCTTTTGGCATAGAGGGGGCAGTAGCGCGGGGTCTCTCCGGGGTAGATCTTTCCACTCTCCTCGCTGCCTGGAACAGAGAAATGGGCCGTCGGGTGTCAGGAGCAAGTCGGCTGTAAAATCACACCCTGCAAGTTTGGCGTTAACTCTTTATTTGTAAGAACGTGATCTGCACAGACCGGGCAGTATGTCAGGCCTAGTGAGCACAGCAGTCCATCCCTGGTAGGTCTTGTCCTCATGGATCTGTTGCAGAGACTGAAACCCCCCCGCCTCCCCACAGCTAAGTCTCTTCCTCTCCAGGGTTTTCCCCAAGCAATCGGAGACTGCGCCTGCATGCAGCCAACCTCTCCTCGGCCCTCTTCATGCCCCTGCCTAGACCTGTAAGACCACTCCAATCATCTGGGCATTTTATCTGTGACACCGCACCCTACAGGATATCATAGGGCGGTGACCCAAAAATGGGCATTTCCCGCTATTACCCCAGTACTATGGAATTCCCTTCCCTGTGCTAGACGTGAAGCAGCCACTGTCGGTGGCTTCAGTCTGTTTTCCCTGACTGACTCCTCAGAACCTGCTTTTATTTGCCCAAGTTCCCTGAATTCATTTTTTTTTATGCTACAGCTTTACTGTGTTTTTGTTTTAAGAACTGTTCGACTGTGGAACAGTCTCAGGAAGTGGTAGACTCTCCTTCCTTGCAGGTTTTTAAGCAGAGGTTGGATGGAGACACCTGTCATGGATGTTTTAGTTGATTCCTGCATTGCAGGGGGTTGGACTAGATGACCCTCTGCACCCAGAATAGTAGCCAAGCAGGAAACCAGAGAGAAGAAGCCCCCTTCCCTTCTTCCTTGCCTTGCACAGAAATGCAGCATGAAGCTCTGTGTGTGTGTTTTTGTGTGTGTGAGAGAGAGGGGAGCTGGATCTAGACACAGGAAAACAAACTTATAAATAAGTCAGAAATTAGATTGTTCTAACAAAAGAAAAAATCTCTATGGAAAATAGCATTTTAAAATTTACTGCTCTCTGGCGCCATCTGGTGTTGCATGTTTATAGTGCATTCAAATCGCTGTTTCTTTACTAATGTAGCTCAGTGCAGAGACTCGGGTCTTGCTTGAGGGCTTCATAGAGGCATCTAGCTGGCTACTGTGAGATCAGGCGGCTGGACAAATGGCAGGCCTCTGGCCTGATCCAGCAACACTCCTTTTAAGTCTGGAGGGACGGAGCCCTTACATCCTTCTCCATCTCTCAAATAGGGTAGCACAAAATGAAACAAATGGCAAGCTAGTTTACACGGGCCATTTGAATGTTTTAAAAGCAAACATCGTAAGGACAAAAACATACAAGCAGAAAACCCACATGCACCACAAGCAAGCATGCATCTGATGACAAATATTATAAAGAAAGCCAGGGGCTCTATCGAACGCATCCTTACCCAACAAGATGGCGTTGCCACCCTCGTCTGCCTGCATGGTGTCTCTGGATACAGCTCTTGGATATGAATCCAACAAACGGACTTGCTCCCCTGGGAAGGGCAGAGTCGTGTCACCCACGTGGAGATAAAGAAAGTTAAGAAAGAATATATATTAGCCCATTTGGGGAAATGTTCTGGGTGGGTTTGAGCATGGAGTCTAGATTAGCCAGGTCAAAACTGCACATGGCCCCAAGTTGAAATACTGCAAAGTACCGTACTCAAAACAAGGTATTGTTTTTCCTTTCCTCTCTCTGTATTTAGGGTATATGCAGCACCCTAACCAGACAGGGGGACACTTCATATATCTGATAAAGTTGTCTTACAAGCCCAGGGAGCCATCTGCAAGCAGCAGTCACAGATAGCCCAGGGTGGCAACACATAGCTGTGTAATGTTTTTTAAAAAAATAAAAATCCTTTGTATTGATTTAAACCACAAGGGACAGCACTAAGCATCTCAATCAACGTCTTGATTTTTATTGATGTTAAAATCACCAACCTGACTGAGGCACATTAAGTTCAACGTGTAGAAAAATTGGATAGAGGGAGCTCTTTGGAAGCTTTTAGCTGAGCAGGAATTTCAAGAATGAGAGGGAGTGGGTTAGCAGAGAAGGGAAGCCATCTCTCAACTCTATCCCTCCTCCTCCAGTCTCTTTAGTAGAAGGTTTTTTTAAAAAAAAAAACAGAAACCAAAAAAACCCAACAAGTATCCTGCAAAGAGGCTGAGGCTGCAATGTTGTTGTTGTTTAGTGGTCTTTGTGACCCTATGGACCAGAGCACGCCAGGCACTCCTGTCTTCCACTGTCTCCAGCAGTTTGGTCAAACTCATGTTGGTAGCAAACCTATCCATTCTTAAAGAAATCAGCCCTGAGTGCTCACTGACGACAGAGGATAAGATGGTTGGACAGTGCTCTCGAAGTGACTAGCATGAGTTTGGCCAAACTGCGGGAGGCAGTGAAAGATAGGCGTGCCTCAGGGGCGTTTCTAGCCCCCTGGCTGCCAGGGGCGGCAAGCCAAGAGGCACCCCTGGGGGCGGGGCATTGTGGCATGTGCATGCGTCATGACGCACGTGCACAGTGCGATGCCACGCCCTTGGGGATGCCCCCGCAGGGGGGAAAAAGGAAAGCAAAGCGGGCGCTTAAACGCGCCAGCTTTGCTTCCTTTTCTCTCCCTTCTGGCGCCCAAAGGGGCGGCCGAAAGGGGGGGGGAGAAGCAAACAGGCGCGTTTAAGCGGCCGTTTGCTCCCCCCCCCCTTTTCATTTTCGGACGCTTCTTTCGGCGCTGGCTGAGCTGCGCCTCTGCAGCCCAGCCGGCACCGAAAGAAGCGACCGAAAGGGGAGAAAAGCGCCCGTTTGCTTCCCCCCCCTTTTCCCCTTTCGTCCGAAAGTGAAAAGGGGGGGAAAGCAAACGGGCGCTTTTCTCCCCTTTCGGCTGCTTAAACGCGCCTGTTTGCTTCTCCCCCCCCCTTTCGGCTGCCCCTTTCGGCTCCGCAGCCCAGCCAGCGCTGAAAGGGGCGGCCGAAAGGGGGGGGGGAAGCAAAGCTGGCGCGTTTAAGCAGCCGAAAGGGGAGAAAAGCGCCTGTTTGCTCCCCCCTTTCCCTTTTGCCGCCGTTTGTTCCGTCGCCCCAGGAGCAGCAGCACCGCACACACTGTGCGCTGCTGCTCCCACGGCGACGGAGCGAGCGGCGGTGAGCAGGGTGAGCAGCGGCGGGTGGGGGTGTCAAGCGGCGGCCCCTCCCACCACTCCCCACGCACCACCGGTCACCCCGGGAGGAGCAGCGCTGCACGGACGGGGTGCTCGCTCGGCCGAGCGAGCACCCCGTCCGTGCAGCGCTGCTGCTCCCGGGGTGACGGAGGGAGCGGCGGCGCGTGGGAGTGACGGGAGGGGCCGCCGCTTGACACCCCCACCCTCCGCTGCTCACCCTGTCACTGGGGGCGTACCGCCCCTACTGCCCCTCCCCAGCGACGCCCCTGGCGTGCCTGGCGTGCTCTGGCCCATGGGGTCACGAAGAGTCGGACATGACTGAATGACTGAACAACAACAAGGCTTAGGATTGTGCCACAGTATGTATTGTTTTATTTAACAGATATTTATGTCGCTTTTCAGGCCCCAAGGTCCTTTCAACACAGCCCTCAATTAAAAAAAAATAATTGCAATCCAGCACCACAGTCTTATCAGTACAAAATTTACATGCAGGAAGGTCCACTCCTTTTTCTATTGCAGCTAGCACAGAAACACAGAATGTTAGCATCATAACATGCTAGTTTTTTTGGGGGGGGGGTTGTGTTTTTTAAGGCAGGTAACTTTTGTAGCCTTATTTACAAAGCTAGGTTGCACCTGAACACTGAAGTGAAACATGCCTCCTGCAATAAAATTTTGCTGCTTTGAACTTTGTTGCCCATCTGCCTTTAATATAACTACGGGGGGGGGGCTTGCACCTTTAGCAAGCTACACCTGTGGAAAATTACCACCAGCTCTACGCATCTCTTAAATGCAAGAGCATAGGAATGTGCCTTATATAGTGAATCAGATCACTGGTCCAATCGACACTGGCTGGCAGCAGCACTCCAAGATTTTAGGCAGGTGTCTCTCCCGGCAACCTCACCTGGAGATGCCGGGAATCACACCTGGCGCCTCTCCGTCGCTCTTAGAAGCCTTTCTTACCTGTTCAGACAGCAGCCCTTGACATCGCCCCTCTCCAGCAGATTTCTTCTTCTCGACCAGCAGCAGCAGCAGCTCGTTGACACTCGTTCACTATCACACGTACTTTCTACCCCGCGTCTATCAGTTAGCACAAATCTCCGACGCGCGCGCACACGCACCGGGCTCCATCCTCGCCGCCGTCCAGGTGTTGCGCACATGCATTCATTTGAAAGAACCGCGGCTGCGTGCTCGGAATGCAGAGCCCGCAAAGCAGCCCTGAAAACGCGTCCAGCCGGGGGCCACTAATCCGAATTAAGGCAGCTCCGGCGTACACGCGCGCCTGGCAAAGCAGTTTATGGCTGGAACGAGGGCGCAAATGGAGCTTTTTAGGAGCGGGTGGCTGGAGGAACGCAAATAAGCCTCGCTCAGTTGCCCCTTATTGTTGTGCTGTGTTTTGTTGGTTGCTATTTCCACCCCTCCTCCCGCTTCCAAAGGCGGGTTTTCTTTTTCTTTCCGCTTCCCATCATGTGGTTGAAGCCAAGCCAGAAGATGGGCAAGGCTAAGCCCTCACCAATCTGCTGTTTGAGCGCATGGATGAGGGAGGCTGGAAGGAGGTTTTGAAAAGAGATGCCTTGGGGCCACTTGGGATGCGTCCTCCAAACGAGCCTGAGGGCACCAGGTTGGGAAAGACTGTCATCCTGGTCATTGCCACATTACTTTTTTATTCATCCATGCTTATCATTTGCTTTCTTTGTATTGGATACAGCATGTAAGTTCTAAGACAAAGCAGTCCTTCCTTCTGGAACAATGCACTTTACAACAAACCCCTAAGAGCTGCATCTTTCCTTCAGCTTTGTTGCTGTGATACATAACAAAAGTGCTCCACTTCTCAGTAAGCAGATTATTTTGCTTCCGACCCTCGCTAGCTCTCGTTATGTTAATTTACCCATATATATGCTACGAACCTGAATTCCACAGCCCATGAGTGTTCTGAGTTTATGCTTATTCAGGGGTGTTTCTGTAAAAAGTAATATGATTATTATGAGCCTATAATTTGTTGTTGTTCAGTCATTCAGTCAGTCGTGTGTGTCCGACTCTTCGTGACCCCATGGACCAGAGCACGCCAGGCACCCCTGTCCTCCACTGCCTCCCGCAGTTTGGCCAAACTGTGCGCTGCTGCTCCCTCGGCGACAGAGCGAGCGGCGGTGCGTGGGGGTGACAAGCGGCGGCCCCTCCCCCCACCGGTCACCCCGGGAGGAGCAGCGCTGCACGGACGGGGTGCTCGCTCGGCCGAGCGAGCACCCCGTCCGTGCAGCGCTGCTCCTCCCGGGGTGACCGGTGGGGAGCGGCGGCGCGTGGGAGTGGCGGGAGGGGCCCCCGCCTGTCACCCCAACCCGCCGCTTTTCACCCTGTCACTGGGGGCGTACCGCCCCTAGCGCCCCTCCCCAGCGACGCCCCTGGTCAACCCTCCAACATTTCTCCAATGAAATTGGGGACGTCCCATTCCGTAAATGATAATTTTACTATTTATACCCTGCACATCTTACTGTGTTGCTCCAGCCACTCTGGGCAGCTTCCAACGTATATAAAAACGTAATGTAACATTAAACTTTTTTTCAAAGAAAAACCCTTCACTGTACAGGGCTGCCTTCAGACGGCTCAGGGGTCGGATAGCCCCATCCATACCCTCCAACATTTCTCCAATGAAAATAGGGACGCCCTAAGGAAAAATGGGACATTCTGGGATCAAATCAGAAACCGTTATGGCTTCTCCAAATCAGGCACTTGGAGGGTCTGCTAGTAACCTTGGTATTCAATTATTGCAGTGTCTGCTGTGTGGGGACACTCTTGCGCCTGGTTAGGAGGTCCCATTGCTGGAAAGCACTGGCTAGACCGCTGGTGGAGGCAAAATCTCACTGGCACATCACTGTGACGTTCAGAAGTCTGCAATGGCTGCCTACATGCTGCCGAGCCAGGTTCGAAGTTCTTCTATTGATCTACAAGGCCCTTATCAATTTGGGTCAAGTATCAGCTCCCTTACCCGATCATTGAGGTTTTTGGATGCTCACAGAAGCCATGCGCTCAGGACTGTGAGCTCAATTTTATGAAACACCCTTCCTGTTAATTTAGATCTGAATTAAATGTGTGGACACAACTCCGTTGAACTTCTGGTGCCTATTGAGGACTTTTTATTTGATTTTTTATTCCTGCAGGTATTTTAACTTATGTCTGGTTTTATAGTTTTAACTGATTTTTATATTTGTGGTTTGGTAAACCTCTTAGGAAGACAGGAGTGCCTGGCGTGCTCTGGTCCATGGGGTCACGAAGAGTCGGACACGACTGAACGACTAAACAACAACAAAACCTCTTAGAGATTATGATAAATAAGCGGAACAGAAGTTGTTTAATTACCGTATTTTTCGCTCCATAGGGCGCAACAGACCATAGGGCGCACCTCGTTTTTAGAGGAGGAAACAAGAAAAAAAATATTTTTGAGGATCAGCTAAAAGTTTTGCAGCTTTTTTTGCAAAGGGAAAAGCCTTGTTTTTTTGAGGATCAGCTAAACGTTTTGCAGCTTTTTTTGCAAAGGGAAAAGCCCTGGTTTTTTTGAGGATCAGCTAAAAGTTTTGCAGCTTATGGAGCGAAAAATACGGTAAATGAATGAATGTTCCCATCATCCCTCGCCATTGGCCATTGCTGATTGGGGCTGATGGGAGTTGGGATTGCAAGAACAACTGGAAGCCAACCAGGGTCACCATCTCTGCCCTAAAAGTATGTTGTGTGATCCAAAGGGAAAGGAGCAATCCGCAGGCTAGGTAAAAGATCAGTCAAAGCCAGGGTTCAAATTAACAAAACTAAAAAAGGTTTAATGAAGTTCATTTACGATTCCAAACGTCATTTATAGAGTCACAGATTTTGAAGGGACTTTTGCAATGCAACCCCCCCCCCAAAAAAAACCTCAACACAAAATCCTTAGCTTAGCTTTGCAAATGTACTAGAAATTTTGTTGCTGCACTGCTAGGAGGACATGTTGTTGTTCCCCTGAGCAAAACGAAATTCACGTGGCACCCAAAGAAGGAAGTGTTGCAGTTACGGGCAACTTCCAATTACCCTCACAAAGCCATCTTCACACAATGCACTGAGAGCACGATGGATTTATTTAGGGTTGCCGTATTTCAAAAAGTAAGAAACCAGGACACCCCAAATTGTTGAGCTTCAATTCCACCTTGGAAATCCCTGTAATGTCCAGGAAAATCCAGACAAAGGCCAGCCCTAATTTATTAAAATGATTTATATATCACTGTTAAAACCAGAAGTTACCAAGGCGCTGTACAACCCCGTAACTTAAGGAAGTCCACCAAAACACTCTTTAACACTCTTGAGACTATAATAACGTACACCTGCTGTATCTAAGGAACAATGCAAGCTTCTTCTCAGCCTTGGGTTTTGTAATCTCAGAAGGAATTTCTCCAGCTGTAGTCTTCTGCAATGCCCACGCCATGTTAGGCTTCCCTTCCGCGTGGATTCTCTATTGAGGAAGAAGGCCCAGCCTTTTCTCACACGCATGTCAGTCCCAGGGTTCTCTTTCCCGTGTGGCTCCCATGAGGTCTTGCCAGCGCTTAGCTCCTAACAAACGGCTTTTCACGCTTAGCACTGAAGTGCTTCTTCTTTTTCGAGTCATGGGCTGCAATTACTGAAATCAAAACAAGGGAGAAAGAAATGAAACCTCTGTCACTAGATGTCAACTGCTGGCATCTATTGTTCAACATGCCGGTTGTTGTTGTTCTTAATAATAATAATAATAATAGTAATAATATTTATTATTTGTACCCCGCCCATCTGGCTGGATTTCCCCAGCCACTCTGGGCGGCTTCCAACAAAAATCAAATACATTAAAATATCACAGATTAAAAGCTTCCCTAAACAGGGCTGCCTTCAGATGTCCTCTAAATGTCTGGTAGTTGTCTATCTCTTTGACATCTGAAGGGAGGGAGTTCCACAGGGCAGGCGCCACTACCGAGAAGGCCCTCTGCCTGGTTCCCTGTAGCTTTGCTTCTCTCAGTGAGGGAACCGCCAGAAGGCCCTCGGCGCTGGATCCCATTAGGGGTGAGACGCTCCTTCAGGTATACTGGGCCGAGGCCGATAAGGGCTTTAAAGTCAGCGCCAACACATTGAATTGGGAGCCAATGCAGATCTCTCAGGACGGGTGTTATATGGTCTTGGTGGCCACTCCCAGTCACCAGTCTAGCTGCCGCATTCTGGATTAATTGCAGTTTCCGGGTCACCTTCAAAGGTAGCCCCATGTAGAGCGCATTGCAGTAGTCCAAGCGGGAGATAACCAGAGCATGCACCACTCTGGTGAGACAGTCTGCGGGCAGGTAGGGTGTCAGCCTGTGTAACAGATGGAGCTGGTAGACAGCTGCCCTGGACACAGAATTAACCTGCGCCTCCGAGCACCCCGTCCGTGCAGCGCTGCTGCTCCCAGGATGACAGAGGGAGCGACGGCGCGTGGGAGTGGTGGGAGGGGCCGCCACTTGTCACCCCCACCCTCCCCTGTCACTGGGGGCGTACCGCCCCTACCGCCCCTCCCCAGCGACGCCCCTGGCTCAGCACCCTTAACAAACTACATCTCCCAGAATTCCTTGGGGGAAGTCATCCGAAAATAGCTTAGGGCTACCATTGCCTTTGTAGTTCCATCATCCTTAACTGGGTGGTAGAGGAGAATGTTTGCAGGAACAGCCCAATTCAGAAGGGATCTCAGGTAAGAGGGCCCAGGAAAGAGTCTCTACCTGAGCCTCTGGAGATCCACGGTCAGAGTAGATCATGCTGAGTTAGCTGCATTCCTGGTCTGATTTCATTACGAGACGGCTTCAGGTATTTTGGAGTGTTTCAAGTACCTCAAACTAAAGAATAGATTTCTCTCTCACACATCCACTCCATGTTTTTGAAACATTTGGGTATGCAGTAAGACATTTCCCAAATACTGAGGATTAATAAGTTCTCACCTCTGTGGGTTCTCTGGTGTCCAGCAAGATTAGTTTGTCGAGCAAAGCATTTCCCACACTCCAAGCACTGAAAAGGTTTCTCTCCCGTGTGGATTCTCTGGTGATCTGCAAGGGTTGTCCGTCGAGCAAAGCATTTCCCGCACTGGATACATTTAAAGGGTTTCTCTCCTGTGTGGACTCTCTGGTGTCTCATAAGGACTGAAAGATACGCAAAGATTTTCCCGCACTCTGGGCACCGGAAAGGTCTCTCTCCTACATGCGCTCTTCGGGGATCCACAAACTTTGCCTGTTGAGCAAAGCATTTTCCCAACTCTTGAAAGGGTTTGTCTCCCGTGTGGATTCTCTGGTGTCTTGCAAGGTTTGTCTGTCGAGCAAAGCATTTCCCACACTCCAAGCATTGAAAAGGTTTCTCTCCCGTGTGGATTCTCTGGTGATCTGCAAGGTTTGTCCGCCGAGCAAAGCATTTCCTGCACTGGATACATTTAAAGGGTTTCTCTCCTGTGTGCACTCTCTGGTGTCTCCTAAGAACTGACTGATAAGCAAAGCGCTTCCCACACGACAGGCACGGAAAGGGTTTTTCTCCTGCGTGCACTTTCTGGTGCAGCCCAAGGTCTGTCGGGCGAGCAAAGCATTTCCCACACTTGACGCACTGAAAGGGTTTTTCTCCTGCGTGCACTCTCTGGTGGAGAGTGAGGCTCGTCTGTCGAGTAAAGCACTTCCTACACTCCAAGCACCGGAAGGGTTTTTCTCCTGTGTGGATTCTCTGGTGTCTCGTAAGGACCGAGCGATAAGCAAAGGCCTTGCCACACTTCAGGCACCGAAAGGGTTTTTCTCCTGTATGCACACTCTGGTGTAATGCAAGGCTTTTTCGGTGAGCAAAGCTTTTCCTACACTCCAGGCACCTGAAGCTTTTCTTTCCTGTGTGGATTCTCCGGTGACTATCAAGGTGCAGCGGATGAGCAAAACATCTCCCACAGTCTAGGCACTGGAAAGGTTTATTTCCCGTGTGCGTGCTTTGGTGTAGAAGGAGGTTTGTTCTTTGAGCGAAGCCTTTCCCACACTCTGGGCATTTAATAAAGGGTTTCTCTCCCGTGTGGATTCTCTGGCAACTGTCAAGATGCGACCGTCGGATAAAGCCTTTCCCACCCTCCAAGCCCTGGAAGGACTTCTCTACTGTGTGGGTTCCCCGGTGGCTCACAAGGTCCATTTGATTAGCAAAGCATAAACACCGACAAGATTTCCCTCCTGTGTGGACTCTCTGGTGCAGCGTAAGGTTCCGTTTTTGAGTAAAGCTCTTCCCACACTCCGGGCACTGAAACGGCTTCTCTCCTGTGTGGATCTTGAGGGGCCCCACAAGCTGCGAATTGCGAGGGAAACCTGTCTTGCAGACCAATGGTTTCTCTCCTTTGCGGACTCCCTGGGGTCTAGGGAGACGTGACGTTTTCGTAAAATGTCCCCCAGGCTCCGAGCAATGTTCCTTTCTTGTAGAGTTACCTGCTCAGGGAAAATAAAATACGGACAGGGTTCACTCCTGTGAGCACAGAAAACAGTATACACACTCACCCAAACATAGAATCATAGAATCCTAGAGTTGGAAGAGACCACAAGGGCCATCCAGTCCAACCCCCTGCCAAGCAGGAAACACCATCAAAGCATTCCTGACAGATGGCTGTCAAGAATACACACACATATATGCACACAGGTGTGTGTGCACACCCCACCCACCCCCCATGTGGCAAGTATATTAAGATGCGCGTGGGTAGAAGCACAAAAGCTGTGAAGTTCCCAGGGGATTCCCTTCCCCTTCCCTCTCCTCTCCTCCTGGTTTAACAAGCTGCTCTGTGAAGCCCCTCCCCTTGCTATAAAAGCGGGTGAAGTTTGGGGTGAACTGTAAGGGGAGGAGAGGGGCTTGTGCGAGTTGCGAGGGGATCGGTCAAGGTGTGGGTGAGGCCCAAAGGGAGAGGGGTTTGATCAGCACACCCTCCAAGGGCCCCTATTTTCCAGGGAGGGTCCTGGATTTACAGAAGCTGTCCCGGTGGTTTCTGATTTGATCCCGGAATCAGTGGCGGAGCTAGGCTCCACGGCACCCGGGGCGGCAAAGGAAACGCCCCGGGGGCGTTTCCGGGAGTGCCGCCGCCGCTTCTGCAGCCCCCTTTTAAGCCGAAGAGCCCGCTTTTAAGCTCTGCGGCTCAAAAGGAGGCTGTGGAAGCGGCGGTCCGACGCTGCTGCTCCCGGGGCGACTGAGCCAGCGGCAGCGCGTGGGGCTGACAAGCGCCGGCCCCTCCTGCCACTCCCCACGCTGCCGGTCACCCCGGGAGCAGCAGCGCTGCACGGACGGGGTGCTCCCTCGGCCGTGCGCTGTTGCTCCTGGGGTGACGGAGGGAGCGGCAGCGCTTGGGAATGGCGGGAGGGGCTGCCGCTTGTCAACCCCATGCGCCGCCGCTTGCTCCGTCGCCCCGGGAGCAACAGCGCACGGCCGAGGGAGCACCCCGTCCGTGCAGCGCTGCTGCTCCCAGGGTGACCGGCGTTGCGTGGGGAGTGGCGGGAGGGGCCGCCGCTTGTCACCCCCACCCGACGCTTGTCACACCTGCCACTAGGGGCGTACCGCCCCCACCGCACCCCCCTAGCGACGCCCCTGCCCGGAATGTCCCACTTTTCCTTAGGACGGAGAACTGTTGGGAGGGTATGGAGTTAGCCGACCTCTGAGCCAACTGAAGGCAGTCCTGTATAGGGAAGTTTTGTTTAATGTTTAATGTTTTGCTATGTTTTTATATATGTTGGAAGCCGCCCAGAGTGGCTGGGGCAACTCAGTCAGATGGGTAGAGTATAAATAATACAGTTGTTGTTGTTGTTGTTGTTAGTAGTAGTAGTATAAATAATACAATTGTTGTTGAATAGAATGTCCCTATTTTCATTGGAGAGATGTTGGAGGGCATAGGTCAGGTGTGGGTGAAGGGCACTTTGCAAAGGGGCTGGTGGAAATGATCAGTGAAGCAAGCAGGGCTGGCAGGCCCTCATATTCAAATATTTTAATATCACCCTTAGATTATTATTATTATTATTTAAAAGATGCTTTCAGGCAATTCATAATTACGTGCTTGCAGATGGTTTGCCAGTAATGTACAGGCACCTAAGATACACCTCTTCCTTTTACCTTGGACTGATGGGGTACCAGTGACCCCCCGAAGGTCCGGCACCCATGGCTCCTCCCCTCGTTCCAGCTGGACAATGAGGTCAGGCTTGGAGACTGGAAATCCTTCTAAGGAAAGACAAATAAGTGGCAAACAATGACTGCCAGCAGGCAATTGCTACTTCCAAGTGTCCCTTCTCCAGCCCCCCCCCCTTTACTAGCTTAGCTGACACAGGGGCGTTCTTAGCCCCTTGGCTGTCCGGGGCGGGAAGCCAAGAGGCACCCCTGGGGGCGGGGCATCGCGGTGCGTGAGCAGCCGCTGCACGAAGGGGTGCTGGGCAGCGGATTCGGGAGTCTCTGCGGGCTGCAAAGACTCCCGAATCCGCCGCCCGGGCTCCCTTGGCGGAGTGCAAGTCGGGGCAGGGAGAGGGATGGGCCAGCGAGGAGGGGTGGCCCGCCCCTCTCCATGCCCCGGCTCCGCAAGCCAGCCAGCAGCGGAGCTCAGCATAGAGGCAAGGGACGGGCCAGCGAGGGGTGGTGACACCCCTCCTCGCTGGTCGCCCCTGCGGCTCCACCCCGGCAGTGCTGAAAATAGCCTAAAAAGATTTTTTTAAAAAAATTAAAAAGTAATTAAAAAACCCCCGATGTGTCACCCCCAGCAGGGGCACTGCCCGAGGCCCCCTGCCCCCTCCGCCCCCCTTGCTACGCCCCTGAGCTGACACAGCCCAAAAGACACTCTACAAAAGGAAGGTCTTAAGATCGCTTCACCAATATTTTCATAATTCCGTGTCATTGATTGGTTTGACGCAGAGGAATGGTAGGAGGAACCAGCTGAGGAACCCCTGAGGGAATAAAACTCAGGGCCCAGAAAGTGGTGGCGGGACAATGGTGGGTGGTCAGAGGGAGAAGACTGGGAGGAGGAGCTAGGCGTAAAAGGACTTAGTGTACTGGGAGTGTCTGCGGCAGAGACAAGTTCAGGAGCTGAAGTGGAAGCAGGAGAGGAGGAAGGCCAAGAGGCAGAGTGGAGTCAGGTTGGTGAAGAAGCCAGGGGGTCACTCCCTTCTGCTGAGACAAGCTCCCCTTTCCCCTGGTCTCTCAGAACCAGAAGAGGCGTGAAGAGGGCAGAAGAGAGGTTGCCTTCATGCAGGCGCAGTCTCAGATTGCTTGGGGGGAAACCCTGGAGAGGAAGGAACTTAAGATGACTGTTGGGAGGTGGGGACTTTCAATCTCACCAAACTGATTCATGGGGCAAGACCTACCAGGGATGACCTGCTGCGCCCATTAGGCCTGACACTCAGCCAAATCTGTGCACATCATGTTCTTGCTAATAAAGAGGTAACTTGGGTGATTTACTGCTGACTGGCTCCTGCCACTCCGTTTTTGATTATTATGATTTCAATCTTTCTGAAAACACAAGGGACTTGGGGTGGGGTGGGGGGAAGCATGGCAGGACCCTTGAGCATCCAAAGGTTCTCACTCCAGCTGAGGAAGAAACGTTCTTACCCAGCGAGGCAACGTTCTTGTAGTTCTCCAACATGACGCCCTTGTACAGCCGTCTTTGTCTGCGGTCCAGCAGAGCCCCTTGGCCCTCTGTGAAATACACGGCCACATCCTCAAAGGTCACTGGCCTCTGTGAGAACAAAGAGCCCCTCCTTCAGTCTCCCAGGAAGTTACAGTGACCCTCTCCCCAGGAAAAAAAGAACCCTCGATTAGGAGACATAACCATTTTGCCTAGGAACGTTCTCATGCATCCCATAGAGGAGAGAATCCAAGGACAAGCCCCAGAATGAAGAATCAAATGGTTTAAATTCATGGGCATCCAAAAGGGTGTGGGGTGTGGGGGAAGAAGGCAGGTTTGTCCCCCACATGCTACACAGTGAAACCTTAACTCCCTGATTCTCAACTTTTGTTGTGAGCCAAAGAGCAAGTTTCTAGCATTTGTGGAACCCTGAGATGTGAGACAGGAACATGCAGTGGTACCTTGGTTCTCAAACTTAATCCGTTCTGGAAGTCCGTTCCAAAACCAAAGCGTTCCAAAACCAAGGCACGGATTCCAATAGAAAGTAATGCAAAACGTATAAATCTCTTCCAGACTTTTAAAAAAACAACAACCCTAAAACAGCAATTTAACATGGATTTTACTATCTAACGAGACCATTGATCCATAAAATGAAAGCAATAATCAATGTACTGTACTATAAAATATTTTTTGTTTAGGCAAGCCTATCCACACATGTAGAATGCTCGACATATGTTTTAATCTGTTTTTTGCCGTATGGTTGTTTTTTATTACTTTTTGAGTATTTTAAATAGTTTTTGACTTTTTTACTGATAATTTTATTGCTTTATTCTTTTTGTAAAACGCTTTGAGGTTTTATTACAATTGAGAGGCATATAAATTTTGATGAGCTTGTTAAGTAAATAAATAAACAAACCTTCCAGCTGTTACCTGGTAACGTCCTACCTGAAATGGTTCCACTGCGCCCCTTTTCTTTGTTCTAGAAGGAAGAGGCAATCGGGACTGAATCCTTGTTGGCATTCTGCGCAAAGTCCTTGCGCATGTGGGGAGGAGGAGGAACAAGGGTGGAAGCAAAACGAAAGGGAGACCATTTCAGTAAAATACATTTTCGGGAACAGATTGTATCCGAGAGGCAATGTGATGTAGTGGTTAGAGCACTGCGCTAGGACCTGGGAGACCAGGGTTCGAATTCCCACCCATTTATGAAGCTCGTCACCTTGGGCCAGTGACAGTCTACCTCACAGGGTTGTTGCAAGCATAAAACGGGGTAGAGGGGAAACCACATATGCCATCACCGCAAGCTCCTTGGGGAAAGCTGGGATAGAAATCTAATAAATAAATGAGAGGCTGTTTGAGATCATCTGGAGTGAACAGACTTGAGGAGAGGGAATGACACAGACTTGCTGGGATTCGAAAGCAGCTCCAAAGGGAAGGCGCTGGGCTGCCGCTGAAGCATGGCAAAGGCTGAATCCATCTGAGATTCCTGCATTGCAGGGGGTTGGACTAGATGACCCTTGGGCCCCAACTCTCAAGATTCTATCATTCTTTCCTTTACATTTGTACTGCCGAGATCTTTTAATTATACCCTGACTTTGGGAATTGGTAGTGAAAAACCATGTTGTTTTTTTTAATCAATCACCAAAACGGCCCTCACATTTGACACCCCGCTCTCTCCCGCTGCCAAAATGCAAGCGCGCCTTTCCTCCTCTGCAATGAAGCGTGCAAAGCGAAAACAAAGGAATGCACCACTTCTCGCTGTCAGGCACGCGCAGCCCGGGCGGGTTGCATTTCTCTTCCCCTTGCACCTGCCCTCCTCCTTCCCCCTTGCAAGACCCATTAAACCGCGCGCGAGAGACCCCTGCGCCCACCACCCACCCGCTTCTTACTACAGGGAGGCAGCCAGCAGGCAAGAAACCTCTAATGCGTCGGGGAGCTGGTAGTCCTGCTTTCGCCTTTCCAAAACGCAAAGGGTTGTGGGCGTTGTAGTTTTCAGGATTGTTGCCGCTTTGTTATACCAAGGGTCCCCGCCCGTATGAGGCATGGCAGATAAACTCCGATTGCATATGGTCTGAAGGAGATGGCAAAAGCTGGGAATGTTTGAGTGCGACTCCCTTGTGTGTGTGCGCGCGCGTCTGTCTGTCTGTCTGTATCTCTCTCTCGCTCTCTCTCTCTCTCTCTGTGTGTCTGAAAGAAGTCCTTCAATTTTTTTTCCTTTTCTATTCCCACCCCCTTTTCTTCTATTTTTTGGCTTTCCTTTGGTGTTTTTCTTGTCTCTTTGTTTTTGTTTAGTTTCTTTTATTTTGTGGTATTATTAGTTTTGATAAAATCGTATTTTTAAAAAACAAAACAAAAAACCTGACCTTTTTTGGAGAAATACACCTGTACGGGGCTTTTCCTCTTTGCTTTCCCCCCTTTGCAAAAAAAGCTGCAAAACTTTTAGCTGATCCTCAAAAAAACAGGGCTTTTCACTTTGCATAAAAAGCTGCAAAACCTTTAGCTGATCCTCAAAAAATAGGGCTTTTAGAGGAGGAAAACAAGAAAAATATTTTTTCCCTTGTTTCCTCCTCTAAAAACAAGGTGCGCCCTAATGGTCCGGTGCACCCTACGGAGCGAAAAATACGGTATTTCAGTTACAGGTAGGTAGCCGTGTTGGTCTGCCGTAGCCAAAACAAAACAAAATAAAAAATCCTTCCAGTAGCACCTTAGAGACCAACTAAGTTTGTTCTTGGTATGAGCTTTCGTGTGCACGCCAAGAACAAACTTAGTTGGTCTCTAAGGTGCTACTGGAAGGAATTTTTTATTTTTTATTTTGTTTATGGCAGACCAACACGGCTACCTACCTGTACCTGTATGCTTGGATATTGCCATCTTTTTGCAGTGTCAAACTGATGCGGACATTGGCTGCATGGGCTACAGGCAGGCTTAACCCCAATCGTTGAGGCTGTTTGTTAAAAGATCCAATAAAAACTGATTTTTTAAAAATATTAAGTTATATGTGTATTTTATATAATACACAATTGATTTTTTTAAAAACATAGCACCACAGAATCTTAGAGTTGGAAGGGACCCCAAGGGTCCTCTAGACCAACCCCCGGCAATATAGGAATCTCGGCTAAAGTCTCCATGACAGGTGGCTATCTGACCTCTGCTTAAAAACCTCCAAGGAAGGAGAGTCCACAACCTCTCGAGGGAGACGGAGACCGTTTCACAGCTCTGTTAGAAAGTTTTTCCTGATGTTTAGCGGGAATCTTCTCTCTTGTAACTTGAAGCCATTGGTTCGAGTCCTACCTTCCAGAGCAGGAGAAAACAAGCATGCTCCCTCTTCCATGTGGCAGTCCTTGAGATATTTGAAGATGGCTCTCCTATCTCCACTCCGTCTCCTCTTTCGCAGGCTAAACATACCCAGCTCCTTCAACCGTTCTTCATAAGGCTGGGTTTATATTGCAGCCCTCCATTTGTTGCTGGACTGCAACTCCCATCACCCCAGGCCATTTGTGCTGACTGGGGGCTGATGGGAATTGGGAGTTTATATGTGTGTGTACGTACACAAACACACACACACACGGAAAGAAAATGAGAGCCCTGTTGTCTTATTACACCAAAACATGACAAAGTTGCCCCATTTTTCTATGAATGATTTATCTGCTGGTTTCTAAACCAGAACTTAAAAAAAAAAATCTCTACAGCATTTTGTTTTGAGTGTTGGCCTAAATGTTGGTAGGCCGGGGTCTAGCCCCACCCCCCACCACAGCCATAAAGCTTAATGGGTGGCTTTGACCTCCCTCAAATGGTTGCTGTGAAGATAAAATGGGGAAAGGGAGAACCACATACATACACGTAGCCAAAACTGTGGAAACCTTTTGGGGAAAGTGTATTTCTGAGGTTTGATTGCTCATAACACCACTTTTTGGGAGGCAATACCATAAAATTAAATAGCATAAAATACCATTTAAAAAAAAAAGGGATGCGGGTGGCGCTGTGGGTTAAACCACAGAGCCTAGGGCTTGCAGATCAGAAGGTCGGCAGTTCGAATCCCCGCGACGGGGTGAGCTCCCGTTGCTCGGTCCCAGCTCCTGCCCACCTAGCAGTTTGAAAGCACGTCAAAGTGCTAGTAGATAAATAGGTATGTTCTTCATAAGGCTGGGTTAGGTAAACGGCGTTTCTGTGCGCTGCTCTGGTTCGCCAGAAGCGGCTTAGTCATGCCGGCCACATGACCCAGAAGCTGTACGCCGACTCCCTCGGCCAGTAACGCGAGATGAGCGCCGCAACCCCAGAGTCGGACACGACTGGACCTAATGGTCAGGGGTCCCTTTACCTTTACCTACCATAAGATTATATATCAATGGAAAGATAATTTAATGAAGATATGTAATGCAACAAAGTTTGTTCAATGACCTGTATTCTGTCAAAAAATAGAATCTGTATTCTATCAAAAGGGACGCGGGTGGCACTGTGGTCTAAACCACTGAGCCACTTCGGCTTGCCAATCAGGTCGGCTGAGTGAGCTCCTGTTGCTCGGTCCCAGCTCCTGCCAACATAGCAGTTTGAAAGCACGCCAAAAAGTGCAAGTAGATAAATAGGTACCGTTCCAGTGGGAAGGTAAGCGCAGTTTCCATGCACTGCTCTGGTTTCGGTGTTCCGTTGCGCCAGAAGCGGCTTAGTCATGCTGGCCACATGACCCGGAAAAACTGTCTGCGGACAAACACCGGCACCCTTGACCAGAATAGTGAGATGAGCGCTGCAACCCCAGAGTCATCTGCGACTGGACATAATCATCAGGGGTCCCTTTACCTTTATCAAAAGTTATAGCCAAATAACCAGAAAAAGGAAACACAACTTCCTTAGGCTGATATGCAGTAGCTTTCCTTTATTTGAATGTAGCCAATGAGCACAAGTGTTGAGAAAGCCAATCAGGTGTTATGAGTCATCAAACCTTGGACAAAGCACCGTCTTTCGGAACCGCCCCCCCCCCGGAAAATCCAGACATATGGCAGCCCTACAGGAGAGAAAGGGTTAAACTCTCTCTTTTTAAATATGATTTTTATTAAATTTTGTGTTCTACAATCTCAAATAAACATTTTACATCAATGTCTTCCCTTCTCCTCTTTCCATTGATCATTTTACATATCTTTTAAAATATATATATGTAACTTTATTAGTAATAACAACATAATACAACAATACATGAAAACAAAAAGGAAAGATTGAGGCATAACAGAAAAAATTCACATCATACTAATCCAAACTCATCATGTCCAAAAGAAATCTGGGAAAAAAGTAAAAAGGAAAATTACAATAAAAAGGAAAAGGGAAAAAAGAAAAAACTAGACTAGCCTCTTCTCAACACCGTGAATATCTTTTACGTATTTTATATAACCACTATAATAAAATAAATAAAATACTGGTAATGACTTCCACTGATCACACAACACTTTGCGTCTTTTAATTTCATGACTGCTGTCACCATCTGCAGTGATCATGGAGCCCAAGAAAGTAATCTCTCTCTCTCTCTCTCTCTCTCTCTCTCTTTTGCATATTTTACAAAAACGATACCAATCAGTTTTCCATGGAATACATCCATCAAAACTTATTTACAGTTGTTCTTGAACATTCAAGGTGGCGTGAAAGATAGCCAAAAAGCTTCTCCCACGTTCTGAACAGTCATGGGGAGTATCTCGTGTTCAATGACGAGTGACCTTGCGGGAACGTTTGTTGGGCTTCTTCTTCGTGTGGATTCTCACATGTTGAACAAGGTTTCCTCTCTCGCTGAAGCTTTTCTCACAGTGGGGGCATTCATATGGTTTCTCTCCTGTGTGCATTCGCTCGTGTCGAACAAGTTTAGCTTTCTGTATAAAAGCTTTTCCACACTCTAAGCAAACGTAAGGTCTCTCCCCTGTGTGAATCCTCGCATGAATTATCAGCGATGACCTGCGGTCAAAGCTCTTTCCACAGCGCAAGCATCTGAACGGATTCTCGTCTGAATGCTTTTTTCTGTGATGATGTTGGAGAGCTGAACTTTTGCTGAAGATTCTCCCACAGTCTGTACATTTATTCTTATGCATTCTCAAATGCTTAACAAGGCACCATTTCTGACTTAAACGTTTGCCACATTCGGGGCACTGATATTGTTTCTCCCTTCTGTGGGTTCTCTTATGACTTATAAGAGTCGAACTGCACCGAAAGTTTTTCCTGCAGAACGAGCACTGGTAAGGTTTCTCACCAGTGTGGATTCTCCTGTGCAACTTGAGATATGAACTATCTCTGAAGCTTTTCCCGCAATCTGAGCAATTGTGCAGTTTTTCTCCTCCGTGCGTTTTCCTGTGCCTGCTATAGTTAGACAAACAGTTGAAGCTCCTGCCGCAGTCCAAGCATTTGTAAGGTTTCTCTCCTGTGTGTGTCCTCTTGTGAACTTTAAGGTGCTCGTTCGCTCTGAATCCTTTCCCACACTCCGAGCATTGGAACGGCTTCTCTTCTTTGTGGATGTTTTCGTGTCTAGCGACGTGCGCTTTGCTCCGGAATTTCTTCCCACAGTAGGAACACCCGTGTGGCTTCTCTCTGGTGTGGACGCGCCTGTGGAGCTGAAGGTCTCGGTTCCGTATGAAACTTTTCCCGCAATCTGCGCACGAGTGAGGCCTCTCTCCTGTGTGGATTCTCTCGTGTGAGCGAAGGTTTGACTGCGCGCTGAACATCCTCCCACAGTCCGAGCACGTGTATGGCTTTTCTCCCGTGTGGGACCTCTGATGTATAGCAAGGTAAGTGTTATTACAAAAGGTTTTCCCGCAGACGGAGCACTTTTCCGACTTTGCTACTCCACGTCTTCTGTCCGGGGCTTTAGGAGGAGAGTTTCTCTTTGGTCTGCTCTTAATTTGTGCCGGCTCTTTGCTTTTCTGGGCAGGAATGGCTTCGGCCTTTCGATTCCCAAGACGCTTTCTCCGAGGCCACTCGGCTCCGTGCCAGGTCCGAGAGCTCTCCCCATTTCTCTGGCTCGCTTCAGCCCTTTGCAACTGCATCTCATCTTGCTTCCCCAGGGCAAAACTTTCCGGCTGAACAGCTTTCTTTGTATTCTCACTCACCTGCCCATCTCCTGTTGGAATGAGACAGAAAACTGTCAATGTGTATTCTGAGGAGTTTGGAGGAGGAGTTTTGATTTGATATCCCGCTTTTCACTACCCGAAGGAGTCTCAAAGCGGCTAACATTCTCCTTTCCCTTCCTCCCCCACAACAATCGCTCTGTGAGGGGAGTGGGGCTGAGAGACTTCAAAGAAGTGTGACTAGCCTAAGGTCACCCAGCAGCTGCATGTGGAGGAGCGGGGAAGCGAACCCGGTTCCCCAGATTACAAGTCTACCGCTCTTAACCACTACACCACACTGGCTCTGAAAGGAGCTACGAACACTATAGGAGCAGGAAAAAAATCATGGAAGCTTCTCAGGAGCCATGGGCTACTCACAGCTAACCTATGATTTATGCATGGTGTCGGGAAAGCAAAAAGGGGGCAAACTTTGGAACAAACCCTTCTGACATCCCTGCCTACACCACAGGGTTGTTGTGAAGATGCTATGAGGGTAGAGGTGGGATACACAGCCCAGATGCCCTGTTCTCACATGGGACTTGCAGCAATCTCCCTTCCAAGGGACTAATTATCTCCAGGCCTGATTTGCTTCCCCACTGTTGCACAGGCCACATTTGGGGGGCTCCAAACCAAGTGTGCTAAAATAATAACTATTATTATTATTATTATTATTATTATTGAAACAGAAGTTTCTAAACAGTCTTTTTAGAAACAGCTGTATGTAGGGCCCCTGACCAAAATCTATTCCAGCTAGAGCCGGAATGCTAAAAGTGTCAGTTTGCATTTCTTACTGCAGAAAAGTATTGATCTGATGTATAGAGATCTTTCCTATTATACTTAATTCTGGAAGCTTCTCTGTGTGAAAGAAGCAAGCAGAAGGTCCATGATGTCTGGGTTATTCCTTCAGAGAAGCCAAGTACAGCTGGCTTAAACTGGTTCTCTTATCTCTTCTGTCAAGGTCATGCTGACTACAGTGGTACCTCGGGTTACAGACGCTTCAGGTTACAGACTCCGCTAACCCAGAAATAGCACCTCGGGTTAAGAACTTTGCTTCAGGATGAGAACAGAAATTGGGTGGCGGTAGCGGGAGGCCCCATTAGCTAAAGTGGTGCTTCAGGTTAAGAACAGTTTCAGGTTAAGAACGGACCTCCAGAACGAATGAAGTTCTTAACCAGAGGAACCACTATATAAAAGAAAGGCCAGAAGGAGCCTGGGTTTCACATTCTCTTTCTATCTCTTTTCCCCCTGGTGTGGTGTTCTGTATATAGATAGTGTTAAGGTTTAGTCTTATTATAGGTTATTTTAAGTTTAAGTTAAGCCTGCTGCAACTGGATTTCTTATGAACAGTGCCAGTGAAATATAATTGCCTCTGGTCTATTTTTTTTTTGGGGGGGGGATCCTGCAATGTGTTTAACTATACGGTGGAATCTGCTCTGGATCAATATTGAGTATAATTTCATTGAGAAACAGGAGCACTGGACTTTTAGCATTCTTTCCCTCCCCGTGAGGGGCACGCTGTGAAAAATGAACACAAAACAACCTGCAGGCTTGCATAAAGATCTAGTGTGGCATTGCGAATGGCCCAGCTCCGAATGGCTCCTTGCCAGCCTCCGTTTCGAAATCGCCCACCTGAGCTACTGCCTGGTGGGATCTCATGCTCCTCGTGTTCCTGGTGATCAGGTGCCCACAGCACTTCCCCTCGCTCCAGGAAGGAGATCAGGTCTGGTTTCGAAGGGTGAAATGCTGCTCATGAGAGGAAGAAAACAAGAGAGTGTGGGGGGAAAACATCGCCTGTTTTGGTATGTTACCGGAAATAAGAACTCCTATTGTTAGTTAGATTTCTTAGCTTTCACCACAAGGTCCCAGGGTGAGTTCAAACCACTTTAAAACGATGGAGGGCTTCCTGCAGATGCCATCTTATCAGGAGATAAGTTATAGGAATTAGACCTTTAGTATGGTGGCACTTGGCCAATGTTCAGCCCAGATGCGGAGGTCCAGCTCCAAGGGCCTTCTGGTGGTTCCCCCACTGTGAGAAGTGAAGTTACAGGGAACCAAGAAGAGGGCCTTCTCGGTAGTGGCGCCCGCCCTGTGGAATGCCCTCCCAGCAGATGTCAAGGAGATAAGTATTCATACAACTTTTAGAAGACATCTGAAGGCAGCCCTATATCAGGAGGTTTTCATGTTTGATAATTATGTTTCTGTTGGAAGCCACCCAGAGTGGCTGAGGCAACACAGTCAGATGGGTAGGGTACAAATATTATTATTATTATTATTATTATTATTATTATTATTATTATTACCCTTTGAAATTCCCTCCCGTTAAATGGCACCCTACAGAAGAACTTCCTCTTCCAAGAAGCCTTTTCAGTAAGTCGAACGGAATCCATTCAACTTCCAAAACTTTTGGAAACCAAAGCACGGCTTCCGATTAGCTGCAGGAAGCTCCTGCAGCCAATAGGAAGCCGCAGAACCCCACCCGACGCTCGGGTTCCAAAGAACGTTTGCAAACCAAAACACTCACTTCCGGGTTTGTGACGTTTGGGAGCCAAAATGTTCGAGTTGCAGGGCGTTCGGGATCCAAGGTACGGCCGTAGATATATTTCCCAGTCTGCATCTGTATTGGAATTATGTTTAGATGTTCACATTTCTTATGATTTTTTGTGCCTGCCACTCTGGGATCCTTTGGTGGGAAAGGCAGGAAATGAATGTAATAATTATTACTATTGATGACGATGCTATTGTTTAAAGCACCAGGCCCATGCTGGGTTCAACACTATGGCTCCGTTACGGAGACCTCCACGGATCATGGGTAACCCCCCCCCCACTGCACAAACGCACCATTTGCAAGCGTAGTCACACATCTGCCTCCTAATGTGCGCATGGGATCACCTATTGCTGCAAAGAGGCATTTTATAACCCCTGAGATCCAACCAGCCCACCCTCGCCAGCTGTTGCAAGGCAAGGGTCAAGTATAGGGAGTCCACATCCTGGACCAGTTATAGTTTCCAGATGTTTTTTTTCAAATGCAGCCACCTGTAGGGCATATCACAATAATCCAATGGTAGTACTGAAACACCTGCCCTCCTCGCCAGCCTCAAGTGTTGTTGTTTTTAAGCAGAAAGGGAGGGAATGTCTCTGTGGGCAGATCTATTGTTTCACATAAAGGGATACTCGCCCACGGAAGCCACGTTCTCATAGTTCTTCAGCATGACGTCCCTGTAGATGGCTCTTTGCGCCGAGTCCATCAGAGCCCACTCTGCTTTTGTGAAATACACAGCCACATCCTCAAAAGCCACAGGCTCCTAAAAGAAGGAGGAAACTTTTATTTTTTCTTTTATTTTTTTTAGTAAGAATTTATTAAATTTTAACAAAAGGAGGAAACTTTTAAAGCAACTGCCGGCCTGGGGCCACGCTTAAAAGCTAGGAGATTTGCAAATGGATTTTCTGTAGTTTCATCACCAGTTCAGCAACCTCTAGAAGGCCAAAGGCTCCCTGCAACTGATCTGAGAGCCAGCGTGACATCATGGTTAGAACGTTGAACTAGGACCGGGGAGACCAGGGTTCGAATCCCCCCTCAGCCATGAAGGTCACTTTTTGGGTCCCCGGCTCCCATGACCAACTCCCTTCTTTCTGCGGCACCCCTGTGGGGCTCAGGAGCCCAGTTACGTCACCCCTTGCCTGCAGAGCTGGCAGCCCCTCACCCTTTTTCGAACACCCTCCCTTGTGGGCAGGGGCGTAGGGAGCCGCCTTGCAGCCTAGGGCGGCAAACGCGGGGGCACCCCCTTGGGGGCGGGGCGCCGCTCCCTACACGGCGCATGCACCGTGACACCACGGCGCGCACGCAGCTTCCCGGGTGGGCTGCGCATGTGCGGACATGCGCACTCCACCCAAGATGGCGGGCGCGAGCGGCCGGCACCCCTTCTGTGCGGCGGCACGGCAAGTTTTAAGGCTGCAGCGCACGAACAGCAGCACAGATTTGTTGGGAAATGGGAAGTCTACAAAAGATATGTATTAAAATATAATAAAAGGTTTGCTACCATGCCAGCATTTTGAGGGTTAAGGGAAGGGAGGCAAGAAGAAGGAGAGAAAGTGGAGTAACCAATTTCTGAAGAATGTTCTGGAGAGTATGTACAGGAGAATTCGCTGTATTGTAAACATTCAAGTGAATTTTGGCAGAAGCAAAGGGATTTGTCAGGAAGTTGGATTTCTTTTTTAATTTTTCTTTTCTTATTTTCTTTTCTTTTCTGTTTTTGTTCTTTTTTTCCTTCTTTTTTTCCTTTTCCTTTTTCCATTATTATTATTGTTAGTAGCAGCAGTACTATTTTAGTTTTCTACTTTTCTTTCTCTCTTTTTTCCTGGTTTTTTTCCCCTTTCTTTCTTAATTTAAAAAGGTTTGGGTAAAATGTAACCGGCCTTGAAGGGTTAAAGGACGATACATACAAACAAAGAGTACTGTGTGTAATTTTAGTAAATTTTGGTATAGGTTTGAATAGGTCTGTGTACATGGCTGGATAAGATGTTTATTGACTTGATATTTGTTAATTTGATTTTTCTTATTTTTGTGATTTAAAACTTGGCAATGGAATATAAAATAAATAAATTAAAAAAATAAAAATAAAACTTGCCATGCCGCCACATGGTCGGAAGGGGTGCCGGCTTTTCTGCCAGCTTCCGGAAGCTGCTTCACATAGAGATAACAGAAACTCTCTTGGAGAGCTTTCTGAGAAACGAATCACCAACCCCCAAATGTTGTGAGGATGAAACAGAGGGGAGGAGAACCATGGACACCCCCTTGAGCTCCCTGGCAGGAAAGATGGCATATAAATACAATAAATAAATTAATCTAGAGCAAACTACATCCACAAAGGGAATCACGATAGGACAGGAGTTAAGTGGGCTATTTGAAAATGAGACTGCAGTTTTAATTTTGAATTTTAATCTGGATTTTAATCTGTAATTGATTGTTTTTATGTTTTTGCTGTGATTTTAATTAGTGTTAGCCGCCCTGAGCCCGGTTTTTGGCTGGGAAGGGCGGGATATAAATAAAATTTTATTATTATTATTATTATTATGAGTTGTGTGAAGAAATGCTCTCTGTGTGAGAGATGCAGGTATAGGTATATAGACAGGAATTTGTTTTTGAGGCGGGAAAATGTTCTGCGACAGGGTCTAAGGCCTTGTTCTGACACAATGCTGCAAGCCTGCGCAGCAATAGCAGTTGGGAGCTAACTTGTCAGCTGGAGGGGTTACCTGTCTGTTATGGGGTAAAAGCAGTCTCTATTAGAGCTGAGGAGATGGGAGCTGAAGGAGGTGTGATTTTAAAAAGAAACCTGAGATAAAAAAAGCTAAGGAGAACAGCTAAGGCTTGAGCATTATTGCCACGCAGTGTGCTATTAATGCTCACTTGGTGGGGTTTGTTGTTCGTTTTGTTTATTTGGTCACAAGTCGCTTTGGGTTGCCCTGGGCAAGTCAAAGCAACTAACAAATTTACTAAATCATCACCACCACCACCAGCAGCATGAACACACAATAAAAAGGATTTCTGGAGAGCCCCCGAGATAAGTGCTATTTCCACTTTCCGTCTTGCTATGAGACTAATCATCAGCTATCTCAAACCATTCTCGCACCTTGTTTGTCTCCACCGCAGCCATTCTGCGAACCATGCACCTCCTGTGAGAGGAAGAAAGTTAATTCAGAAAACACTGTGACCCTCCTTTTTCTCTCTCTCTATTATGGCTGGGCCCCTTACGCACACACCCCCCCCCGTCTGTCCGTCTCTCTCCTTTCTATACAGTATTGCAAAGCCTTCAAGCACCCCTTCACCCACCTGAAAACCAGCAGGTCTCTTATCATCTCCAGAAGCTCCTGGAGAACCCTGCCCTAACTCTTTACAATCTAAATATAATTTGAGCGGGTGGAAGATACAGGGTTATGGCATGGCATTCTAGAGCAGCAGACTCCTAGAAACAAACGGAGCCCTTACAGAACCACAGAATTCTAGATCTGGAAGGGGGATTCATAGGGTCCTCTAGTCCACCCCATCCCCCCGCAATGCAAGAATCCTGCCCACAGTCATCCCTGAGCGGGATCAAGCCATAAATTCCTCTTGGTTAACAGCCAGACACACGGACCCCATTCTGCCACTGGAGGCTTCTTAATATCCCCAATTAAGTTTCAGGGTAGCAAACTCTGCCAAGTAACTGATTGCATCAGTTATGGATGCAGATTCATACTACAGCCACATATTTTTTCTGGAACAAGAGCAACAAGAAATGCAAAGAGGGAGTAGTAGACGAGGGAAGGAACCCAGAAAATACGCCCCCCCCGACTTTCACTAAAAGGGGGGGGAAGTTTGCATAGAAAGACAGACAGGAATGTCTCTTGAGACCCAATCCAAGGAAGGAATTGGCTTCCTAGCAAAATCAGCAAGCCTCAGCACCCCCCATGCCCCTTCCCCCTATACCAGCAGACGCCTACTCTGCCCACCGAGAAGCAGCCCCGAAGAAAAGGAGAGCGAACCGTTTTGCAAGGCAGAGGAACGGAAGCAAGTCCTCCAGGCGACCGCGGGAATACCTATAGAAAGACCAAATGCCACTGAGCATGCTCAAAGGGAGTGCGCGCATGCTCAGTAGCAGCAACCGAAGCCTTTCCCCGCCCCTCTCACGCCCCCTTCTCTTGCCCTCACTTAAAAGCATATTCTCCTGGAGCCTCTATTCCACAACGTGAGCGAGGACGAAGAGAGTCCTGTTTCTGGCGAGCAGAGGAGGATCGCCTGCAGGGTGTCCTGTTAACAACCTGACAGTGCTAAGGGTGCAAGTGCAAGGGTGGGGAAGATGCGGAGATGCGGGCACGTGTGCACGTGCACACGCGTGTGCATGATCGATTGTTGTGGCCGCGCTTTACTCGCTGGTTAAAAGTTATCCCCGGTGACAAATGCAGGCGCGGGGAGGGCTTGAGTACCTGCCGTAGCTGCTTGGTTAGAGGGGATATAGGGGCTCTATGGTGGGTACGACAGAGGATGAGGTGGTTGGACAGGGTTCTCGAAGCGACTGGCATGAGTTTGGGCAAACTGCGGGAGGCAGTGAAAGATAGGCGTGCCTGGCGTGCTCTGGTCCATGGGGTCACGAAGAGTCGGACACGACTGAACAACAACATGGTGGGTCACCAAGCACTAAACATGCCCTTGTGATCTCACTTTTGAATATGGAGGAGAAACAGGAGTAGCATCTGTTCTACATTACCCCAGTTCCAATAGAAAATAAAGGGAATTGGGGTGAGCCCTGGTTGAAATTGTTGCCCTGCCACAAAGTTTGCTGGCTGCTTTTATAATAATATTATTATTGTAATAATTTATTATTTATACCCCCACCCATCTGGCTGGGTTTCCCCAGCAACTCCGAGCGGCTCCCAACAGAATTAAAAGCACAGTAAAATATCAAACATTAAAAACTTTCCTAAACAGGGCTGCCTTCAGATGTCTGCTAAAAGTCAGATAGTTGTTTATTTCCTTGGCATCTGATGGGAGGGCTTTCCACAGGACGGGTGCCACTATCGAGAAGGCCCTCTGCCTGGTTCCCTGTAATTTCACTTCTCGCAGTGAGGGAACCGCCAGAAGGCCCTCGGAGCTGGACCTCAGTGTCCGGGCTGAACAATGGGGGTGGAGACGCTCCTTCAGGTATACTGGGCCGAGGCAGTTTAGGGCTTTAAAGGTCAGCAACAACACTTTGAATTGTGCTCGGAAATGTACTGGGAGCCAATGTAGGTCTTTCAGGACCGGTCTCGGCGGCTGCTCCCAGTCACCAGTCTAGTTGTAGTTTCCAAGTCACCTTCAAAGGTAGCCCCACGTAGAGCGTGTTGCAGTAGTCCAAGCGGGACCACTCTTGTGAGATAGAATCATAGAATCATAGAGTTGGAAGAGACCACAAGGGCCATCCAGTCCAACCCCCTGCCAAGCAGGAAACACCATCAAAGCATTCCTGACAGATGGCTGTCAAGCCTCTGCTTAAAGATCTCCAAAAAAGGAGACTCCACCACACTCCTTGGTAGCAAATTCCACTGTCGAACAGCTCTCACTGTCAGGAAGTTCTTCCTAATGTTTACCGTAGGTGGAATCTTCTTTCTTGTAGTTTGAATCCATTGCCCCGTGTCCGCTTCTCCGCGGGCAGGTAAGGTCTCAGCCTGCATACCAGATGGAGCTGGTAGACAGCTGCCCTGGAGTCCCTGGACGCAGAATTGATCTGCGCCTCCATGGACAGCTGGGAGTCCAAAATGACTCCCAGGCTGCGCATCCGGTCCTTTTGGGGCGCAGTTACTCCATTCAGGACCAGGGAGTCCTCCACACCTGCCCACCCCATCCCCCCAAAACAGTACTTCTGTGTTGTCAGGATTCAACCTCAAGCCAGTCATGTCCTCTAAACGTGGCCTACCTCTCAGGGGGGTTGTGAAGACAAAAGCAGGGGGCGCAGGGAATGTACAGAAAGATTGTAGTGTTCTTTTTAAAAAAAAGTAGTTGAAAGGAGAGAGGTGTCACTGCGTACACGTTTAAAGGTATGCTAACTACTGACCTACTTGAATGTGAAGTGCTTTGATAAATTTATGGTGATATATAAAAGTCATGCTTTTGTAGAAATACACAGGACATATCTAAAATATTCATCTAAAACAAGTTTAATAAAAATTGTCAGGAGGGGGGAAAAACAAACCCCTCTTTAGTGCCCTGTATTACAGATCAGCCCACAGAGTCCAGACTTGTGTGGTGAAAGAATTGCTTTCTTGGAAGACAATATATTTCAATATACAATTCTTTAGAAAGGAATGCAGAAAATCGTAACACTACAAAAGAAGCAAATTACAAGCAGCATCTTGATGTCCTTGGCAGAGCGAGCAGGAATATTGCAAGGAAAATAGAGGAAAATGTACATTAAAATACCATCTTCCATACCCATTACTCCCCCATTTCACTCCCCATGTCTTGGGGGGGGGGAACAGTTTAGCAACTGTCCTATTAGTAGTTCAATGTAATGTGTGTGTGAATGTGCCTAATGCAAAGGGATTTATGTAAATAAAAGTGAAATGATTTATAAGAATGTTTGTGGATATAACTGAGCATTTAGAAGGCTGCAGATTCTCTATCCCTGAACTGCACAGGTCAGTTCACACATTATCCGCTTGGTACACAGAAAGGCTTTTAACACAGGAGGTACATTATTATGGGTTGTAATCAATGCCAGTCCTTCTTGACAAAGACCTACTGAAACTGATGGACAGTCCCAACCTAGTTGTCTTAATTTCACTGGGTCTACTCTGAGCAGGAGTCGCAATTGCAATCACCCTATAGGCAAAGTTCACACATGCTTGTGCAGTATAGTGCCGCATTTACATAGGGTGTGCATGTGCTGGGAAGCTGAAGTCAATCACACAGCCAGATGCTCAAACAATCATATGGTCCTCTCATGGGCAACTTAAGTACAGTACTAGCAGTCTAGGAACACCTTAACCATCTCTTCCACCCTTGGTGTAAACTAAGCCATAGTTTCCCCTGTGCGTGTATCCTGCGTCTAGCAAGAAATGATGCACAACGGGAAGTTCCCCCGCTGTAGGTTTCCTCCCTGTCTGGGTTCTTTAATGTGCAATAGAGAGCCAGTGTGGTGTAGTGGTTAAGAGTTGTAGACTCGTAATCTGGGGAACCGGGTTCGCGTCTCCGCTCCTCCACATGCAGCTGCTGGGTGACCTTGGGCTAGTCACACTTCTCTGAAGTCTCTCAGCCCCACTCACCTCACAGAGTGTTTGTTGTGGGGGAGGAAGGGAAAGGAGAATGTTAGCCACTTTGAGACTCCTTCGGGTAGTGAAAAGCGGGATATCAAATCCAAACTCTTCTTCTTCCTCTTCTTCTTCTTCTTCAATAAGGTATGTCACAGAATATTCATAAGGTTTGTCTCCTGCATGACTTCGCTGGTCTGTAATACAGTGTGAGAAGGCTGTGTGTTTATACCGTTTCCCTCAGGCACAGATTCACTTGGGTTCGAGATGACCAGATTCTGAACCAAAGTTTCCTCCTCAGCCTGAGCGTACGGCCTCAGCCCTGCGTGAGTCCTCCCATGCCTGACGAGGTGCGACCTCCGGTTGAAGCTTTTCCCACACTCCGGACAGCAGTACGGCTTTTCTCCCGTGTGGATTCTCTTGTGCCTAACAAAGTGCGATCTCCAGTTAAAGCACTTCCCGCACTCGGAACACTTAAACACCTTCTCTTCCCTCCGGTCGCCCACGCCCGTTGTAAGGAGCGAGGGACCCTTGTGGCTTTCATCGTTGCCACTTCGACATTTATACGCTTGACCTCCTACAACGATCCCCTCGTGGGCGTCTGCGCCGGTTAGGTAAAACGGGCCGCCGCGGCTGCAGCTCGAGTCGTTGCCCACGCATCTGTATGTCTGTTCCTGCGCATGGATTCCTTCTTGCGCATTGATGCTAGTAATGAGAAGGGAGCAGTGACTGTAGCTGGTCTCCGTGTTTGGCCATTCGTACAGCTGGCCTCCTATATGCGCTTGCCCGTGCGAATTCATGCCTGCGACGAGGAGGGAGCCACGACCGTAGTCCTCGCCCTCTAAGCATTTGTAGGGCTGGTCCCCTGCACAGAACTGCTCGGGCCCATTCACGTTTGCCACAAGGAGGGAACCGTTTTCATAGCTCGCTCTGCCGTCTGGCCATTTGTAAGGTTGGCCTCCGATGTGTGTCGCCCCGTGGGTGTTCAGGTGTGACCTCCGGTTGAAGCACTTCCCACAGACGGCGCATTTGTATGGCTTCTCTCCCGTGTGGATTCTCTCGTGTCGGAGGAGCTCGGAGGTCTGGCTGAAACTTTTCCCGCAGTCGGCGCAGGAGTAGGGCTTCTCTCCTGTGTGGATCCTCTCGTGCCTCATCAGCTTCGACGACTGGTTGAAGCTTTTCCCACAGCTGAAGCACGTAAACGATTTCTCCCCTCTGTGGGCGGTCTCGTGCCGAAGGAGGTTGGACCGGATGCTAAAAATTCTCCCGCACTCTGCGCATTCGTAAAGTTCTTTCTCCAGGTGGGTTCTCTGGTGCCTGTTCAGTTTTGACTTCTCGATGAAGCTTTTCCCACACTTTGCGCACTTGTATGGTCTCTCCCCTGTGTGGGTTCTCTTATGTGTGACAAGGTGTGACTTCCAGTTAAAGCTCTCCCCGCAAACGGGGCACAGGAAAGGCGTCTCTCCCGTATGGAGTCTCTTATGTGCTAGAAGGGATGAGCTCTGCGTGAAACTTTTCCCGCAGTCTGTACAGGAGTAGGGCTTTTCTCCTGTATGGATATTCTCATGTCTAATCAGAGTGGAGGCGTGACTGAAGCTTTTCCCACAGTCCGAACATTTATATGGCCTCTCTCCTGTATGGGTAACCCCGTGTCTAATAAGGTCCGACCGGAAGCTAAAACTTTTCCCACAATCAACACACTGGTACGGTTTCTCTCCGGAATGGGTCCTCTGATGCCTGTTGCGATTGGACCGTTCGGTGAAGCTTTTCCCACAATGCACACATTTATATGGCTTCTCGCCTGTGTGGATTCTTTTATGTGCCAGAAGGTTCGAGGCCTGAGCAAAGGTCTTCCCACACTCATTGCACGTCCTCGGGCCCTTAGATTTGCGGATTCGCTTTCGTGCTGGGCCTTTGCAAAGATCCTGGGGGCCACCCCCGCTAGGAATGGCACTAGCCGTTCTCCTTGACAGGTGGTGGTCCAGCTGCCTCTCAGGCCTGCGATGATTTGGCACAGTCTCTCTCCTCTCAAGGCACTGGGAAACCGCTTCTCCTGCTAATCCCGGTGTTGACCCCGTTGGTTTGTCTTGCTCAGAACTTTGTACCTGCATATCCTCTTCGTTCACATCTGCCTGCCCATCATCACCTGTTAGAAGGAACAGATAATCATGATCTGATGCTTATCTAGAAATGAGTCGGGAGATTTGGGGGGAAATAACTGAATGGTTTATAACTAGCGGTATGTCTCCAAAAGTAAACAAATGTACCATATTTTTCTTTCCATAAGACGCACTTTTTCCCTCCTAAAAAGTAAGGGGAAATGTCTGTGCGTCTTATGGAGCAAATGGTGGTCCCTGGAGCTGAATTGCCCAGGGGCCCACAGCAGATCCTGCTTTTTATTTTACAAAGAGAAAAGGGGGTGTTGAAAGGATCCCGCTCAGCAGCTGAGCAGCAAGAGATCGGGAGATAAGAGTCCCAGCTCCCTTTCAGCCCTGCCCCCTTGCCCAGACCTCCTTTGTTGAATGTGCTGCAGAGGGAGGTTGTTTGTTTCTCCAGGGACATGTGACTGGCTGATTAGATTATCTGTCTGGAAACAGTAGAAACAGCTCCCTTTCCTTAAGGTTTTTCAGAAATGTGAGTTGAACCCCATAAAAATGGGGCTTTTCCTCTTTGCTTTCCCCCCTTTGCAAAAAAAAGCTGCAAAACTTTTAGCTGATCCTCAAAAAAACAGGGCTTTTCCCTTTGCAAAAAAGCTGCAAAACTTTTAGCTGATCCTCAAAAAAAAAACCGGGCTTTCCATTTTGCAAAAAAAGCTGCAAAACTTTTAGCTGATCCTCCAAAAAACAGGGCTTTTAGAGGAGGAAAACCAGAAAAATATTTTTCCCTTGTTTCCTCCTCTAAAAACAAGGTGCGCCCTAATGGTCCAGTGCACCCTATGGAGTGAAAAATACGGTATTTTAGTTACAGGTAGGTAGCTGTGTTGGTCTGCCGTAGTCGAAACAAAATTTTAAAAAAAATCCTTCCAGTAGCACCTTAGAGACCAACTAAGTTTGTTCTTGGTATGAGCTTTCGACTTAGTTGGTCTCTAAGGTGCTACTGGAAAAAATGTATTTCATTTAATGGCGAAAACTTAAATCAAAACTATTTGCCTGGTCCAACCTGTCTATCCTATTATTATGTGCTGACAAAAACACACCATTTGTATGATACCCTCCTGAGATCCGGTTCTTCTTTTTCCTAAAAACTGTACCTTGCTTAAAGTTAGCAAAATGTTTCGCAGATGTTTTGTAATTGCTTTTGTAGTAGGAAGCCAATAAAATCAAATTAAAAGAAGACGACAGCAGAAATGAGCCGGGAGGATACAGCTGTGGCTTTCGAAAGCTCATGCTGCAGTGAGGCTGCAATTCCACACACCCACACCCACACCCCACACACATACTTCGCTGGGAATAAGCCTCAGTGAACTCAGTGGGTGTTACATCCAAGTAAATACGCATGGGATGGCACGGATCACTTTCTGAGTCACCCAGGCAACTCCTAGTGGGGTTATTTAGCACCTTCTGTTCATAAACTGTCCTGGCTTTTTTTCCAAAGAGTGCTAGCTGCTACTGCAAGGCACATTTCATGCGCTGGATTTTAAGTAAGAGGCATGAAATGCCCCATGGATACTTCTGTGATAACACAGGTACCTTGGACCACATTATAGCTGAGCACTGACCAAGTACCTAACCAGTTTAATACTCTCTTATAAGAGAACAAGGCTGGAGCATCGTTATGAAAATATAAAATGAATCTAGAAAGGTGACAATTGACACCTGTGTTCCTATTGATTACACAAGGCAAGATGTATCTCGGGGATGGAGAACCCTGGGCCTCCGGAGATCGAATGTGGCCCCCCAAACCTTTCTATCTGGCCCTCAGGACCCTCCCCAGCAACTTCCCCTCCCTTCACACACTCTTTATTTTGTGTCCTTAAACTCTGATAATGCCTCTTGCCTGCTTGGCTAGAAGACAAGCGTGGGATGTGGGACAAAGGCAAAATTTACATCTATTGCTGTGTCTACCTTTGCCTCTGGTCCCGCCCAACCGAGATGCCCCCCACCCCCACCTCGAACGATAAGCATTCTCATTGGGTTGTTTTGGGGTCCCCTCCTCGGTTTACCTACCCCCCCCCCATGCCTTTTTCTCTGCAAGCCTTGGGGTTTCCCCTGAGTCTGCCAATAGCTCCTTCTTGTTTGCAGGCAGTGCCATTCTGGCTGCCCTAAGCGTCAACACACACACACACACACACACACCACTGAATGTTGCAAACAGAGGTAATTATACATCTAAGACTACCCAGATATCCACTGAGAAAGGATGAAGGGCTCCTTACCCAGAAAGGCCACATTCCCATCATTCTCCGGCATGATGATGTTGTGCAGGATTCTTTGATCTGGATCCAGCAGAGGCCCTTGATCACCGGGGAAATGCACCGCAGCCTCTTTGAAATTCACTGGCATCTGAAAGACAACATTGCTGTCCAGTCAGGTCTTTGTGCAACGCCTGATTTTCAACCAGCTTTGCTTGCAGGGCTAAAATGCAGTCTAGCTCACATCAAGCACACTTACAGAGTGTTAGAAACTCAGATACAGTATACAGTATAAGCTAGGCGCCAAATGGCTCCTTAAACCAAGGTTGCAGTCGCCAAAACGGAATGTCTAATTGCCCTTTTGGGGCAAGACGGCGCTAAAGTCTTATTTTCCAAATGATGGACGGATTGTGATTGATTCCCAGTTAAACATCTGGCTAGTTCAGATGACAGCCTTGACCTAGGGCTCTACAGCTTTGAGAACTTAAAAAAGTAAAAGTCACTTGATCAGCATGGGTTTCTGAAAAATAAGACATGTCAGACTAATCTGATCTCATTTTTTGACAGAATTACAAGCCTGGTAGATGAAGGGAACGCTGTGGATGTAGCCTATCCTGATTTCAGCAAGGCCTTTGACAAGGTGCCCCATGATATTCTTGTAAAGAAGCTGGTAAAATGTGGGCTGGACAATGCTACCATTCAGTGGATTTGTAACTAGCTGACTGACCGAACCCAAAGGGTGCTAATTAATGGCTCCTCTTCATCCTGGAGAGAAGTGACTAGTGGGGTGCCACAGGGTTCTGTCTTGGGCCCAGTCTTAATCAACATCTTTATCAATGACTTGGATGATGGGTTTGAGGGCATCCTGATCAAGTTTGCAGATGACACCAAATTGGGAGGGGTGGCTAATACCCCAGAGGACAGGATCACACTTCAAAATGACCTTAACAGATTAGAGAACTGGGCCAAAGCAAACAATATGAATTTTAACAGGGAGAAATGTAAAGTACTACACTTGGGCAAAAAAATGAAAGGCACAAATACAGGATGGGTGACACCTGGCTTGAGAGCAGTACATGTGAAAAGGATCTAGGAGTCTTGGTAGACCACAAACTTGACATGACTCAACAGTGTGATGCAGCAGCTAAAAAAGCCAATGCAATTCTGGGCTGCATCAATAGGAGTATAGCATCTAGATCAAGGGAAGTAATAGTACCACTGTATGGTCAGACCTCACCTGGAATACTGTGTCCAGTTCTGGGCACCACAGTTCAAGAAGGATACTGAACAAGCTGGAACGTGTCCAGAGGAGGGCAACCAAAATGGTCAAAGGCCTGGAAACGTTGCCTTATGAGGAACGGCTTAGGGAGCTGGGTATGTTTAGCCTGGAGAAGAGAAGCTTAAGGGGTGATATGATAGCCATGTTCAAATATATCAAAGAATGTCATATAGAGGAGGGAGAAAGGTTGTTTTCTGCTGCTCCAGAGAAGTGGACACGGAGCAATGGATTCAAACTACAAGAAAGAAGATTCCACCTAAACATTAGGAAGAACTTCCTGACAGTAAGAGCTGTTCGACAGTAGAATTTGCTGCCAAGGAGTGTGGTGGAGTCTCCTTCTTTGGAGATCTTTAAGCAAAGGCTTGACAGCCATCTGTCAGGAATGCTTTGATGGTGTTTCCTGCTTGGCAGGGGGTTGGACTGGATGGCCCTTGTGGTCTCTTCCAACTCTATGATTCTAGGGACAGTCCACATATATTGCCCCATTCCAACCTCTTTTTCTTAATGGTGACTGCTCTTGCTCAGGATGCACAGAAGGAACAATTTGGTTCCAGAAATCCATTCTGCTTGTGCAGATAAATTATAACTGATAGAATTATACAGGGTTGGGGTATTAGTGTGTGAAAACAGTCCAGATCCAAGGATCCCCAGATGGTAGAGATGTCAGGTGCCACTCAGGCGCCTAGGCATCTTCACTTGGTTACGAGTGGTGGAAAGCCAGGTGCAAAATGCACCTGGCGCCTGGCTAATTTCAAACACTGCTTACAGTATCTAAGCAGTGCAGAAAGCAAGCAGCCATGCCATTGAGCTAACACATTCATAGGAACCTAAAGAAAACGGTTCGAGATCACACCTGAGCTCTATGTATCTTTGTTTGGGAAATCTGCTATGGCTGGAGACAAATGAGATTATCAAAGTAAAAAGCAACAATTTGGCAATGTGGAGTGCTCCTGTTCAAGATTCTAGCCAAGCTGCCATTCTCTTTCCCAGGATACTCCATTCCATTCCATTCCCAACAACAACAGTCAGCATTCCATGGAACGCGCTAAGTCCTCATTGAGATGTTTGTGGGAGGGCCTTAATTTCATTTCATTTTAATAACTTATATAACATTTAATGCAACAAAAGCCCCAAGCAGTTTACACAAATGAGCGCAAGCAAAAAAAATCAATACCCAATATCAAAATACAATAAAAATCTAGCAAAACACTAAAACAGAAACACTGACACTGTGGGCTGCTAACAATGTTTCGAAGGAACGACCCTATATGATCACTGGCAACAAAAGTAATATGCAGATGGGTGGACAAAATATCCTCTCTCGAGGCAGCTTCGTGTGTTCCTTTCATGGCATCATTTAAGGGCATTAATTTGAGAACCAAAAACTCGAGGAGTGATTCTCCCTCCCTTTATTTAAGTAGCGAACTCTTTCCATGAAATACAGGGGAGGGGGAAAAAATGACTCAGTTCTTAGATCCCAGCAAGTCTCTCTCTCCAAGTTCCCAACTCGTAAAATTTCTTTTGTGCTTCTGAAAACCTTGGTGTTCACCCAAGTTAGCTGAAAACCTCCCTCTTGAGTGTTCATGCTGCTGTTTTGGATACATAAAGATCCGCATTTGGAGAATGTGTTTGCCATGGGTTGTATGAGACTTAGCGCTAAATAAGCCTGTCAGCACAAGGGTTTCTGCTTGTGCAACAGGACTCCCCTCCTCTCCTCACCTCCTTAAACCTGTTATGGGGGTTTCCCCCCACAACCCCCCAGAGCAAATCTGGGGAAGGTGAAGAATGAGGGGGGGAGTCCCCTTGTACAAGCAGAAATCCTTTTGCATGTTAGCTGGACACCACCTTATTTGCTTACAAGATAATGCTTAAATTGCAGGCATAGTGCAATCAACCAGACTCATTTTATTTCCATCAATGACCAGTATTGTCATGATGCAACCCAAATCCCCAAGATCAGATAAAACCCAACTAAGGAAAACAACAGCCACAGAGCTAAATACAAGCTGCAGTTGCCATGGGCTATAAGAGTTCATTTACAGTATTGAAATAAGCCCCATCAATGGTGAGGGATGATGAGCATTAAAGTCCGAAAACGTGCCAACGGCTATAGCTTTCCCATCCCTGACTTAGCATAAAAATATATATATAAACCTGTATTTTAATTGTGCCTTTAGTCTGTAATACCCTCCAGCATTTTATACATAGTATTTTAATAGCTGAATTTGGTTCGTGAGCTTATGTTATGGGATGCCTATATCACCTCAGTTAATAAAATACCTTTTTTTATTACTGCATGAATTGCCTTTTGCATAAATCTTAAGGCAATTTACAAGCATATAATTAAAGCAACCTAAAATGGGTTTTAAAAGAAGACAAATAAACACGCGAGGCAGAGACCATATATATCTATATCTAGCTGCGAAAGCTTGTTGAGACAAAATGCCAGAAACTACAAATAGTTGGCACCTGTCATCTCCAGACAGGGGTGTTCCCCAAAAACAGAAGCAGCCACAGTGGGAATCCTGCTCCCAGTTGCTTCTGCTATTTTAAGAACTTCCAGTGAAGACTCTCCTGTAGAATTTAGTGACCCCATGTAAGGCGCAAGGCGGTCTCTCCATTAGTAAACAAAAACAACAAACAGCTCACATGCCACTTCGAGATCATCTCTCCCATTTCAAAGCGCCCTCCCCCCCCCCCCCAATGCAGGTCCAAACATTCCCAACAAGGACCGCCCAGCTATCCATCCATCCGCAGCCCTCTTCCGCCTTGCCCCACAAAGACTGCGCGCACACACACACCGTCCGTTTAAAGCGCATGCCACCGACCCACCCACCAAACAAAAGAACCCTGGAAACTGTAGTTGACCGGGATGCTGGGAACTGTAGCTCTGTGAGGGACACCTCTCAGGATTCTTGGGCTGTGTGTGCTTTAAATGGGTTCGCAGTCAAAGAAAGGCAGAGAGGCAGCATCACCCTAAACGCCCCCCCCCTTTTGCTGGTTTGCACGTGGTCTCTTTGGAGACCCTGCCCAGCGCCGGAAAGAGCGCAATGGAGTCGCTGGGAATAGGAAGGCCGAGACCCCCCGCTCTCCCATTTATTTCCCTGCCCACCTACCCAAGTCCCTTCTCGCTGCAGAAGTGTGCATGCACACGATAGCTCATACCAGGAACAAACTCAGTTGGTCTCTAAGGTGCTACTAGAAAGATTTTTCGATTTTGTTTTTACTCCACGCTGGCACCCTCTGTTCCCACGGCAAAACAAAACAAACTCCTCCTCTTCCTTCGTCTTTCTTTCTTTCTCACCCACCTCTAAAGTACTGATCCGCTCACTACGTCCTGGAGAGCGCGCGCCTCTAGATGCAAAATAAGTTCGGGAATCGAGGGTTTTCTTTCCCCTCGCGGGGGACCTGTTGTCTCTTCGCTCTGGCTCTGTCCCCTATAGGAAGCTCAACCCTGCCAGACCGAGCAGAAAGGATTCCGGAGGGCAAACTCCTCCCCTCTCCTCTGTCCCAAGGCAGGAGTTGGGGACCATCTGGTCATCCAACAGCCAAGAAGTGTGATTTGTGGAGGGACTCAAAGACTGCTCCCCCAACAACCCGCCGCCTTCTCAACCGATCAGTGCAACCCTTGTCTGCATCTAGGGCGGCAGCCTAACAGCAGATGGGGTTGCGGGTGAGAAATCGAAGCTGATGCGCAAAACTGCAGCAGACCCTCACCCGAGTTCAGAATGAGAAAGGAGGCATTGCCTTGTCAACGGGACCAGGAAATGTTTCAAAGGCTGGAGGCCAGGTCTGTCAGCAGCTACTAAAGGTAAAGGTAAAGGTAAAGGACCCCTGACAGTTAAGTCCAGTCACAGACGACTCTGGGGTTGCGGCGCTCATCTCGCTTTACGGGCCGAGGGAGCTGGCGTTTGTCTGCAGTTTTTCTGGGTCATGTGGCCAGCATGACTAAGACGCTTCTGGCGCAACGGAACACCGAAACCAGAGCAGCGCACAGAAACGCCGTTTACCTTCCCGCCAGAGCGGTACCTATTTATCTACTTGCACTTTTTGACGTGCTTTTGAACTGCTAGGTTGGCAGGAGCTGGGACCGAGCAACGGGAGCGCGCTCTGTCATGGGGATTCGAACCGCCGACCTTCTGATTGGCAAGCCCAAGAGGCTCAGTGCTACTAGAAGAAGCCAAATGGAGCCTCCAGGGCTGGTGACAGTATATCTCCGAATTACCAGATTGTAGGAGCAAAGAATAGGGGACGGCTGCACCATTGCACATGGAGAGTCCCAGTCCTGTTTTCTGTTCCACAGGGGTCAGCCAGATACATATGGGAAACACAAACATGACCCGTACATTCCCTAGTGTGAAAAGCTCCCTGAAGCATTCCCTTAGCTCATTTTTTAATTATTATTTATATTTATTGATCACTTTCCACAAGATGGCTCAAAGCAACTCACAGATCTACAAAATACAGAACAACTTGAACATTGATTTAAAAAAAAATTACAGGAAAAATGCAATGGAAAAAAAATCCGAAAAGTGCTAATCCAACAACTATAATAAGGACAAGGGGGTTGGACTAAGATGACTCCAGAGGTCCCTTCCAAGTCTACAATTCTATGATTCTGTTAAATCCTACCTCACCTCACTAAAAGATGAACACCACGCTTTCTAGTTTACAGTAAGCCATAGCTTGTGAAGCAGGCTATGGTGTGGTGCAATCAAGTGCATGCAAACTTTTAGTTAAATAATGAACAGTTACTTGGGATATATTGCCAAGGACTTAGCTTTTTGCCCAGGCTTTTCCTGACACAGAATATTGGACCCCGTTTTATGTGCTTGAATCCCCCAAGCCTGATCCCTGAAACGTAACGTTAATTGCAGGCTTACTACACTTAAAATATCAAGCAGCTTATATGTCTTAATGTGTGTACGGGAATGGAGCCTACCACTCTTAAAAAGCTGTTTTCCCTCCAATATATGGTAATGACCCGATGGTTTGTGCACATCTGAGAACCTCCCACTGAGACTTTTCATGATTTATCGAAGTCCGGGAGTCTGGGCTGCTCTCACCATAAAGCAAAATGAAGCATCATTTGGGGGAGGAGATTCAAAGGAAACTTAATCTCTGTGCCTCATTTTTTTAAAATCAGCTGGAAGATAGGAAGCCTGCCTTATACAAGGTCATGTTTGTTTGTTTGTTTAATCCACCTAGCTAGGCCTGGGCGATGGGGCCCTTCCATCTCTACCATTCTATGATTCAGTCTTTTCCCTGTCCTTCCTGGGTGAATAATAGAAACATAGAGGCCACAAGGAGCGCAGGGAGACGATCTGCGCTTCACCACAGAGCCATGGTCTTTACCAGTGCAATGAAAGACTGCAGAAACCCGATATCCTACACAACTGACACCACCACTTCCACGATTTATTAAACTTATATATATATCACCCTTCCTCCCTGATGAGCCCAGGGTGGCAAACAAACGATAAAACAATAAAAAACATATTTAAAGCAGTTCCAGCATACAGATGCAAACTGGGGAAGATCTCAGCTTAAAAGGTCTGATTGTCCTAACGAGAGAATTAAAACAAAATAAAAAAATTCCTTCCAGTAGCACCTTAGAGACCAACTAAGTTTGTTCTTGGTATGAGCTTGGTATGAGCATGCACACAGAAAGCTCCTACCAAGAACAAACTTAGCTGATCTCTAAGGTGCTACTGGAAGGAATTTTTTATTTTTTTTAATTTTGTTTTCACTATGGCAGACCAACACGGCTACCTACCTGTAAGAGAGAATTGGGCACTACTGTAGTTCGGATTTCAGGGCTTCCTTCAGGCACCACAAACTTTCATATTTATTTATTTTGCCGCGTTGCACACCTAGAGAGGCGGGGACTGCTGGCTCCTCCAATCAGAACGGTGGGGTAAGTTACTAACGACACTTTGCAAATTCCTACAACCATCCTGCCGCACCAGAGCGAGTGGGGGGGGGGTTGGAGAGAGAGAGAGAGAGGCCTGATGGGAAATGCAGTCCAATTCCCCTTTAGGGACCAAAGGACCTACCCAAAGGAGAACTACATTGTGCAGGAGCATAAGGAAGGAATAGTTTTTTTAAAAATCGAGGTGTCAGAGATTGCACCCCTTGGGCTGGAGAATTGGAGAGGTCTCGTTTCCTCTGTCCCCCAAATCTAGCTGGGGAAACAAGCAACGGGGGGAGGGAGGGAGAGACAAGAGAAAGAAAAGCTGATACTGAAATGGGATGAACTTGAAGCCTAGCCGCTAGTCCCTAGGAATTTGAACGGCTCCCCCCACCCCCAATCTGGCTCTTAAGATACATTTTGCCCTGGTCCTTTCCAAATTTCACTATAGGGAGGGTTTTCTTGCCGCCGTCCAGAAAGGAGCTACTGTAGTTCAATTGATGCGCCCCCGAGTTTCCCAGGCAGCTGAGAGCTGGGTAGCAAAATGGGGTTTTGCTTGGGGAGCGTGTACCTTACATCGCGGTGTTTGCGGCGCTATTCCGGGCAGCTCAAGCCAAAGGGGTCCCCTTTTGGAGAGGTCACAGAGACGACGAAGAAGACAGGCCAGATAAGAGTGAATAAACTGCAAATCAGGGGGGGAAGAGAGAGGAGAGGGAAAAAAATTCCTGGCTCTTATTATGATACAGGGACGTGCCCCCACGCTCCTGGCACGAGCATGCGCGCTCGCAGCCGCCGAAGAGCCTCTTGCGCCCTTACTTTGCCCACACTTGCCTTTTGTGAAGTTGCGTTGGAAGGGGGGGAGGGGGAGGTGGCCGCATCTGTGCATCGCCAAAGAGGAAATTCAGCACCACCCCCCACCCACTGGGAGGAAAGAGAAGGACAAAAGAGGGCGCAGATCTGCAAATGCTAATTTGCGTGGGTAAATGCAAAATTGGAAATAATTGCTGTAATTTGAATAGGGCAGTCACAGTGGGGGAGATTTGTGGCCTGTGAGCCTCCTTAGTCAAGCCCTGCTGCTCAGGGGAATTTCATCATCATCATTAATGCCACCCGTCCCCCAGCCACTTGCTTTGACCTTACAGAGGATGAGATGGTTGGACAGTGTTCTCGAAGCGACTGGCATGAGTTTGGCCAGACTGCGGGAGGCAGTGGAGGATAGGGGTGCCTGGCGTGCTCTGGTCCATGGGGTCATGAAGAGTCGGACACTACTGAACAACAACAACAACAACAATTATTTATACCCCACCCATCTGACTTGAGTTTCCCCAGCCACTCTGGGCAGCTTCCAACAGAATATTAAAATACAATAGTCTATTAAACATTAAAAGCTTCCCTAAACAGGGCTGCCTTCAGATGTCTTCTTAAAAAAGTCTGGTAGTTGTTTTTTTCTTTGACATCTGGTGGGAGGGCGTTCCACAGGGCAGGTGCCACTACCAAGAAGGCCCTCTGCCTGGTTCCCTGCAACTTGGCTTCTCGCAGTGAGGGAACTGCCAGAAGGCCCTCAGCACTGGACCTCAGTGTCCGGGCAGAACAATGGGGGTGGAGACGCTCCTTCAGGTATACAGGACCGAGGCCGTTTAGGGCTTTAAAGGTCAGCACCAACACTTTGAATTGTGCTCGGAAACGTACTGGGAGCCAATGCAGATCTCTCAGGACCGGTGTTATGTGGTCCCGGCGGCCACTCCCAGTCACCAGTCTAGCTGCCGCATTCTGGATTAATTGCAGTTTCCAGGTCACCTTCAAAGGTAGCCCCACGAAGAGCGCATTGCAGTAGTCCAAGCGGGAGATAACCAGAGCATGTACTACTCTGGCGAGACAGTCTGCGGGCAGGTAGGGTCTCAGCCTGCGTACCAGATGGAGCTGGTAGACAGCCGCCCTGGACACAGAATTAACCTGCGCCGTTATGCAGTGGATGTTTCATTATATAGCTTTTGGTGAATTCTGAAGACTCAGCTCTTTCCTTTTGACACCTGAGATACTGCTGATTTTTGTAAAATAAAATTTTTGATAGTATTTTTTAAAGTCTTTAAACTGTATTTCGGATTGTTGTAATCCGCCTTAGAACCTCAAATTGAAAGGCGGGTAAATAATAATAATAATAATACAATAACAACACTGAGAACACCTTCAGTCTCATTCATGCATTTCCCAGCCGACCCCTCCTTCTCTGTCCGCTACTTTCTCTACTGAGCAGTTTTTTTCTTTTACATTTTCTTTTAATTTTAAATGATGCACAGGTTTCCCCGCCCCTTTCTTCCTCGCATGATTACGCAACCGCAAGAGTGTTTGCGGCGCTCGGGATTCGAACCCAGCGCCCGGCCGGAGATGCAATCAGGCTGGACTTGCTTGGACGCGGCGTTTCTGCGGATAAGCTGCTCTCCGTTCCCTCCCCATAGACTCAAGGGGTTAAGCGGAGAGAGCGCCTGTTCCTAGAGAGGATCAGATAAAGATATGAGAGATGGGGAAGTGCAAAAAAAAAAAAAAGAGCGAACCTCCTTCCTGTGTGTGTGTGTCCCCCTCCCCCGCCCCTTTCTGGATTTGGGGGGATTTAACACCGTTTTGCAGAAATTTAGGATTTGCAAGATTCGCAGAGGCTGCAATGCAAAGGCTGCAAGGAGCGGGTGAGTGGAAGCGAAGAGGGGGAAACCTGCATTTTAAGGGGAAAGGAGGGGGAAAGAGAAGAAGAGGTAGGAGAGATGAATGGTGGCGGAGGGGGGGGAGGAAAGCAAACCTCCCCCCCCCACAAAATCAAAGGGTCTTCCTTTTGCAGCACATCCTCGCAAAGGCCCCTCAGCCCCGCACCCCTTCCCCACCACCCCTATTCCGTTCAGATGAGCCGCAGGCGAAGAAATCGAGATGCAGGAGCGGGAGGATAATAAAGCCTCTCGTTTAAATGCGGTGAATCTGGAAACAAAAGCGGTGTGTATATTGTGCACCGAGAAGATCAGAAGTATGGGGGTGCTCCAAAAATCACACTCCCCAAATAACACCTGGGATTTATTTATTTACTTACTTACTTGCTTGTCTGTTCGCTTGTTTATTTGTTCATCATTTTGTCAGTATTTGCATATACTGCTTGCCCCTTCCCCTGCTTTCGGAAAACGTCTGACTTACTTTCTGCCTGACAGCTTCAGTCTCCGTTGTTATAACTAATTAATTAATTAATTAATTTTATTTATTTGTACCCCCCCCCCCAATCTGGCTGAGTTTCCCCCAGCCACTCTGGGCGGCTTCCAACAAAGATTAAAAATACATTAAAATGTCACAGATTAAAAAATTTCCCTAAACAGGGCTGCCTTCAGATGTCTTCAAAATGCCAGTTACAGGTGGGTAGCCGTTTTGGTCTGCCATAGTCAAAACAAAATAAAATAAAAAATTCCTTCCAGTACCACCTTAGAGACCAACTACTGTAAGTTTGTTCTTGGTATGAGCTTTCGTGTGCATGCACACTTCTTCAGATACACTGAAACAGAAGTCACCAGACCCTTAAATATAGTGAAGGAGTGGGGAGGGGTATTACTCAGAAGGGTGGTGGGAATGGGTGATTAGCTGATAGGTGTGGAAAACCTGTTGACAACTCTTAATGGCTGCAATTAGTCTTGCAGGGAAAGGCAAGGTAGTTGTTTATCTCTTTGACCTCTGATGGGAGGGCGTTCCACAGGACGGGTGCCACTACCGAGAAGGCCCTCTGCCTGATTCCCTGTAGCTTTGCTTCTTGCAGTGAGGGAACCGCCACAAGGCCCTCGGTGCTGGACCTCAGTGTTGTTGTTGTTGTTGTTGTTGTTGTTGTTGTTGTTGTTGTTGTTGTTGTTGTTGTTAGAATTTATATACCACCCTATACCAGGGGGTCTCAGGGCGGTTTGAACAACCTTAAAACATCAATGACTTCCTTTCTTCTCTTTCCTTGTTTCATTTTGCACAACACAAACCCTTGCATATTTTACAAAAACTAAACCATTCGGTATTCCGTTACTACATCCATCAAAACCTATTTACACTGTTGAATTTATCCTTAATGCTGCCAGCGTTTTCAGCTGTACACAATTATTTTGCATATATTCAATAGACGTTTTTCAGTTGTCTTTAAACGTGGCTTCCGGTTTTAATTCATATTCCTGTCGCTTTTTTAGCTTTTTAAAGCTACCTTGGCTGCTCTTGTTTTGAGGATGTAAATTGGGTAAATACGGCGATAACAATACCAGCCTACCTTACAGGGTTGTTGCAAATAATAATAATAATAATAATAATAATAATAATAATAATAATAGAATTAATGTGCATGAAGTGAGCCCTGGGCTGTGTCAGATTTAAGCCTGACTTCTCTGTAGCTATGTGGCAGGTGTACCTGGACCAGGTAGAAAGAGGGTTCAAGAGAGGTGTGCAGAGCCCAGGGCAGGTGTTGCCAAGAAGACTGAGAAAGACTTAAAACTGTGGGGTAGTTATAGTGAAGCGAAAGGCGTGGGGCAAAGAAAGGATTGCCTCCTTTGGGGAGCATGGGTGAGGTGGAAATATTAATAATATACTGATCTGGGTGGGAGTCTGAAACCAAAACAAGCACATAAAGTTTAAATAAATTATTGGGGGGGAAATAACTTCAATGTATGGTCACTTCAAAATCCTACACACCAGGGGTTGTTGTTGTTGTTTAGTCGTTCAGTCGTGTCCGACTCTTCATGACCCCATGGACCAGAGCACACCAGGCACGCCTATCCTCCACTGCCTCCCGCAGTTTGGCCAAACTCATGTTAGTAGCTTCGAGAACACTGTCCAACCATCTCATCCTCTGTCGTCCCCTTCTCCTTGTGCCTTCCATCTTTCCCAACATCAGGGTCTTTTCCAGGGAGTCTTCTCTTCTCATGAGGTGGCCAAAGTACTGGAGCCTCAACTTCAGGATCTGTCCTTCCAGTGAGCACTCAGGGCTGATTACTTTAAGGATGGATAAGTTTGATCTTCTTGCAGTCCATGGGACTCTCAAGAGTCTCCTCCAGCACCATAATTCAAAAGCATCAATTCTTCGGCAATCAGCCTTCTTTATGGTCCAGCTCTCACTTCCATACATCACTACTGGGAAAACCATAGCTTTAACTATACGGACCTTTGTCGGCAAGGTGATGTCTTTGCTTTTTAAGATGCTGTCTAGGTTTGTCATTGCTTTTCTCCCAAGAAGCAGGCGTCTTGGGACGCCAGGGGTAGCCAACAGGAATATCAGTTGCTGGAAACTGCAAGGATGGTGGAGGAAAGGGCTGTTTTTCAGTCCCGTCCCCGCCGGCATCTGGTTGGAGACGGTGACAGGAGGCTCTCCTTATCTTCTTGTCGGAAATAAACAATGGTACGAAATAATAAAGGTGCAATGATCAGAAGAGGCATCGTTTGGCACCTGTGCGAACTGATGATCAGATCCAGCAAGGCTGTTCTTAATGTTTTTATGGAAGTTCAAGAACATCTGGAAGGGACCCACTTCCTATTCTTTAAATATATATATATATATATATACCGGTATATCAAAATTTGTATACCGCCCTTCATCCATAGATGAAGTTCACAACATAAAAAATACAAGATTAAAAAAACACAAAATACATAATAAAAACAAAAACAAAACAAACCATTAACCCTCCCTTCCCCTTCCACCATTGACGTTCCATCTTTATTTGCTTGCCCAAATCTTAACACGGAGGTTAGACTATGCCTGGTCATTATTGCGTTGTTACTTTTTTTTAAGGGAGGTTATAAGACAAATGAGCATTTGCCCTGCACTTATCCTGATTTACTTGGGGAGCATTTACACATCTTCCTGTTGATTGTTCACCACCGCTCATTTTTTAACCCCCCCCAATCTACTTTCCAACCTGCAAAAAGTCTGATTTTTTTTAAAGTGCATTTGTTGCACTAGGGTGACAGAATCCTTAAACCCGCTATAAATGTGCAAAAGCAGAATTCTGGGTATGTGCTGCCTCCAAATACCAACAGTCTGAATATGAGCAATATGGCTATAAACACACAAAAAATGTTGCTTCTGACTGTGTCCGCCTCTTTCCTTTCCCCTCAGCCTTTTCTCTTCCTGAACCTGACATGCTCTCTCGACTTGACCCTGGAGAAGACCCATGGGTTCCAGATCTTTCCGCCAAAAAGGAAAAGGAGATCCCGCTGGACGGTGGAGAGGGTGAGAGAGCTTCAAGGAGATAATTGAAAAGAAAGCATTTGTCCTGGAGTGAAACCCCAAATTCAGCTCCCTCCACCTTCTCGGCCTCATTCCCTTTTAATATTTCTTTTTCAGAGTTTCCTGATGTGATCATAAAGGTGGAACAGGAAGAGGAGCAATCGGAACAGGGAGCGAATCCACTGAACTCCTCTCTCCAGGAAAGAGAAACGGTAGCCTCAGGTGAGGAGCAGCCTTAAACCTACCTTTATAACTTTTCCCACCTCCGAGGGCCACATTGCCTCATTGAAAGCCTTTGAGGGGCCACCTGCCAGCGATGGGCAAGGGCAGAGGGGAAAGCGGGCGGACCAGTGGATGCAACTGCTATCGTTGTACAGCAGGCCACGTTCCGGCCACGCAGAAGTCTGTCCTCCAGTACGTTTGCCTGGCTGGAATGTGTGGGATAACGCTTCTTGTTAGTCTGGATGGAGAGATGTGTGTGGGTAGCTGTGGAGACCTCGGGATATTGTTTGGCTGGAATGTAGCCTAAAACAGAAAGGTAAGAGTCACACCTGTTGCTCCACCCCCTTTTGCCTTTGGCCCCGCCCACCACTCTCAGGCCCCACCCTCCCCAAAGGTCACCTCCCAAGCGAAGGTGGCTCTCAGGCCCTTGGATGGCTGCCGTGATTCTGTGGATCTTTGGCTTCCCAATCCTATATAATAAAGTCCAAGTGTCTCTGCGCCCAGTCCATGTGTCCGTGGGTTTGCGCTACTGCGCATGTGCCCCATGGACAGCCGTTGGGACTTGGAACGCAGAGACACTTTGGGACATGCTGGCTGCGGAGGCTGCGCCCATAGCTGTCAAGTTTCGGATTTGAAAATAAGGGATCAGCAGCCTGACCTATCCCGGGGACAGTCACATGGCAGTGGTGGGCGGAGCCAGAAGCGAAAGTGGGCGGCACTGGTGTGAATGCGCGCAGTAGGCTTACTGTATTTTGGAAACGCTGCCCATGGGCTACGACGCCTGTAAGCGCAGGAAATGGCTCCCGCTTGCTTTGAGGCTGCAAGGAGGCGAGGTCTTCCCAGTCCCTGGCCAGCAGGGGGAGGGAGAGGAGCTGCTTCCTTTGAAAAAACGGGAAATTAAAGGGATATAAAAAATAAGGGATAGCAGCGGGAAACTGCTTGAAATAAGGGAGATTCCCGGGGAAAACAGGATACTTGACAGCACTGGCTGCGCCGGCGCTGGGCACGGGAGAGAGCAGGAGACTGAGCAGCCACTGCGGCATCGCGCTGCCAGGGACTCGCAGCCACTGAGGAGCTCAGTGCCGGGGCTTGCGGGCGGCTCTCGCCTTGCCGCCTTTTCTCCCGCTCCCGGGGGAGACGCAGCTTCCATCCCCCGTTGCCAAGGAAACGGTCCAGGGGAGAGACACCAGAGCAGAGGCGTCCCCCGCCCGCGGATCCCGCGCACTGCCCGGCTGTTGCCGGCGGCGAAAACGGCAATGCTTAGCTCCTCCCCCTCGCGCAAGAGGGAGTAACATCGTCCGCTGGCCTGGAGTGAGAGGGAGGTGGTGGTGGGCGTGGCCACGGAGAGGCCACACCTCTCCTCCGGGGATCCCCGCCCACTTTCCCCATCTTGAGGGCCTGTGAGGGGGCTTCGAGGGCAGGGAAAATGGGGGTGAGGAGCAGGGTGGGGGGAGCCCTGTTCTAGCGCCCGTTAATTTAACGGGTTTAAACCACTAGTGGTTAATATTTTCACAATGTTGTGTCTCATCTTGAGTGAGGGATGGGATAATTTGACTCATGAGATGCCCTTGGATTTGTGGGAGAGGTGAAGGGGTCTTCCTGGAAACCCAGGATATCATTCCACACTTAGGACAACTTGCACGGCGTAGTGGCTGTTAAGGGAAATCCTGGTTTAACTCTCACCTCTGCCATCAACTTAGTAGCTGCCCTTAAGCAAGCCACTTGTATCCCAGCCTCAGTCTTCCCATCTGTTAAATGGGGTGGGGGGGTAATAATGCTGACTTGCCTTGTTGGGCTGTTTGTAAGAAGAGTTTGGATTTGATATCCCGCTTTTCACTACCCGAAGGAGTCTCAAAGCGGCTAACATTCTCCTTTCCCTTCCTCCCCCACAACAAACGCTCTGTGAGGTGAGTGGGGCTGAGAGACTTCAGAGAAGTGTGACTAGCCCAAGGTCACCCAGCAGCTGCATGTGGAGGAGCGGAGACACGAACCCGGTTCCCCAGATTACGAGTCTGCCGCTCTTAACCACTACACCAAACTGGCTCTAGTTGTAAAGATTGCAACTAGATGATGCAGGGGAAGTGCTTTGAACATCGAAAGTCCCGTACTGACATTAACATACTAACAAGTGTCTTCCCCACCAACCAGGGTTTTCTGCTGTGATAATCAAGAAGGAAGAAGACGACGAGCTTTGGGTAGTGTATCACCAGGGCTCCGAGGAAAACGAAACATCCCCACGTGCCCACTCAGGTGAGAGGCTTATTTAGTTAAGTCTGGATCCCTAAATAAAAACACTCTTCCAAGATCCTATTAAAACAACTGTCAGAGAGACAGGACAACAATACCTACTGATATTCTGCTTTTGCAGAATCGAAACCGCATTTGCGCTTTGATTTTCAGCAGCAGCTCTCTCTCTCCGCCCAAAATGCAGGGCAAGCTTTGAACTGGAAGGAGAATCTCCGGCGACAGCTGCCTGTAGTGGCTGTTGGAACCAACGACTACTACAGACACAGGGAGGCAGCACATTAACTGCCCCGCAGATACTCACAAATTTCTGCTCTTTTCTCATAATGCTCACCCCATCCTCAGAGTGAAGCTAGACTCTTGATTTACACTTTGCTCTCAGGCACAATGTCTGTGTTTGCTCCATCGACTGGAAGGGAGTATATTTGTGTGGAGTTTTGCACATGTGTCTCCAAAAACAACAGCAGTGAAGAAAAAGTGTGATCCTCCTCCAGGCTCTGTGGAATAGCTTTCTTGTCGAGATAATGACAAGTGGCCACTATCTGCACTTTCTGGAAACAATTGAAGACATTTCTGTTCCAGTGGGTTTTCCCTGTTGAATAAATGGGCCCCTGCCCTGGATGTCTGTTTTGTTTTAGATAAATATACCAGTTTGTTCAGTTCAGTTTTATTACAGCAAGCGCCAGCGATACAAAACAACACAACTCCAAACAAAAGATGAACAACATCATCACAGGAGGGCAAAATCCAGAGGGCCAGAGAGAAAATAGCACTAAAAGAATTTATAATATATTATTCAATAGAAGAGATTTACGTTTTCTAATAGCTAGGGTGCAGAATTTGGCCACAGCATAGGATACTGAGCTCAAAGAGTCTTCTAAAAGGACTTTGCGTAAAATTTCGGGAGAAAATTCCAAATAGTATTGCAAGGGTATAAATTTTGATAAAAGGGGTAGTATAAGTCGGGATCGCTCTTCACTATAAAATTCACAAAATAGAAGAATGTGAGTAACAGATTCCACCTTATTGGACATGCATGGACAAAGGCACTCATAAATTGGTACCCGCAGGAATTTGCCGTGCAATACAGCTGTAGGCATCGCCTCAAATCGGGCTCTAGAGAAGGCCCATCTATATGATTCATAGGTAATATTGGATAAATAAGGGGCAGCTGCAAAGTTAGGCCAAGATTTTAGGCACCTGTAATTCTCAGGGAGAGAGGCATCTTCTTTTTGCAATTTGATGTCAAAAAGTCTCTGGGTAATAATAATTGTTTTTGCCTTATTCAGAGTTCCATTAAAAAGGTCTTCAGGATTTAGGCCGATTTGTTTGATCTTGTTAACAATTTGCGTAAGCCAAGGTGGATAAGGGGCTGCGGCCAGGAAATGAGATAACATTCCCTTTGGGTTATAATGAATTTTCAACCAGAGGGATATTGCTTGATAGCAGTTTGTGTGTGTGTTGCTTTTAATTTTAAAAAGTTGTTTTTATTGTACATTGCCTTGAGACCCATCTGTGGAAAGGGATAATAATAATAAGCCGTACCTTGGATCCCAAACGCCTTGTGAGTCAAAGATTTTGGCTCCCAAACGCTGCAAGCCCGGAAGTGAGTGTTCCAGTTTGCGAACGTTCTTTGGAACCCGAATGTCCAACACGACTTCCGTGGCTTCCGATTGGCTGCAGGAGCTTCCCGTAGCCAATCGGAAGCTGCACCTTGGACATTTTGGAAGTCGAACGGACTTCTGGAACATATTCCTTTCGACTTCCGAGATGCCACTGTAGTAGTAGTAGAATAACAACAGCGTTGGAAGGAACTTTGAAGATCATCTAGTCCAACCCCCTGCAATGCAGGAATATGCAGCTGCCCCATACAGGAATCACACCTGCAACCTTGGCATTATCAGCGTCACACTCTAACCAACTGAGCTATCCAGGCTATAATAAGAATCCAGGGCCTAAGTACATATAGTTGTCTCTAAAATTGACAAATGTTCCAGAATGCAGGATTTTTTTGCCCAAGGTGGGACTCGAACCCACAACCCTGAGATGAAGGGTTTTATGCTCTGCCGACTGAGCTATCTGTATGTCGAACAAGTAGGCATTGCACTTGCATGACAACATAAGTAGATTCATACCCATTGTTAAGACAACACATTGTACAGTTTCCCTTCCCAGTCAAACTTGCTCATTCACTCGTTTGCTTTCCCTTTATCCCGACAGAAGAGGGCAATGGAAAAAGGTGCACGGAGGAGAAAGAGAATAAATGCTCAGACTGCGGGAAAAGCTTCACGCAGAGGTCTAGTCTCGTCCGACACGAGAAGACGCACACGGGGGAGAAGCCCTACGAATGTGCAGAGTGCGGGAGGAGCTTCAGCCAGAGGTCGATCCTGACCAGACACGAGAGGACTCACACGGGAGAGAAGCCGTACAAATGCTCAGAGTGCGGGAAGAATTTCCGCCACAAGTCGGCCCTTCTCAGGCACGAGAAGATGGAGGCCGGGGAGAGGCCGTACGAATGCTCTCACTGCGGAAAGGGCTTCATTCAGAGGTCCAACTTCCTCATCCATGAGAGAATCCACACCGGCGAGAAACCGTACCTGTGCTCGGACTGTGGGAAAAGCTTCGTCCAGAGGTGGCACCTGCTCGTCCACGAGATGACGCATAAGCCCGAGGAGCCCTATCAGTGCGCAAAGTGCGGGAAGAGATTCAACCACAGCCTCAACCTTGTCGTCCACGAAAGGAGCCACGTGGGGGAGAAAGTGTACCCGTGCCCAGACTGCGAGAAGAGCTTCACGCAGAGGTCGAGCCTCGTGCGGCACAAGAAGACGCACACCGGGGAGAAGCCGCACAGGTGTGCAGAGTGCGGGAGGAGCTTCAGCCAGAGGTCGATCCTGACCAGGCACGAGAGGACCCACACGGGAGAGAAGCCGTACAAATGCTCAGAGTGCGGGAAGAATTTCCGCCACAAGTCGGCCCTTCTCAGGCACGAGAAGATGGAGGCCGGGGAGAGGCCGTACAAGTGCTCGCACTGCGGAAAGGGCTTCATTCAGCGGTCCAACTTCCTCATCCATGAGAGGACCCACACGGGCGAGAAGCCATACAAATGCGCCGAGTGCGGGAAAGGCTTCGTTCAGAGGTCGCACCTTCACGCCCACGAGATAATGCACAAGGAAGAGGAGCCCTTTCAGTGCTCAAAGTGCGGGAAGAGGTTCAGCCACAGCTTGAGCCTCGTCATCCACGAAAGGAGCCACACGGGAGAGAAACCGTACCCATGCTCTGCCTGTGGGAAAAGCTTCGTTGACAAATCGAGCCTTGTCAGACACGAGAGGGCCCATCGAGGAGAGAAGCCATACGCGTGCTCCGACTGCGGGAAAAGATTCAGCTATAGGTCTGCCCTCCTCAGGCACAAGAAAACCCAAGCGGGTGGGAAGCCATATTGGTTTTCGGCCTGTGGCAAAAGCGTCATTCAGAAATTGAAGCGCCTTGCGCACGAGAGAACTCACAGTGGAGAGAGCCTGTACAAGTGTGCTTACTGTGGCCGGGCCTACAACTTAAAGTACAAGCTCCTCATCCACGAGAGAGCCCACACCAGGAAGAAACCTTACCAGTGTTTGGAGTGCAAGAAGAGCTTCGGCCAGAGATCCCACTTCATTGTGCACCAGAGGACCCACACGGGGGAAAAGCCCCACAAGTGCTCCGATTGCGGGAGGTGCTTCAGTGACGGGCGCAACCTCGTGAAGCACAAGAAGACCCACACGGGAGAGAAACCTTACCGGTGCCGCGTCTGCAGGAAAAGCTTCACAAACAAGTCGAGCCTCGTTGTGCACGAGAGGACTCACACCGGAGAAAAACCATACGGATGCTCGGGTTGCGGGAAAGGCTTCACCAGCAAATCGAGCTTGATTAAGCACGAGAGAACTCACACGGGGGAGAAGCCGCATGCCTGCCCGGATTGTGGGAAAAGCTTCGTTCAGAGGTCGAACCTCCTCAGGCACGAGAGGACCCACAAAGGGGAGAAAACGAATCCGTCCTCAGACGGCGGGGAAAGTTCCGGCGGTGACTCGGCCCTGACTAGATACGTAGGGGCCCAGGCGGAAGAGAAACCCTATAAATGCTCCGAGTGCGGGAAAAGCTTCCACGAGAGACGGAACCTCGTTGTGCACGAGAGGACGCACACGGGGGAGAGGCCGTATAAGTGCGCTCACTGCGGGAAAACCTTCACCAACAAAACGACCCTCGCGGTCCACAAGAGAACTCACACGGGGGAAAAGCCGTACAGGTGCCCCAGCTGTGGGAAAAGCTTCCCTTACAAGTCGAGCCTGATCAAACACGAGAGGACCCACACGGGAGAGAAGCCCTACAAGTGCACCAGCTGCGGGAAAGGGTTCAACCAGAGCGCCAACTTGCTCGCGCACGAGAGGACCCATACAGGAGAGAAGCCATTCAAATGCTCGGACTGCGGGAAAAGTTTCGGCGACCGGTCGAATCTGATCAGGCACCAGAAAAGTCACACCGGAGAGCAACTCTAGAAAGATTCGTGCTTTGGTAGGGTAGGAAGAAACCTCACAGCGGATATTTCCTGCTAGGCCTCATAGGGAACACGCAGGATATACCACGACAGGCTCTATCTTCACTTTGGGTCATGTGATAGAGCTTTTTCTGGGCTGTACAATTTTACACTGCTGTGGGGTGTTCAAATAGTTGAATGTTCCCTAATTTGGGGGCAGGGGCTGGATAGAGAATTAGCACATCAATAAAAGGAACTTGGGCATGCTATGTTTCTAACTATGGGGAATTTTGCATATGGAGGAACAGCACACATACAGTCCAGTCTAGGGGAAAACACACCAATTTCCTGGTGGCTAGTTAGTGTGATCTTCAGTTCCTTACCCCACAGACCTTATCCTTGAGCTCTACATTCTTAATACCTTCATCCTGTTACATTTCGCTTTTCTCATTTAACTTCATTGCAGTACCGCAGTTCAGGGAAAAAAAACTTTTTAATGTTGGCAATGTTCCCATGGGGGCATTAATTGCAGGGGTAAAAGAGAAATTTCACGGAGAACGCTTGGTTTGGCTGTCTACATCGAACAGGATGGTGGGGAGATGCAACAGCCAGGAAAACTATTATAATATTCCGTTCTTGCAGATCTGAAATTAGATCTTTTCTGGGCGAACCCTGCTCTGATAATTTGTTGTTGTTCAATAATGCTCTTTTGCAATTGCCGGTCTTTTGCCATCTGGAAGGTGCCAGTGCAGTCTGGGTCTCCGGGGCCAGTGGCACAAAGTCTGTGCCACCATCTGAAAGCAAAAGCGTTCGGAGAGGGAAGCCATTCAAGTCCTAACAGGGTTTAATCAAAGAACCACTTTCAGGTGTGGTTGAGGTGGCCAGTCCCCATGGTCAGATCCTGGCTGCGAGGAAGCGACGGACAGTTGTGGTAGTCCCCTACTTAATGCGTCATTGGTGTGTTGGTGTGGAATCCCACAGATCTGCTCTGGAACAGATCCACTTTCAGAATCTTCTCTGCTAAAGTAGATCCATTTGGGGGTGGGCGGTGGATGACGGTGGGGCTGATTGATAATATGCCCTTTCAAATATTTGGAGCTTTCTTTTGCTATCCATGGATATAGAACAGAAGCTATCCTTCATACCTGGATTTAAATTTAGTTTAACATTCAGAGGTTGTGTGTATGCCACAATTCCTGGGAAGGACATTTTAAAAAAAATGCCACCAGTCTCTGGAGGCATCAAGCTTTCATATTTTGGGTGTTGCTAAGGTTTATTTTTTGTTGTTTTTAAGCTGGTATTATTCTCTGCTCTAGATTTGATTTGTTTTATTGTTACTGGAAGCTGCCCAGACAACTTTGTTAGTGGGCAGCCTATGAATATTGTTGCTGAAATAAACATTTTTGTAAAATAGTAAAAAATAAGTGCAAGCTACTAGTCCTTATGGCTTTGAACAACTCTTGGAAAATACTTGCTGAAATTTCAGAAGCCAGATCTATTTCCCTTGGTTGGGGGCAAGGCTACAGGGTCTCAAAGATCCCATGACTAGCAAAACAAGAATGACGCAAATTGCAGATTTTTAAAGGAATTATGCATTGTATAAATGTAGATTTGGATTGTGTTGACAACAATTTTTTAATGTCAAGGCCTCCGTATAGTCCTCTTAACAGTCTTATGCCTAATGATCTCAGGTTGCAATCCTATGCATGCTTAAAGGTAAAGGGACCCCTGACCATTAGGTCCAGTCGCGAATGACTCTGGGGTTGCGGCGCTCATCTCGCTTTATTGGCCGAGGGAGCTGGCGTACAGCATCTGGGTCATGTGGCCAGCATGACTAAGCCACTTTTGGCGAACCAGAGCAGCACACGGAAACGCCATTTACCTTCCCGCTGGAGCGTTACCTATTTATCTACTTGCACTGTGATGAGCTTTCAAACTGCTAGGTTGGCAGGAGCTGGGACCAAGCATCGGGAGCTCATCCCGTCACGGGGATTCGAACTGCCAACCTTCTGATCAGCAAGCCCTAGGCTCTGTGGTTTAACCCACAGCGCCACCCGCGTCCCAGCCTATGCATGCTTACCTGGGAGTAAATCCAATTGAAATCAGTGGGACATACTTCCAGGTAGAATTACAGGAGTGCACTTAGACTAAATGTGATCTACCTGGAGAAGGAACTGGCAAACCACTCCAGTATCCCTGCCAAGAAAACTCCCTGGACAAAGACAACTGGAGCCTCAACTTCAGGATCTATCCTTCCAGTGAGCACTCAGGGCTGATTTCTTATCCATCCTTAAAGAAATCAGCCCTGAGTGCTCACTGGAAGGACAGATCCTGAAGTTGAGGCTCCAGTACTTTGGCCACCTCATGAGAAGAGAAGACTCCCTAGAAAAGGCCCTGATGTTGGGAAAGATGGAGGGCACAAGGAGAAGGGGACGACAGAGGATGAGATGGTTGGACAGTGTTCTCGAAGCTACTAACATGAGTTTGACCAAACTGCAGGAGGGCGTTCAGGATCCAAGGTACGACTGTATGTCATATAAAGCAGTAGGTATAAGGTGGGACTAAAAACATCATGGAGGTAACGGTGGGAAGTCAAAATTTTAAGAAAGACATATATTGAAATTTAAGTAAATTTGTAAAACCTGTGGAATTTTTTTTTAAAAAAAGTCTGAAAAGCAAAAACCACCAGCAAGGGAAAAATAAAAAAATACTGGTATCTCCAGGTAGGGCTGGGGAAAAGGCCGCTTCCTGAAACATTGGAGAGATGCTGCCAGTCAGTGCAGCCAGTACTGAGCTAGATGGACCAATGGCCTAACTCCTAAGGTAGCTTTAAGTAGGGTTGCCATACGCCTGGAATTTCCCAGATATTGCTGCCATTGGAAACAGCGTCCGGGTGGAAAATCATTTTAATGTCCGGGAAAATCCAGGCATATGACAACCCATATTGGAAATGTAGATTTTGGCAAATTATTATTATTACCCTGCCTATCTGACTCTAAGGTGCTACTGGAAGTATTATTATTATTATTATTATTATTATTATTATTACCCTGCCTATCTGACTGGGTTGCCCCAGCCACTCTGAGTGGCTTCCAACATTATATTAAAACACATCAAAGCATCATAAAGGAGAAAATGTCTGTTGATTACAAAAAAGCAGTATACGCTGCAACATTTTGTTGCAGAGCCTGCTCGTCACCTCTTAAGTGAGTTATTTTGGACATACTTCCTCTTTCCTGGAAAAGAAATTCGCTAGCATGCAGTGAGTTGTTTTCCCCACCGTATTTTAGAAAAGCTAATTTATTACAGTAATTAAATTTATATCCTACCTCTCCTCAAAAGGGAGCCCAGGTAATGAATGAGTGATGAAACAATAAAAGCATCTTGCAGTACAGGTGCAGTTTGGGAAAATACCTTTGCTTTAAATGCTTGTTGAAAGAGGGCTTCAGTAGGTACTGAAATGAGACACGCCAGTTTAGTATTTAGCAGGGAGGGATTGCAAAGGGGAGGTGCCAGGACACCAAAGACCGATTCCTCCACTCCGTGGAACAGACCTGTAAGTAAGATGGAATCTGCAAGAGGCCCTCGCCTGCTGAGCACAGTGATCAACTGGATATGTAAGCCAGCTGACAATCTTCCAGATATCCTGGCACCTTCGACTTAGCAATGTGTCGGCAATATCCTGCCTCACTGAGCAGTCAAGCCGCCACATTTTGCACCAGCTACACCAGGGGTCAGCAACCTTTTTCAGCCGTGGGCCGGTACACCGTCCCTCAGACCACGTGGTGGGCCAGACTATATTTTGAAAAAAAATTAAATAAAAATGAATTCCTATGCCCCACAAATAACCCAGAGATGCATTTTAAATTAAAGCACACATTCTACTCATGTAAAAACACCAGGCAGGCCCCACAAATGACCCAGAGATGCATTTTAAATAAAAGGACACATTCTGCTCATGTAAAAACACGCTGATTCCCGGACCGTCCGCGGGCTGGATTTAGAAGGCGATTGGGCCGCATCCGGCCCACGGACCTTAGGTTGACTACCCCTGGAGCAACTTCAAGGGCAGCCCCACACAGAGCACATTGCAGTAATCCAGCCTGCTGGGCTCTCTCAGCCTATTCACTCTGGCCCTTTGGGTATCGCTGGACCAGAACCCAGCATCCTGTTTCTAACACGGGTCCAGGCAGATGCCTCTCAAAAGTTCACAAGGTGGACCCAAAGATAACTCGCCCCTCTTTGTTGTTCATTCTCTAGCACCTGCCACTGGTAGGGAGACCACCACTTTGACAGAGCTGCCGTAGCTAACGACTTGAGCTTGCTTTTCCTCCTCTGCTCCCGTTCCTGTTTCCTTGCGTGCCATGTCTTTCTAGAGAGGCGCCTCCACCTCTTAGGGCAGAAAGATTCCATTGGGCGAATTGACCGCTGCCCAGTTCCTGGAAGGCTGCTCAACCACAACAGAAAACCAAAATAATTATAGAGAGACTATTTGTTTATTAGGATGTCTACTTGAGTCTTGCTACAGATGCATAAATTGCCTCATCATCACACAAAAGAACCTTCCTCTGCCTCAAGACAGCTTCAAAATGTGGCTTTTTATTTTTAAGGCTCCGCAGAGGAATAATCAACATGCAGGATAAAAGAATCGGGGTGCAAGAAGGGTGCTGTATCCATACGTGAAGATATGCCGGTATTGCTGAATGGGGAACACACACATCATCTTTAAAGAACATGGCTTCCCCTGAAGAATTCTCGTTCATAGAACTGTAATTCCCAGCACACTACAGTTCCCAGGATTTTTGTGGCAGGAAGCAGTGTAATTTAAATAACCGTTGTGGATGTGACTGCTGTGGGAAGCTGTTTCACACCAGGGGTAGGTAGAAGGTAGACTGGGGTTGCCAGGTAGATCACCTTGGATAATTTGTGATGCATGCTCAGGAGTCGTTGGGGGCCAACTGTTTAAATATGGCAGCAATGCAGGCCAGAGGCACATCTAGTCCAGTATCCTGTTCTCACAATGGCCGCCTAGAGGCCTATGGGAAGCTCACCCACTTACCCTCACCACAAAAAAAAAATCAAGTCCCTGATGAGCACTAACTCAAAGCCATAAAATGTCAATTGTATACACAGGTTGCTCCAGTGTGTGGCTCATGAGGTGCAGCTGGTAATGAGCTACACCTCCCAAGCCGCCATTTTGTATGCGACCCCACCCTCTACTTCCATATTTTGTAAAAAAATAAAAAAATAAAGGTAAAGGATTCCTGGACAGTTAGGTCTAGTCAAAGGTGACTATGGGGTTGCGGCACTCATCTCGCTTTCAGGCCGAGGGAGCTGGCATTTGTCCACAGACAGCTCTCCGGGTCATGTGGCCAGCAGGACTAAACCACTTCTGGTGCAATGGGACACCGTGACAGAAACCAGAGCGCACAGAAACGCTGTCTAACCTTCCTGCTACAGCAGTACCTATTTATCTACTTGCACTGGTATGCTTTCGAATTGCTAGGTTGGCAGGAGCTGGGACAGAGCAACGGGAGCTCACCCCGTTGCGGGGATTCGAACCGCCGACCTTCTGATCGGCAAGCCCAAGAGGCTCAGTGGTTTAGAGCACAGCGCCACACGCATCACCCATATTTTGCACCTGGATCTAGTTGGTGAGGCTCAAGGTTGAAAGTAAGGCCCCCATCTACATTATAAATTTAAAGCCGTATCGTACCACTTTAAACAGTCACGGCTTCTTCCCCCAAGGAATCCTGGGAACTGTAGTTTGTTAAGGGCCCTGAGAGCAGTTAGGGGACCCCCCCCCCATTCCCCTCACAGAGCTACAATTCCCAGTTCCATGGGAAGAGGGATGGGCTCTCAGATTTGGGGAAGAGGGGTCTCCTAATAATTCTGTGTTTACGTCACAGAGCTGCCATCTTGTGAGTGGTTTAACAGTCAAGCCCCCTTTGGAGGGAATTCTGGGAAATGTAGTTTTCTAGGGGAAATAAGGGTTTAAAAAACAAACACAGCACAGTTCCCAGGATGCTGCTACAATACTGCTTTAAATTTATAGTGCAGAAGAGGCCTAATTCGGTGTTGGGCAAGCTAAGAGCCCAACTCTGAACACCTAGGTGAGGGGAAATGGGCTGTTTTGTCATTTATATTGAAACTCCACTCGCAGCAAGCAAGAATCTCCTAAATACAGGGTGAGTCTTTTAAAAGAGGCCCCGTGGAAGAAGTGTACTCTGTATCCACAGGGCCTCTTTTAAAGGACTCACCCTGTATAAACGTGGATTATTTAATCCATTACAGTAAATGCCCACTAACTCCTTCCCACAATCCCCAGCCCACAGACCTCACTTCAGTGCCAATACTTTAATGCAAAAAGTGTGATTACCCATGATGCAGCAATTATTTTTGCATGTACTATTTTCATAGCTGTCAACTTTCCCCCTTTTTAAAGGGAAATTCCCTTATTCCGAATAGGATTCCTCGCAAGAAAGGGGGAAAGTTGACAGCTATGACTATTTCCTGTATTTAGGCTTCTGTCTGTTTTTCTTCCCTGCTATAGATAGCCTTTTAGATGGATTTTTAAAAAAACACTCATGTAATAATAATAATAATAATAATAATAATAATAATAATAATAATAATTAGAACCAGCAAGCCTGAAGTCTGCCTATACCTGGTGTTGAGCACCTCACTCAACCTTCCCCCAACACAGACATTTTCTCCACCCTGGAAAAATATCAGGATCATAACCCATCTGACGCTGGGGTTGAGCATGTTCAGCTCACTGTAATCAGTGAATTTTAATTAGGCCTAATTCTGTGTTGGGCCACAGCTCAGGTGTGAATCCACATCCCAAATGTTGGGAGGATTAGCTCGCCTAAGGTGACCTGAGATCACAACAGAGGCGATCTCACCAAACCGGGGACTTATTGTTTCACAGCTGCATCGCTACCACTATATTAGGCCTAATAAGTCTCATTCCAGCGGAGTTTCTTCACAGCTTTAGAAGACCCGAGCCACGTTCACAGTCCCGGCCTCCTTTCACTGCTTCTCCTCCGTGTGGGTTCTCTCGTGCTTGTTGAGAATCGTTCTCCGAATGAAGCCTTTCCCGCAGTCTGAGCACTTGAACGGCTTCTCCCCCGTGTGGGTCCTCTCGTGCACGATGAGGCTCGAGCTCTGGTTGAACCCTTTCCCGCAGTCCGAACATTTGTAAGGCTTCTCCTCCGTGTGGATCCTCTCGTGCCTGATGAGGCTCGACTTGTCGCTGAAGCTTTTCTCGCAGGCCGCGCAGCTGTAGGGCTTCTCGCCCGTGTGGATCCTCTCGTGCTTGATGAGGCTAGACCTGTCGCTGAAGCTTTTCCCGCAGTCGGAGCACCTATAGGGCTTCTCTCCCGTGTGCGTCCTCTCGTGATTCGTCAGGTTGGACTTCCTGTTGAAGCTTTTCCCGCAGAAGGAGCAATCGTAGGGCTTTTCGCCCGTGTGAGTCCCCTCGTGCCGTATCAGATGCGACCGGCTGCTGAAGCTTTTCCCGCAGTCCGAACATTTGAACGGCTTCACTCCCGTGTGGATTCTCTCGTGTGTGAGAAGGTGCGACCTCCGGACAAAGCTTTTCCCACAGGTAGAGCACTTAAACGGCTTGTCCCCTCTGTGGGCTCTCTCATGTTTGTTAAGGCTCGATTTGTCGCTGAAAGGTCTCCTGCAGTGGGAACAATTGTACGGTTTTTCTCCGGTGTGGATTCTCCGGTGTATGACAAGGCTCGAGTTCTGATTGAACCCTTTCCCACAGTCTGAACACTTGAACGGTTTCAAGCCGGTGTGTTTCATCTCGTGAATGAGGAGGTTTGATCTCTGAACAAAGCCCTTGTCACACACGGAGCAGCTATACGGCTTTTCGCCCCGGTGGATTCTCTGATGTGCAAGGAGGCTCGCAGTCTGAATAAATCTTTTGTCGCAATCCGGACATTTAAAGAGTTTTTGTTCTCTATGGATCCTCTCGTGTCTGACCAAGGTCGAACTCTGGTTGAATCTCTTACCACACTCTAAGCATTTGTAAGGTCTCTGCTCAGTGTGGCTTCTCTCGTGCCTGATAAGGCTGGAGCTCTGGTTGAACCGTTTCCCACATACTGAGCAACTGTAGGGTTTCTCGCCCGTGTGTTTCCGCTTATGCCGAATGAGGCTGGATCCGTCGCTGAAGCTGTTCCCGCACTCGGAGCACCGAAATGGCTTTTCTCCTGTGTGGATTCTCTCGTGGGTGCGAAGGTTGGATCTTTTCATGAAGCTTTTAGAGCAGCAGGAACACTTGTGTGGTTTCTCTGTGGGGTGTTGGCTCTCCTGTTTGACAAGGCCTTGTTTGTCGCCGAAGCTTCTCCCAAAGCCTGAATAATATGGCATTTCTCCCATGAATATTCTGTCGCGTCCATCTCCTATCAGAGTAAACAGAGCGTTTTAACATCATTCTTTACGAAGTCAAAGTCAACCCTCACAACAACAACAACAACAACAAAAAGAACTTGCAGACAGACTTTACAGCAGGGCCTAAACAAGCCCCACAAAACCACTCTCCCGCACACTGCAAACATACATCTCCCATGCAGAAGGTCTCATGTTCAAGACTGATCACAGAACTGTAGAGTTGCAAGGGACCCCCGAGGGTCATCTAGTCCAACCCCCTGCAATGGAGGTATCTCAGCTAAGGCATCCATGGCAAATGGCCCTCCAACCTCTGCTTAAAACCTCCAATGAAGGAGAGTATAACACTTCCTGAGAGAGTCTGTTCCACTACTGAACAGCTCTTCCTGTCAGAAAGTTTTCCCTGATGTTTAGTCGGAATCTCCTTTCTTGTAACTTGAAGCCATTGGTTCGAATCCTGCCCTCCAGAGCAGGAGAAAACAAGCTTGTTCCTTCTTCCACGTGACAGCCCTTGAGATATGGGCCATTATGGGACCTTCTGCATGGAGATATGGCCGTTATGGGACCTTCTGCATGAGGAAACGTTCTCTGCCACACTTGCTGTCACATTACCCATATACCAAGATAGAACCCCCATGTTCAAAAGCAGTGTATCTGCAAGTGCGCATCACATACCGGAAACAAAGAGCACGGGGATGCTAGGGAGCTTTGGGGTCCTGCTTGTGAGGTTGGCCACTATCGTCAGGAGAAATTGCATATGCAGTTATGAGGCTAATGACGGTCCCCAAAGCAAGTTAGTTTGAAGCTCACTCACCTGAGCGGGCCGCCTGGAATGTCACACTGGCCTCCGAAACCGGGCGGCAGGGAACGTACGGCACCTCTTCCTGCTCCAACTTTATTATCACGTCCGGAAGCTCTGCTCGGGGAATGAGGAGAGAGGAGGGCGGCTGAGGAGCTGGCTCCATGACAGGCAGAAGCGGGCACCAACCCTGTCCAATTCCCTAGAGCTTTCCCCAATAACGCAGAGCCAGGCTACATGTTACACTTCCCCAACCACAGAAAAGATGTCCAGATCCTCCTGTTATGACCCTGGAGGTGTCTGCAACCGGCTGGGCCCTGCGCTCCTCTGATTATGTCTCCACAACTCCCAGCATTCCTGTGCATCGGCCATGTTGGCTAGGGGCTGATGGGAAATGGGAGTCCCGACAACATCTGGAGTGGTACCTCTGGTTACGTACTTAATTCGTTCTGGAGGTCCGTTCTTAACCTGAAACTGTTCTTAACCTGAAGCACCACCTTAGCTAATGGGGCCTCCCGCGGCCGAGCCGCCAGAGCACAATTTCTGTTCTCATCCTGAAGCAAAGTTCTTAACCTGAAGCATTATTTCTGGGTTAGCGGAGTATGTAACCTGAAGCGTACTCCCAACCCTGATGTGTCTCACCCTTCCTCTAAGAAGTTCACGATGGTATACGTGGTTAGCCCCCATTCTACCAATATTTTACCCCGACTGAATGAGGATTTGAACCTGGGTCTTCCAAGTCATTGTCTAACACTAACCATTATGCCACACTGTCTCTCAAAGTTATGAACAGGCAAGAGTTTCCACTTTCTCTTCCTGTGAAAAGCCTAGGTTGATTCCCAAGAATTATGCCCAGATCTTTCCGCTTACCCGAGCCGTAGTCTGCTGGGATCTCTCTTTCCTCCAAAACAGGCTCTGGGGTCCATGGATCTCCCCCATGGACCACTTCAGTTTTAGGAACAGGGAATCCTGCTGAGGGAACAAAAAGTGATCAATGTAATCAGAAGGAACTAGGTAACAGGTACTCGTCACATAGGGCTTTGTTTACCAACAATGGGACGAGGATTCCTAAAAGATCATCACATCCCTGTATCCCCAATTGATCAGTGAGCTTGGCAGGAGAGAACCTCCTGTAGATGGTAGTAGTAGTAGTAGTAATGGCACATGGAAAGCAATAAACACCTTGTCAGGGATTTACTCCTTCCCTTGGATGTTGCTCATGAGTAACGACAAGCCTTTAGGTAAGCTAAAACTATTTATTGTCCATAAATGAATTACAGAGTCTCTGCAGCCATGACTGCTCAGTCAGTTTCAGTTTCTCGGAGTGGCGGGCTTTCTCTTGCCCGCCAACACAACCAACGGCTCGGCACCCTAAAATGACATCTGCGTCTCCTCCTACCCCCCCCCCCCCCGGCTCATCTTCCTGTCTGTGACTGACGGTGCTGGGTCTCTGCTCTGTCATCCCCAGCCCTGGCATCTCCCTCTCTTCCGGAGACATTTCCTGATGGGGGCTGGAGGAGGAAGATGAATCTGTGGAGATTATGGGTGGCTGTTCTCTATAGCCCAGTGACCCCCCTTCCCTGGAGGAATCGCTATCTTCCCTCCCAGCTCTAGCTTGCTCCTCTCTCTCCCTGTTCCTCCCGAGTAGTCCCTCCTTCCCGGACACACCAGAAACAGCCTTTTATAAAATAATCTGATGTAACATTTATATGCACTTAGCATTAGGACAACCTTCTAAGTGAAGTCCTTGTATTATGCCCATACTGCAGCTGGTGGGGAAGGAAAGTGGAGGCTAAGCATCCCAGCTTGCCAAAGGCTGCCCCACAAACTCAAGGCTGAGATCAGAGATAACCATTACGGACATCCAGGCTGGCAGCTCAGCTATTTCATGCCACTAGTTTTCATGAAAGGCGCCAGCCTTTATTTTTCTATCCACCAGAGTCGGCAGAAAGCGTGGTGTGGGCAACCTGAAACAAAAAATTTATCTATGAATAATTATACATGCATTGCACAGTTCAGCTGAACCTATCCACCACCTGAGCGGTCGCCTGGGAAATTCTTAATATCCTCTGATCCCTGGTTATTATTCGGGAGCCATGGTATCTCATCTTCGTCTTCCAGCTTTATGGTCACGTTCGGAAACTCTAATGAAAGAGAAGAGGAGAAGGGTCTGAGAAGTCTTGAATTAGAGATGTCCAAAACTGTTAAGAATGAGGAATGTATGATGATGGGTTGGAAAACGATTTAGATGGATAGAAGATAGGGGGTGAGTACCGTATTTTCCGGCGTATAAGATGACTGGGCGTATAAGGCGACCCCCAACTTTTCCAGTTAAAATATAGAGTTTGAGATATACTCGACCGCAGATTCTCCACCCAGCGTATAAGACGACCCCTGACTTTTGAGAAGATTTTCCTGGATTAAAAAGTAGTCTTATACACCAGAATATACAGTAATTCTTTCATTCTTAAGATGGGGAAAAAATATGAAATAGAAATTGCAAAAGTCGTAATATAATGAAAATCAGAAAGGGGGGGCTTTGGGGAAATCCACCTAAGATGAATATGAAAATAAGGATTAGAAAATGTTTAATTATATGTTTTGTTGAGTTATTGTTTGTTTTAAGATGTTCTTTTGTATTGTTTGTATTGTATGTTTATTTTTTTATTTTTTTTATTTTTTTTTATTTTTCTTTCTTTTTTGTCTGAAAATCCTAATAAATTCTTATTTAACAAAAAAGCATGAGGAATGTAGTTGGTAGATTTTAATTATTATAATAATGTATTGGGCTGGGGTATTGTTTTTGATGCTATTGATACTTCATTTTTTGTACTTTTATTCTGTGAACCCCCCTGAGACGTGCGGGTACCGGGTGGTATGGAAGTTCAATACATAATAATACAGCGGAGCCTCATTTGTCGAAGGTAATCCGTTCCGGAAGATCGTTCGACTTCCAAAACGTTTGAAAACCGAGGCGCAATGGATGGTCCGCAGAATCCATTCAGAAAATGGAGAAACACGTCTCGGAAGCCGTTCAACTTCAGAGACGCATTCAAAAACGGAAGCATTCACTTCCGGGTTTCCGGCATTTGGGTTCCGAATTGTTTGGGTTCCGAGACGCTTGAAAATAGAGGTTCGACTGTAATAATAATAATACTCTATTTATGTTTACAATTATGTGATTTCCCCCCTCATGTTCCAACCAGTTAAAAAATGAGATCTGCCACTAACTAGAGACATCCATTATTTCAAAATGTTTGTATTAGGGCGGGGGGGGGGGGACGGGACAACACACGACCCCTTATTTCAGTAAAATGTCCTTTGTTTTCTGAAATCTGGACTAACCAGTCTTATTCAAAGCACATTTTCATTCACACAAAGGGCAGGAGTAAAATCAGCACTGTAATATCCAAGCACAAATCTTCCATAAATACTGGAACTGCCGAAGACAGCCCTAGGCTTCAAAGCCTCTCAGACGTCTAACACAAAATTTAGAAAGGGAATCCTTACCCAGAGAGGCCATATTCCTGTGATTTTCTTGCAGGACACCCACAATTAGAATTCATCTGTCTGAGTTCATCAGATCTTCACACGTCCATGAAACTCACACAGCCACATCCTCAAAAGTCTTCCTTGAAACAAAACAACGGCACCCATCCACTTTTGCTACAGAAAAGCTAAAAATCCACAGAATTTTAATTACCTGCCCTTCACCACAAGGCTCTGGGGCAGGTTACAATGATTATATATATATATAAATATATATATACCTGTGTAAAACAAAAAAAGAGTTAAAATACTAAATGTAAAAATGGTTCCAAATATACAAACAATGCCAACATCTGAAAATAATTCCACATATAAAAATAGTTGCAAGTGAAGATGTAGACTGGGATAAAAGGCTACGACCCTGTTACATGAATCGCTATTATTTCCATTTTACAGGTAAGTAACTGAGGCTGGCATGGCATATGGTATCAAATCAGACCCCTGGTTCATCTACCCCAGAGCTGGGGTCTCTTTCTGGCAGAGTCTCAAGCAGAGAATCTTTCCTAGATAGGAAACTGTATTATACAAAGTCCCAACTAGCTCAGTGTTGTTTACACTGACCGACAGAGGCGAGTTTCAGGCAGGGGATATTCTCAGCTCGGTATACCCAGAGATGCCAGGGTTTGGACTGAGCTGCAGCCCTTCCCTAAATGCCAAGGGGGCGAATGAACCAGACATGAATAGTCATTTCAGCAGCCAGTTAGCCCTTCTCCACAGTGCACCCTGGAAATTGTAGCCCTAAGGAATTCTGGAGGGAAACCAAGACTGTTTAAAGTGGAATCTCAGCACATTAAATGTGAACGTGACTCAGAGGCCACTCATTGAAATTAATGAACCCGAGTCAGTCATGTCTATTAACCCCAATGGGGCTCCTCTGAGCATAATTCTAGAATTGTAGAGTTGAAAGGGAACCAAGGGGTCATCCAGTCCAACCCCCTGCAATGAAGGAATACAGTAGGGCTGGCACTGGCCAGTGTGGCGTAATGGTTAGAGCAGGCTTTCCCAAACTTGAGTCCCTAGCTCGTTTTCGACTACAACTCCCATGATCCCTAGCTAGCAGGACCAGTGGTCGGGGATGATGGGAACTGTAATCCCAACCCCAGGTTAGAGTCATAGCTGTCAACTTTTCCCTTTTCTTGCGAGGAATCCTATTCGGAATAAGGGAATTTCCCTTAAAAAGGGGGGGAAGTTGACAGCTATGGTTAGAGTGTTGGACTATGATCTGCGAGAGCAGGGTTCGAATCCCCGCTCAGCCATGAAGACGGCCCGTTGCCGTCTCTCAGCCTAACCTCCCTCACAGGGTTGTTGTGAGGCTGGAATGGAGAGGAGAACAATGTACAGCGCTTTTGAGAACCTTTGAAGATAAAAGTGGCATATAAATGTAAAAAATAAAGCCCTAAACGACATCCCTGGTTAGGCTTGTGGCAATAATAAAAGTGCTCGGCCAGCACCTATATCAATATTAGAGAGACAGAGAGTGAATGGGTGCCTGCCTATAGGCCTGAATATAGCGCTGCAAAGATCATGCACGAAAACTACGTGGCTTGAACCAATTGGGGCGAAAAAATAGCGGAAAGAGGCTCTTTGCAGGCCGGGAGAGAGCAGAGGTTGCTCTGAACCGATTTAGCAGCTAACTAGACCTTGCAGCTTCTCCGCCTTCCTGCAAGCCCAGCAATTTCCAAGGCGCCTCCCCAATGTCAAAGCCCAGGGAAGTCTGACCCTTTCGGCTGCCCGAGGCCAGTGAAACCCCGAAAAGAGCAAAACACACAAAACGAAAAAAGCCCAGCCAGGATCCCAAACGTGGGTTAGGATCCGCTCTTCACCCAGCGGCACGCGTTGGTTTGTTTTTATTTCAAACGCATACGCCTTATGCACGACCTTTACATTTACCATTCCCATCGCAAACACGGCCGGGCAATGAATGGTCCAACCTGCACGAAATGGGGCCGCTAATCCGCATTAAGGCTACAATCCTGCGCACACTTGTTGTTGTTGTTGTTCAGTCGTTCAGTCGTGTCCGACTCTTCGTGACCCCATGGACCAGAGTACGCCAGGCACGCCTATCCTTCACTGCCTCTCGCAGTTTGGCCAAACTCATGTTAGTAGCTTCAAGAACACTGTCCAACCATCTCATCCTCTGTCGTCCCCTTCTCCTTGCGCACACTTACCTGGGAGCAAACCCCACGGAGCTTGCTCCAGAGTAGACCTGCCTAGGATTGCGCTGCGACTGATCTTCGGCATGCAAAACTGCTCGTTTGTGGAAAGGATTCGAATTAAGCCTTTTTCTTTTTTTAAATGGGGGTGGGGGACTTGCATTAAATGCCTCTCGGGCTTCTCTTTGCTGCTTATGCGGGAGGCTTTTCCTTTGTTTTCCGCTTCCCATCATGTGACTCGCTGAAGCCGAGCCCGATGACTGGCAAGTCCAGCCCGACCAATCTGCAGTCTGAGCGCATGGATGGATTGAACTGCTAGAATTACAATTCGAGTTGGAAAGGGGACCCAGGGGGTCATCTAGTCCAACCCCCTGCAATGCAGGAATCTTTTGCCCAACGTGGGGCTCGAACCCACATCCCTGAGATAGGGAGTCTTTTGCTGTACTGATGGAGCCAAGGTCACAAAGCAGGATTCCTTTCTGAAGTGAACCCAGGGCCCCGTACATCTATTTTGTGGAGCTGTGGTCTGAACCACTGAGCCTCTTGGGTTTGCCGATCGGAAGGTCGATGGTTCGAATCCTCTTTACGGTGGTGAGCTCCTGTTGCTCTGTCAGCTCCTGCCAACCTAGCAGTTCAAAAGCACGCAAGTGCAAGTAGATAAATAGGTACCGCTGTGGCAGGAAGGTAAACGGCGTTTCTGTGTGCTCTGGCTTCCATCACAGTGTCCTGTTATGCCAGAAGCAGTTTAGTCATGGTGGCCCCATGACCCGGAAAGCTGTATGTGGACAAACGCCAGCTCCCTTGGCCTGAAAAGCGAGATGGGTTCTCTGCATCCCATAGCCGCCTTTGACCGGACTTAACCTTCCAGGAGTCCTATACCTTTTACCTTTACCTATTCTGTTTTGTTGTACAGTTTCTTTAAGTAGGATTTGTCTATGGCATCAAGAGAACTAGAGACTTGGTTGCTCTATTTTGAGATGCAACCATAAAATTTAGAGGAATAACTGCAACCTGTGGCGCTCCAGGTGTTGATGCGGCACAGATTCCATCACCCCTGGTGTTTGGCCATACAGGCTGGGGCTGATGGGAGATGCAGCCGAACATCTGGATGGCCACACCAGCCCACAGAGTAGTTGCAATCTGGGGGAGAGGGTAAGGCAAGTAATACAGGCTACCCTAGAGACCCCTTCACTCCTTATGCACCCAGTGGGTTACTGTGCTCTGCAGGAAAGGCTTTCCTTGCAATCCCCCCCAAAAGCCAAGTCCAACCTATGCACAGCTACTCGAGAGTAAGGCTTTCAGTGCAACAGCTTCGGGTTTTGTGGAGCAGCATCCCTACTGAGAGATGGCAGGCAGAGACACTGCACTTTCCAGAAACAACTGACAACATTTTTGTTTCGACAAGATTTTCCAGCTGGTTTTTATTGCAAACCACCCTGTGATCCTCAGATGAAAGACAGTATAGATAGAAATTTAAATACATACATACATACACACATACATACAGGTCTCCACCTTGGCTTTTTATTTATATTGTTTTTAAACCCATGTTTAGTATAGTTCTTAAACCTAGTATCATAGACAAAACAAAATAAAATAAAAAATTCCTTCCAGTAGCACCTTAGAGACCAACTAAGTTTGTTCTTGGTATGGGCTTTCGTGTATCTGAAGAAGTGTGCATGCACACGAAAGCTCATACCAAGAACAAACTTAGTTGGTCTCTAAGGTGCTACTGGAAGGAATTTTTATTTATTTTTTTTTTGTTTTGACTATGGCAGACCAACATGGCAACCTACCTGTAACTAGTATCATAGAGTTGATCTTGGAGTCCCCCTTCCAGCTCTACAATGCTATGATACCCGTTCCTCTGTCTACCTAATATCTTTGCAGAAAATAGTAGAAAAACAAGAACATCAGGCCACAATGATGATTCAATTGATTCAAGTTTTTCAAGTCTCTTATGAATAGATTTATTTCTTGAAGTTAATATACCAGGTGAAATTAATGTGCCAGGACAAGGCCCTGTTTCGGTGATTCTTCTTCAGCTAATAGTGTCTTAAAGTCGATGTGTACTGGTTGCATTGGGTGTAACGACATGCAAAACATAACATTGTGTTATCAGTTTCTTATGAGTCTGGGGGTCAGTCTGCAGGAGGAGAGACGGGAGTCCTGCTTCTCCAGCCAGGGCATCCGTATCCTGGGAGGGTGAAACACCCACCTTCTGAGGCTCAGCCTGACACATGTCGTTGTCCTGTTTCCCCTCCTTGTCCACCTCAGCTGGACACTCCATTACTCCAGAGCCTAGCGACCCCTCAAGACTCAAGATGGCAGCAGAAAGAATTAACAGGCAGAGGAAACAAAACCAGGAAGCAACGCTTTCTTTTTAATGAATAAAATTGCTGTTTAAACAGTGCAAATACGCTGTAAGGTGCTGCAGGCGAAACCAAAAATAAAAAAAGCTAAATGGCCGAACTTTTCGGACAGGACTAGGCCGGTACTTCTCATTTGGCCAACGACCACCCCTCGTCTTCATTCGCAGATGGAAGTTGCTGCTTGAACTTGTAAACGCCGCTGATGTTATGCAAAGAAAAACTGTCGTTTTAAATTCAGGCGAGAATGCCTGTTTTGTTCAAATGAGCTCTGGGCATACATTTTCCTGTTCCTATGGAACAGACACCGATTTTAAAGACACACATTGTAGGCAGATTTTGGCCACATATTCCTGTTATTTCTAAGTGGCTCTGGGTTCTCCCTAGAAATTAGCAGCCAGAATCTCGCTAAAAGCGTTTAAAGGCCAGGCGCAGGGGTCCCCCCCCCATCAGCAGGGTGAGCAAGGCCCCCTTCCCAAATGTAGCAGAGCTGATATATCGTACTTGGAAGCGACTCCGCTGAAGAGGCCAGAGTTCTGGTGCATCTAAATGGGGGGTGGGGGGGGAAGCACAGGAGACGCAAAGCCCCCCTTCTCTGGCTTAGACCCGGCAGCCGCTGACAGCAAAGGAAGTGATGAATGACTGGAGCTGGGAGCAGGTGTTGCGGTGCTGTGTGGCTCGGCAGCTCTGGGACTTTGGCAGCTCTTCTATCCAGGTATTCATATCCATCAGGTACTGGGGGCTGCAGAGAAGATGGGTCAGCATGTAAAAAGCCAGCCTTCCACAAAAAAATGTACGCAGGAGAGTTTAATCTGGAGCTGCCTTTATAGAGAAGGAGCATTTGAAGGAAGGGCAGTAGCTGAGCAGGAGAGCCTCCGCCTTGCAGGCAGGAGGTTCAGTCCCCAGCATCTTCTGGGGGGGGCTGGGAGCATAGCTGTCAAGTTCCGGATTTGAAAATAAGGGATCAGCAGTCTCACCTATCCCGGGGACAGTCACATGTCAGTGGTGGGCGGAGCCAGAAGCAAAAGTGGGAGGAGCAGCAAAGTGGGCGGAGCAGCAATGTAAACTCCAAGCAGGCTTGGGCTCGGAGCGGAGCAAAGAGGAGGGCAGCCAGCAAAGAGGAGGGCAGCCATGTGCTCTGCGCAATGGAGCCCCATCGTCTTCTTGTCTGATCCCATCAAAACAGGACAGGAAGCAGCAGCTGCTCAAAGGCAGCCAGGCTCCGCCCGCCAGCTAACCCTATTGGCCGGCTGAGGGGCTTGGCGGCAACGGATAGGGGCTGATGCAGGGGGAGGAATACACCCCCCTGTAAGCACGGGAAACGGCTCCCACTTGCTTTGAGGGCTGAGGCTTTTCTCTCCAAGTAGGCGAGGTCTTCCCACCCAGTCCCTGGCCAGCAGGGGAGGAGCTGCTTCCATTAAAAACGGGGAAATTTAAGGGAAATAAAAAATAAGGGAGAGCAGCGGGAAACTGCTTGAAATAAGGGAGAATCCCGGGGAAAACGGGATACTTGACAGCACTGGCTGGGAGTGCCCTCTGCCTGAAACCCTGGAGAGCTGCTGCCAGTCTGTGTAGACAATACTGAGCTAGATGGGTTCAGCATAAGGCAAACTTCCTAAACTGCCTCTGAATTCGGCGCTGGCGTTGTTATCGTTAAACATTTGCACCCCACCTCTTTTCTTCTCTGCTTCAGCAAGTGCCTGACCGTTGCCCCGAGGATGGGGAACCTGTGGACCACCAGGTGTTGCTGGACTACAACTCCCAGCATCATCCCTGACTTGCTGGGGCTGATGGGAACAGGAGTCTGATAACCTCTAGAAGGGCCACAACAAGTTAGCCACCCAGTCTCAGCAGTTGATCCCTAAGCATGACTCCCTTCTCTCAAAAAAGCCCTGAAGGCCAGTGAACTCTGTTTCTGGGTGCCCGTTCCCATTGGGCCTTCCTGCCACCCTCCAACCGGCCCACTGCACACCTGATTCCCCTCCCCTCCCCAACCTACCGTCCTTGGGCGTCCCGGGTTTCCCCATCGCGTCCCATTAGCAGATACTCCTGGCCGGTGACCAAGCGGGTCCGACAGGCACCACGGACCACAAAGCGCCTGATCTCGTTCTCAGCGATCCCGATGTCTGCGACTAGAGAGGAAGACAGAATGGGAGCCAGGGGGTGATGGGGGGCAGTGAGAATCTATAAGAGGAAATGAGCTGAACAGGTCAGGTTAGTTTCGTTGTGGGATAAAGGGCTCAGTAAAAATGTGTGTTTGTGTGTGTTCATTTTTAAGATAATCGCCATCTCCATTGCCTTTTCAACTCCTGTTGATGTCCTTCTGCTTCCAACAAGCCATTTAAGTGGAGATTTTTTGGCCCAGCCCAGGATGTGTTGGATTTGAATGCGTTTTTATACCTGTACATGCAATTGCTGTAATGGCTTTTATATGTCAAATTGTTTTAGGTTTTGTTGCTGTTGCTGTCATCTTTATGGTCGAATCGCTTCAAGGTATTTCCTAAGAAGCGATTCATAAACCTAACAAAATGAAATAAACATTGCTCACTGTACTGCAAGGGCTCCAGGATGATAACTTCATAGACGCGGAAGGCGCTTTCTTGGCTCTCGCGCTCCACTCGAACTCGGAACCCTGCAGGTGGGAGAAGAAAGGAGACAATAGCCGTAAAGGTACATGTCAGCAACCCACAAGACGGGAACTAATTTCAGACCGTACACTGCTTGATGAAGAAAACGAGTCTCTAAAACCAACATATCAAAGGAATAAAGAAACAAAGGGCACCTCCAGACATCCAATAATTTGCAGGAGGAATTTAGTCACACACCAGAAGTTTAGGTTTGTGCAGTTAAAGTGGATTAAAAACATTTCTTTTCACCCAAGGGCGAGAAATCCACTAAAAAACAACATTTTGCAGTTTGGTAAATGACAGACAGGGAAAGTATGGGAGATGAATAAATAATTGACGAGAAGATGCGTAAATATCCTGCAGGCAACCAGAGATAGAATGAAGGACAAATGCTCGTTGTCATAGAACTTCCCCATAAAAAATATCAGAATGAATGTTCAATAAAGACCAGGCTCACAGTCTAACTGCTGTGCAAGCATTGTGCAAGCAAATCAGGGTGATTTCTCAATACGCAGGTTGTCAGGAAGCACCCACTGACAAAAGGAGACAAAACCCCACAAGGATCTGGAGGCTGTTAAGTGCACTGGACTAGGAACTTGAACTTTTCCAAGTAACTTCCTTGTTGGAAATGTGTGCTATGTATGAAGAAGGGAAAGGGAAAGGGCTTTTCAGTGGTGGCCACCCCAAGATGGAATGCCATTTTCAAAGAGGTCTGCCTAGTGCCAAAAAAGAACCTCCCTCCGTCCCTGGTTAAGTCTATTTATATTTTCCCATGCATTTTGTGTCAGGCCTGTTAATTTTTAGCTGTCAGCTCATCTGCTTGTTCATGCTGTGGCTTTGTTGTTTATTAGCAGCCATGAACCCGGGTGTTTGTTGCTTGGGAAGTCTAAAAAAATCAGTGCAGTTCTGAAATCAGCAGTTTAAAACCATTGCAATATTTTTTTTAAGGTTCAGTCTGTCATGTTGATTCAAGAACAGGCCCAGTTGCATCCAAGCGCAGAAAGAAATCTGCTGCTTGATCTCAAGGACCACCGTGCAAAATTTGGTTACGATACCTTACCGGTAAGAGGTGTACAGATGCACAGCAGACAAACAAAAAAACTCTCCAACTTTCATGTTGTTCGCCACCACCCTGAAATCTCTCAGTCAGAGGGCCGAATACAAATATTTTCAACAATACAAATATTTTCAGCTGGGTCTGCAAGTCGGCTACAGAGCTGCATGCGAGCCACAAGCAGAAAAGATGCAAAGTCTGAAATTATGTGTCACAGAGGCTTTGGGGTTAGAGATAGTGAGACATCAGTGGGACAAGAGAAGAAGAAGAGGAGGAGGAGGAGGAGGAGGAGGAGGAGGAGGAGGAGGAGGGGGAGTTTGGATTTGATATCCCGCTTTATCACTACCCGAAGGAGTCTCAAAGCGGCTAACATTCTCCTTTCCCTTCCTCCCCCACAACAAACACTCTGTGAGGTGAGTGGGGCTGAGAGACTTCAGAGAAGTGTGACCAGCCCAAAGTCACCCAGCAGCTGCATGTGGAGGAGGGGAGATGCGAACCCGGTTCACCAGATTACGAGACTACTGCTCTTAACCACTATACCACACTGGCCAAAACAGCCAGGCTGGAGAGGCTGGGGCGTCTCCGATCCCTCCCCTAACCCCTTACCGTAATGCACACGGGGACTGTAGCATGCAAACTCCATGCGCGCTTGCTCCGTAATGGCCTCGCCGAGGGTACGCTTCAAACGCGGACAGGCACCTGTGCAAGGGAGGGAGGAGATAAGGTCAGGTTTCCTAGGTGTCGGGGAATGGTTTGGATCTGAAGATGGGGGAATGCAGTCGCAGGCAGACCACCTTCTCTCAGAAGAGGAGGGGGAGTATTTGCCCGCCCCCCGCCTCCTCCAGCATTTTGAGAAGCAGAGAGACAGGCAGACACAGACACAGAAGCTGAACAGATTAGGGAGGAGATGCCCAGCTACGAGATAATGGCAAGAGATCCAGAAGGGAGGGGGCAGTTGGGAGACACATCAGTTGAGAGTGTGGGGGAACCCCCCTCCCCACGGACTCAGAGGAGAACAAAGGAGGCAGAGAGGGGGAGGAACTTCCCGTTGGTGCGCTCCTTGCTGCGGAAGTCGGGAGTCGGATTCAGAGCAGGCAACTGCCCTCCTTGCTGTGTATTTTGTGGCCGCAACATGAAGCTTTAATAAAAGGACTATAACGCTCTATCAACTGATCGTTGATTCTTATCTGTGGAGATACCGAAGGGAGGGGAGGACTCTCCGAGCTTGACACTAGGTCAAGCAGGGAAGGATGGGTGGCGCATTAGTGGTGCAAGGCTGGGTGCTGAGATGCTTCAACAGAAGTGGGCAGGGAGGTGGAGTCTGGGCAGTCCAGGTTTGTAATGGGAAAGGTATAGGGAAAGTGAGCACAGAACGGAGACCAGCAATGGGCAAATCTGTCCATTCCAGTTCCTCTCCGTTCCTGATTTTTCTCATCTCAAACTCTCCACATTTCCACATCATTTGGCAGGTTTCTTTTATACAAAAAACAAATAGTAAAAGCCCTCACGGAAATAAATCAGCGTTTTAGTGCAGCTTTCTCCTAACGTATCTATTTCTGCAAAGCAAGTTCCCCTACAATAATGTGATTTTTGTATGTGTGTACGTTATTTTCACTAACATTTGCGTTTTTATACAAATCTGATCCCGGTATGCTGAAGAACTTTCCTTAGGATTTCTTTTTTTAAAAATAAAAATAAAATCACCAAATGGCTGCAGAAATGCGCAGAAGCTGAATTTGAGACTTGAAAAACGAGAAGAGGAGCGAAAACCGACACTGGCATCATCTCTCCATCTCAACTCCCAGGTAGGTGGGGTTTGAAGCACGGCCTAAGAAAAGGGGTGTGCAGGGTCCCTCGGATCCTGCTGTTGGGATCCAGCAAGCAAGAGCCTTCCGGTCACGTTGCCCTAGGGAACCTCAACCCACCATCCAGGCGAAACGAAGGAGGTGGTGTGTTTGTGCCGCAGGAGGGATGGGCCTCCGATGGCGTTACTCCAGATTTCCCACGCCCCCCCCCCCAGCAGAAGGTTGCCCAGGCAGGGGCGTAGCGAGCCGCTTGGCTGCTGGGGGCAGCAAGCCAAGCGGCACCCCCGGGGGCAGGGCGTTGCTCCGTGCGCATGACATCATGACACATGTGCACAGAGCGACGCCTCCGCCCGGGCCAGCAAGGAGGGGTGTCACGCTTGTGGCTGGTGTGACGCCCCTCCTCGCTGGCCTGCCCAGCCCCGCTTGGAGCTTGCTGGCTGGACGACCTGGGGCATGGAGAGGGGTGGGCCAGCAAGGAGGAGTGACACCCCTCCTCGCTGGCCCGCCCCTCTCCATGCCCTGGCTCCGCTCAGGCCGGGAGCCCAGCGGCAAAAAAAGCCACTGAAAGGGGGAAAGCCCCCTTTCAGCGGCTTTTTTCGCCGCTGGCTGGTGGCGCCGATCGCGGGGTCCCGACCCAAGTGTCACCCCCCCAGGGCGCTACCCGGGACGGCACGCCCCCCACCCCCTTGCTCCGCCCCTGTGCCCAGGCAACCTCACCTTCGGCACATTGGCAGACGTCTTCGGAGCACAAGGCCGACACATACTGTGACTTGTTGGGGGCACCATAGAAGATGCTGCAGCGGTGGTCTGAAAGGTGAAAGGAGAAAACTTAGAAAGTGCAAGTGATTGTGCGTGAATGTGCATGCATGTGTGTGTGTATATTCACACCCACGCACCATGAGGAACGGCTTAGGGAGCTGGGTATGTTTAGCCTGGAGAAGAGAAGGTTAAGGGGTGATATGATAGCCATGTTCAAATATATAAAAGGATGTCATATAGAGGAGGGTGAAAGGTTGTTTTCTGCTGCTCCAGAGAAGCGGACACGGGGCAATGGATTCAAACTACAAGAAAGAAGATTCCACCTAAACATTAGGAAGAACTTCCTGACAGTGAGAGCTGTTCGGCAGTGGAATTTGCTGCCAAGGAGTGTGGTGGAGTCTCCTTCTTTGGAGGTCTTTAAGCGGAGGCTTGACAGCCATCTGTCAGGAATGCTTTGATGGTGTTTCCTGCTTGGCAGGGGGTTGGACTGGATGGCCCTTGTGGTCTCTTCCAACTCTGTGATTCTATGATTCTACCCTGGGACTTCCAGACGGATGCTATTTTCAGGTAGGACTCAACCACATTCTGACAAACTCAGGCCGCTCTGTTAAAGCTGATTGGGAGGTCTTGCACAACAAATCTGCTTCCCCCGAAAGATCAGGGTTTTCATGTTATGTCCCCCCCCCCCCCCCGGCTGTCTCTTTAGTGCAGAGCCAGGTCATCGAGCCTGGTCTTCCACAGCCAGCACCTGCACTGGAAATCCTCCCAACGCTCCAAAGCAGATTTAGGGGGTTGTGGAAGCACACAAAGGGAGGGGAGAATCTTGTTCCATGAATGCAAAAACTCATCTGACTCCCGCCCAGAGCCAACCTAAGTTAATCCCCTGGATAGAAAATATCAAAACTTCTCCAGAACAGTTAATGCATGGAAAAACAATCTGGCCTGATTCAGACATAGCACATCTCTCCCTCTCTCTGCTTAGGTTTTAAGTTGCAAGCAACTCCTGTTAACCCTGGATAAAATTAACCTGGGTAGTTTTTGCATGTGATAATAAAATTACAATCTCAAACTGAAGAGAAGAAGAAGAAGAAGAAGAAGAAGAAGAAGAAGAAGAAGAAGAAGAAGAAGAAGAAGAGTTTGGATTTGATATCCCGCTTTATCACTACCCGAAGGAGTCTCCAAGCGGCTAACATTCTCCTTCCCCTTCCTCCCCCACAACAAACACTCTGTGAGGTGAGTGGGGCTGAGAGACTTCAGAGAAGTGTGACTAGCCCAAGGTCACCCAGCAGCTGCATGTGGAGGAGCGGAGACGCGAACCCGGTTCACCAGATTACAAGTCTGCCGCTCTTAACCACTACACCACACTGGATGTTGTCATGAAAATATCCCTTAATTGCCTGCTATGGCCAGCAAAGGCAACTCTCTCCTGCTCCCTAACCCCGCAGCTACGAAACCTTTGCTCCACCAGAAAGATGCAGCCTGGTTCCCCTGCCCTCAGGCCCTGTGACCTGTCAATCACTTACCTGGTTCATAAAAGTCATAGATGGTGGCACTGACTGGCTGGATTTTCCCCACAGGCACCAGCTGCTTTGCTGTAAATGATACACATTCGCGTCCGGATCCTGGCACCTATAGATGGGTATATTTAAGAACGTAAGAGAAAGCCCTGCCTGCTGTATCAGTCTAGTGGCCCATCTCGTCTAGCATCCTATTATCACAGTGGCCAGTTGGATGCCTCAACCAGAAGCCCACCAGCGGGAGCTGAGCACAACAACCACCTCTGAAATAAGTCAACGAAGCAGCCGGCCAACTAAACCACTGCAAAAAGGGACTGAAAAAGATCAGAGGCAAAAATCCGACGTAAAACCACAAGGGGGAACACAACAATAATGTAAAGGAAACATATGAAGCTTCCTTATATCGGATCAGGCCGCTGGGCAACCTTCCCCAGCCTCCCCCAACCTGGTGCCCTCCAATTGGTTTGGATAACTATCAGCCCCAAGGCAGCACAGGGATCGCAGCACAGGGATTCTTGAACTGTGGTGCCCAGAACTGGACACAGTATTCCAGGTGAGGTCTGACCAGAGCGGAATACAGTGGTACTATTACTTCCCTTGATCTAGATGCTATACTCCTATTGATGCAAAAAAGGTTTTTTGCTTCTGCCGTATAGTCCAAAGTGGAGTAAATCAAGAGGCAGGTTGGGTGGTGGGTGCCATCCTGGCCTCTTGCACATTACAATGGGGGGGGGAGAGTTTATCTGAACCCCTCTGTGCATCTGCCCTTCCTCCCCGCTGCCTCTGTTCTCGCGGCATAACCCTGCACGCATCTCTCTCACCGAGTCAAAGTAGAGCAGCAGCCGCCGTCCTTGGATCTCCCAGTGGCTGATGTATTGATCGGGGAGAGTTCGCAGCTGGGAGACGGAGGGAAGAAACAAGGAGGTGAACCAGCAAGCAGGAGCGCGGAGGTCGTAAGGAGAGCTGGGTCTGGTGCAGCGTTCTGTTCTCGCAGCGGCCAACCGGAAGCCCCCATGGAAACCCCGAAAGGAGGGTCTGAGGACAGGAGCCCTACTCTCTCCCTACCTGCATTCCCGGAATTCAAGGCTCGTCCCAAAAGTTTCCTGCTCGTCCTGTGCTTCCTAGACACAGGTCTGAGCAGCTTCCCGTGTGCTATGCGGCTCTCCCCCCAGGAAAACCCACTCTTTAGCGCTGCAGATGCCAATGTTTGCTCTGTTTAAGCGCTAAAGATCAAGTTTCCCCAGGGGGAAAGTGGCAGAAAAGTCTGCATGAGCTCTAAGAGGCGTAAAATGTCTCCAACAGCAGAGAATGTGGCCATAATGGCTATACTACTACTATAATGAGGCTCTAGCAGATGAGGCAACTCAGTCAGATTGGGGGGTATTATTATTATTATTATTATTATTATTATTATTATTATTATTATTACAGACTGACTGGTGGCCCATTATACTAGGCCGGGCCCAGCCGTTTGTTGGAGGGCTGGTGTGCTAACGGATCAGCCTCCATTTGTGCTGATGCAGATCTTAAGGCCCCATGGGGAAGGGAACTCGATGGGGCTTGGTGGGGTCTTGGCAGGAATGGACCCTGACCCTTGTCATATGCCAAAATGCCCACACAGCCTCTGCCCACCTCCTCAAGGTAGTTCTCGTCCGGATGGAAGCCGCTCAGCAGGGTGATGTCCACGATAACCATGCCGGAGACATGAGCCCCCGGTTGTCTCCTGTAGGGAGGAAAGAAGCGAAAACAGAAAGGTTAGGGAGAAGGGTATTCTGTTTTTCGGGTAGCGGCAACATCGCACAATGGTTACGAGTGTTGGGCTAGCGTGCCACTCCCGGACCCAGGCAAGTGCTTGCCATCCCCTAAAAGGCAGTGCCCGAAGAGAGGAAGGGAGCTCTTGCCTCCTCAAAACGGCCCACTTCAGGTTAGAACCAGAATATTCTGCCCCCTCAAGAAAAGCCCGCTCACCAAACCTTACCAGAAGCAGACATTGTAGGTGACATCCTTCTGTGCCTGTCCAGGGTCTTTGGCTTCCCTCCTGCGGCGTCGGCGGGCATCAAACACTTCGATCGGTGACAACGGCTGGTCGGCAGGGTCTGCTTCTGGCCCAGACTCCTCTGGGCCGTAATCTTCATATTCGTAGTAGTAGTCTAATGTGTCGGCTGTTGTGGACAGAGTTGAAAAAGTTACAGGTAGGTAGCCGTGTTGGTCTGCCATAGTAAAAACAAAATAAAATAAAAAATTTCCTTCCAGTAGCACCTTAGAGACCAACTAAGTTTGTTCTTGAGCTTTCGTGTGCATGCACACTTCTTCAGATACGAAAGCTCATACCAAGAACAAACTTAGTTGGTCTCTAAGGTGCTACTGGAAGGAATTTTTTATTTTATTTTGTTTTGAGAGTTGAAAAAGGTCAAGATGATGGAGCAAATTCCCCACTGGCAACAGTTGTGGCATTTGGGACATTTGAGTTTAGAGGCAAGTTGACATAATAGAAGTTCATAAAATCATGCAGTGGCTGGAGAAAAGTTCCCCCCTCTTTCTCTCATAACATTTGAACTCGTGGTGATGAACGCTCGAAGATCCAGGACAGATGGATATATAAAGCACTTCTCCACCCACTCAAGAAGGCTGTGGATAATTCAACGCCAAAGGCCCGGAGGAAAGAAATATCTGCCTGGAGCCTAAAGACAAGTAACGAAGGTCCCAGGCGAGCCTCCCTGGGGAGAGCGTCCCCCAACTGAGGAGCCACCACTGATAAGGCCTGCTCTTGCATTGCCACCCTCCGAACTTCTCGTGGAGCGGGCTCACAGAGAAGGGCCTCAGAGGGCAATAGCAGAGTCCGGGGCGGTTAATGCAGGGAGAGGCGGTCTCCCTGACTGCAGAATTATAGAACCGGAATCTGAAGCCCAGACTTACGTGCACGCTGAAAAGAACCGCTCACGTCCACCTGCAGCCCGAGAGTCTGGCACGAAGTGTTTTGCACAGCCAAGACGTGGTATTGCTTCAGGACCTGGAAGAGAGAAGAGACAGAAAAGGAGTGCTATTGAGCTGTGCACTCACAGCAGCACCGCGGTGGAGTAATGGTTTGTTCAGAGCCCAGGAGTCGCAGCCTGAGGAGGAGGAAGCTGGCAGGCTTCGGGCAGAAAGGGAGGTAGAGTGGGGGGGTTGTAGTAGTAGTTGTAGTAGTAGTAGTAGTAGCATTTATACCCCACCCATCTGACTGGGTTTTCCCAGCCACTCTGGGCAGCTCCCAACAGAATATTAAAAATAGAATCAAACATTAAAAACTTCCCTAAACAGGGCTGCCTTCAGATGTCTTCTAGAAGTCAGGTAGTTGTTTATTTCCTTGACATCTGATGGGAGGGTGTTCTACAGGGCGGGTGCCACCACCGAGAAGGCCCTCTGCCTGTTTCCCTAGTAATCTCACTTCTCGCAGTGAGGGAACCGCCAGAAGGCCCTCGGAGCTGGACCTCAGTGTCTGGGCTGAGCGATGGGGGTGGAGACGCTCCTTCAGGTATACTCAACCGAGGCCGTTTAGGGCTTTAAAGGTCAGCACCAACACTTTGAATTGTGCTCGGAAACGTACTGGGAGCCAATGTAGGTCTTTCAGGACCAGTGTTATATGGTCTCGACAGCCGCTCCCAGTCAGCAGTCTAGCTGCCGAATTTTGGATTAGTTGCAGTTTCCGGGTCACCTTCAGAGGTAGCCCCACGTTGAGCGCAGTGCAGCCCTTCCTGAATATAAAGCTTATACAAATGAGGGAGAAGCAGTAGGTCTTAATTAAAAGCAAAGCAAACAAATTATGAAGCTACTCACGGTTAGAGTCCCTTTCCCCTTCCCTTCCACTTTCAGATTGATGCTACTTCCCATGGGAAACTGAAGTTGGGAGAAAAATGAGGAGGGAAAGTGAACGGTTAGACCAAATAATACGGTAATACCCACACGGTGACAGCAGCCTCTGGGGTCTGCCTCATGAAGGGGCCTGTGGGACTAGGGATTCTGAAGGGATCCCACGGTCCACCCTAGGTCAGGCTAATCTGCCCAGATCGAATCAGGCGAGTGTCCGGAATCCTAGCTTGGTGGGGAATCCCTACCCCAAACCCTCACCTGAAGTTCTTCCTGGATCGGATCGTTCGACCTCCCAAAGGAAAAGGACCTCGGCAAGCTTTTCCCGGGGATCTTGAGGGTCACTTTCAGCTCGTTGTCCTCCTCGTTGAAGGAGCTGATCCAATAGCGGGACAGAGCTTCTAGAGCCACCACTGTGTCCTGAAAGGAGAGAGAAGTGGGCCAGTTTATGAGACTTTGAGGGGGGGAAATAGCCTGCACTGGGCTAGTCCCCGAGAACTTGAGAAATGATGGACAGCAGCCACTAAGACTACACTCCATGCATTTATCTAAGCGCCCTTGAAATCCACCTGAGCTATAACTTTCAAGTTATATTTCAAGTTATATCAAGAAGAAAGTTACAATTTGAAGAAGATGAAGTTACAAAGAAGTTGGACAGGATGGAAATAATGGAATTTCAAGAAGGAGTTGGAAAGGATGGATGTTGGGGGGGGGAACTGTGGGGGAGGGGGAGGGGAAAGGCAAGGGTGGAGATGGTTAGGAGGGGTGTGGGGTAAAGGAGGAAAGTATAAAGGGAATGGATAAAAAAAGGCTGACCACAGATTTCCAAAACCAGAGGGAAAACGATGTTTATGAAATAGAAGAAATATAAAGATTTTTGTTAAGATAAGATTTATTAATAGATGTATTGGAATCAGAGGATATATTGGCTTCAGTAGTAGAGGTTAAGTAAAGAGAGGCTATAAGAGGTTGTGTAGGTAATATGATGTTTAGCTTGTTAGAATAAGATATGAAATTTGAGTATGGATGTAAGATTTAGTTTAAGTGTGTGAAATAAGATTTTACAATGTTACAAAGTTGCTGAAAGAAGATTAGAAATGAACGCAGAAGAGAGGACGAGAGGAAGTCCATTAATTAAGTTTAGAAATAAGATTAAAATAGTTAAATTGGTGTGTTCCTGTTGTAGGGGTATTGTCAGGTAATGTATTTGTCTTTCTTTGTTTGTATTTTGTATTTTCTATTGTAGTGTGTATGTATCCTTGTAGTATGTGTGTATTTGGTTTTGGTTTGTTATTTGTATAAATACCAATAATTTTTTCATTTAAAAAAAAAAATGAAAGCCAGCTGAGCTGGTGGCCATCAATAGTCCCTCCGTTTTCCAAACAAGCCCTGCGGGAGACCATACCTGTGTCGATTTGAAGCCTCCCCCATAGTTCCTCTGCTCCGTCAGCCACCGAGACACCTTGCCTGCTGATGCAATGTCGTTTTTCTGCAACAGGTAGAGGAGCCCGTACGCTGTGGCCTCCACCGAGATGGCTGAAGCGGGAGGCACCCGGTCAGCTTTCTTCTCATTCTGCAGCCGGTCCTTCTCCTCCACTGCCCAGAACATCATGGTGTTGTCTGGAAGAAGCGTGAGAGGACAGAATGTAGGGGCCACGCAGATGCAATGTATTGGGGGGACGGGAATGCGTGGCCAGGATCTCGTGCGTTAGCTCAGAATCTGAAAGGCCAGAGTTATATTGGGATTGAGGGTGATTACTTGTGTCCTCTGTAGCGAGACTCTTCAGGCGGATGCCGGAACTCGCAATGGCTGACTTGTCGTCGGAAGCGATCGACAGGGCGTAGCTGGTGATGGCGACAGGGTACGGGCCCAGGGATTGATCCTCCAGCTTGCGGGAAAGGAAGGCAGTCGCCCGAGCCAGGCCGTGTCTCTGGAAGGGAATGAAAAGCAAATATTGTATTCGAGTGTTTGTAGCTTGCACTTTCCCGTAAGAACAGCAAGGTGGGAAAAGCAACATTACAGTGAAAGGAGGTGGGGAGTCTTGCTGCCTGGACAGGAAAAGGCAGGATCAGCCAGGCGGCAGGTGCCATGAAGGATAGAAACTTGTTTTTTTGTTTTTTTTTAAGTTGAAAATGGCGATTCTGGGCCTGCTGGATTTCCATGCCAAGCATATTAGCTGGCTCTCCAGTGGTTTCTTAATAAACAACAACAACAACAACAACAACAACAACAACAACAACAACAACAACAATATATTTATACCCCACCCATCTCTGGGCGGTTCCCAACAGAATATTAAAAACATGATAAATCAAACAGGGCTGCCTTAAGATGTCTTCTAATAATGATAGTTGTTTATTTCCTTGACATCTGGAGGGTGTTCCACAGGGCAGGCACCACCACTGAGAAGGCCCTCTGCCTGGTTCCCTGTAACCTCACTTCTCGCAATGAGGGAACCACCAGAAGGCCCTCGGAGCTGGACCTCAGTGTCCAGGCCTGCCCATATTTTCCCCTTGCCCCGCCGCCGCAGCCTTCCATTGCTTCTTACCAGTTGACTCAGCTGTTCCTGCTTCGCTCTTTGCTGCTCTGGATCCGACTCCTCCTCTTTATACACAGCCAAGGCCTCCTGAAGCGCAATGGTGATGAACGCCGTAAGAGAGATGCCTCCATGAAGGCCGCCAACGCCACCCTGGGGAGGAAAGACAAGGGAACGCATGGCTGACGGAGCCTCCTTGTAGAATTGGAAGGGACCCCTGAGGGTCATCTAGTCCAACCCCTTGCAACTGCAGGAATCTCAGCTAAAGCATTCATGGCAGGTGGCCGTCCAACCTCTGCTTAAAAACCTCCAAGGAAGGAGGGTTATTGAAGAACGTGGGGAAAGGTCGCTTAGTTCAGTGGGTGGGAGCACCTGCCTTGCATGCAGAGGGTTCAATCACTGGTATCTCCTAGTAAGAAGGGGAGACTGCCTGCCTGGAACCCTGGGGGGAGCTGCTGCCTGTCAGTGTAGACAATACTGAGTTAGATGGACCAATTTAAGGCAGCTTCTTGTGTTCCAATTTCTGTGTTCCATCTGACATATGCATGTTCCCAAGCTGCTAATAATATAAGACTAGCCAGTGGCCCATCTAGCCCAGAATCCTGTTCTCCAACTGTGGAGGCAGAGAAACAGTCACCCTGCCTAGTAGCCATTGGTTGCTGTCTCCTCCTTGAATTTGTCTCCTCCTCTTCAAAGCCAACAAAGGTTGTGCCCTTCACTGCCTCCTGTCCTGTGGGACTGAGTCCCATAGTTCAGCTTGGGGTTCATGAAGAGGCACTTCCTTTTATCAGTCTTGATAATGTTCTTTGGGTGCTGAACAATACACATTTATTTGCCATCTTTCTCCATTTTTAACTGAAAAAAGCACACCAAATAAGTAAATTATCACATTGTTTAAAAAAGTTACGTAGAAAAATGGATTCGCTAAGGGTGGATGAGGAATTCGATTTAAAGCCAAATCTATCAAATTCACACTTTCCGACTCACAATAGAAACCAAAACTCAGCCATCCTTTGAAATTTGCACTCACCTGATTTTCGTGATGCAGTTCTCCAACCAAAGTTTACAATAAAATGAAGATATTAGTGAAATACATTATATTATGGGGAAAGTGCTTGCAAAAATGTGTACATAAACCAATGTGTTTATTGGGAGAAATTTGCATGAAAACGCTGATGAGTTTTCATTAGCTTTGATTTTTTTTTTAATGCAAATTGCTGTAAAATGCAGAGGACTGGATTTATGACTGGAAAAATGAGAGAGAACCAAAATGGACAGATCGTTCCATCCCTGCTGACTACACACACCAGAATGCTGCGGGAGTGCGGAGGCGCAAGTGCGAGATTGGCAACAAGCAGCGATGGCAGCTCAGGGGCTCACCTGCATCTCCCGGTGATAGACTGGATTTGGGTCTTCGAAGGAACCATCTGACTTCTGCTTACTCAGCAGCCACTGCACCGTCTCACGGATCTTGGCCTCATCCACCTCTTGGTACTCGCGGCTCAGAGTCAAAACCTTTGTCACGAAAGCTGTCAACCTGGAGGGAATGAGAGGAGGAGGACAGGCGAATAATCACAGGGGGTGGAGATCGTGTGCGCATGCACACCTGAACACTCGCATGCGCATCCAGGGCCCTTAATGGGAGCGCGTATTTAAAAAGGAGGCACTGAACATGGCTGCAGGGACTGCTCTGCTGACTTGGGGTGCCTCCAAGCGGTCGGCATTATGTCGGAGGTTTTGAAGCCCATACCATGAAACTCAGAGGCCCCATCATTCATTTTGATGCTGCTAGAGCAGTCACAAGCAACTCCGTGTTAAATGCTGTTACGAAAGTCAGGTGCCTGCCCCTCACTCTGCTGAGCGGTGGCAAGAGCCCATGGGAGTCCCAGGCACACACACGGGGTCTGTGTCCCTTTGGAGTGCTTTAAGAAATAGGGCTCATTTGCCCACTTAAACCTTCAGTCTGCACGGAAGGAGCCCAGATGTTATGACATGACCCAAAAAGCATTGCAGGCCACCTTGCCTCTTCTCGCCAAGATGGATCTCAGCCCTGCTTCCTCCTCCTCCTCCTGCCCAGAAACCCTTGTGAAATATACTCGGAGTCAAGTGTGGATTTCATGCTCTTTTTTCAGCTCATTGTAGCGAGGAATGCAGTTTCCCCCCAAAGTCTGCTTTATATACACTATTTACACAATGGGCCCCACGTGATTGGCCAATCGGGTTGCGGATTCACTTCCACCTGGAGCTGGATTGGGTGGCTCCTGTGGACCAATCAGACTGCTGCATTCTGGATCCTATTGCTCTAGCACCAATCAGACTGCTGCATTCTGGATCCTATTGTTCTAGGACCAATGAGACTGCTGCATTCTGGATCCTATTGTTCTAGGACCAATGAGACTGCTGCATTCTGGATCCTATTGTTCTAGGACCAATCAGACTGCTGCATTCCGAATCCTATTGTTCTAGGACCAATCAGACTGCTGCATTCTGGATACTATTCAACTCAGTACATAACACCTTGCTTCAAGCCTCCTTTTCCCTGTCCCCTCAAACACACACTCCATCACCTTGGTAACATCACAGGATGCTAAAGGATTCCTCACCTCAAAAGGCCCTTCAACACCTTTTCTGTAACTGCTCTTTCTCCTTCCCGCCGCCCCAGGCAGCCAGATTGGTTTGCATAACCCAGCCCAGGATTTCCCTGAATTCCCTGCCTGGCATAGTTGTGCACTTTCACCCATACCCCAATTAATCAAAATCCTAACATTAATAATGAATCATTTTGCCCACATGTATGACAATACGGTTTGTGTCTGCAAACTTCCTTTCCAATCTGAAGAAGAAGAAGAAGAAGAAGAAGAAGAAGAAGAAGAAGAAGAAGAAGAAGAAGAAGAAGAGGAGGAGTTTGGATTTGATATCCCGCTTTATCACTACCCGAAGGAGTCTCAAAGCGGCTAACATTCTCCTTTCCCTTCCTCCCCCCAGAAGAAACACTCTGTGAGGTGAGTGGGGCTGAGAGACTTCAAAGAAGTGTGACTAGCCCAAGGTCACCCAGCAGCTGCATGTGGAGGAGCGGGGAATCGAACCCGGTTCCCCAGATTACAAGACTTCCGCTCTTAACCACTACACCACACTGGCTCCTGAGCGCACGGAGTAACTTTCTGCCAAGGTTCCAAAACTTTTCGCACCCCCACCCCCCACTTTTGTTGAGCTTTAGCCTCTCCAGGCTGCACTGGGGGAAGCCTTGTGGAAGAATTAACAAAGTAATGCCGGCCCCCTGGTTTTCTGCAATAAGAAGGGGTTGAAATGCTGCGTTGCCCCCTAGCGCAACAAATCTGACGAGTTCAGGGGGGAGCAAGTGAGAAACAGAGGGGGCAGCAGGGCCGAAGCTATACATGTGTGGACCTGAATATCACCCCCCGCCCCCCCAAAAAAGAGGGGAAATCGCTTCTCCTTTAAATATCTGAGCAACAGGGCAAGCCTAATGCAGCAAATCCATTTTTTTAAAAAAAGAACTGGACTTCTTTGCGATTTGAAAAGTGACAGGGAAAGGCGTTGAAAATAACGGGATGAGCGGGTGAATAATGGGAAGGCACGTAAACACCTTGCAACGCAAGCATAATGCAGGACGAATGCTCACTGCCATAAACAGAACAGAGCAAAGGCCAAAGGAAGACCAGACGTGGCCTAACCACGCAGTGCGAGGAGATTGGGATGAAGATTGATTAAGCAGGTCTAGTGGGCCTATGGGACCACCTCAATACTCGCACCCAGAACCTCTCCTCCCGCCTCCTTTGCAGCGCTGAGTCTCACCAGATACTGCTGGGGTGGGTGATCCAAGCTCCGTAGGACCCATCTGGCTTCCGGAAAGTGAGGATCCGCTCATAGCCTGCAGTGCAAAAGGCAAGAGAACCCCACACCTATCATGGCTGCTTGGCTTCCTCTCTGCAAAACGTCCATAAGGATTTCCTCCTTTTAGTTTTAGTTTTTGCGGCATAGGGGTAAAGGAAGAAACAGGCCAGGATCTTTCAGGGGCCATGCGTGAGTGAAGGCAGATCCTTAAAATGAACAAATGGATGCTGATTTAAGTGGGAGAACTTCAGCCGATCCATGCTCTAGGGAAGTCTCTCTGAGTTTGAGATCCAAGGCCAAATGGTTCTCCTACTTCCCTCCCCCAATTGGCCTGCTCCAATTGGGACCCAGGTGGCGCTGTGGGTTAAACCACAGAGTCTAGGGCTTGCCGATCAGAAGGTCGGCGGTTCGAATCCCTGCCACGGGGTGAGGTCCTGTTGCTCGGCCCCAGCTCCTGCCCACCTAGCAGTTCGAAAGCACGTCAAAGTGCAAGTAGATAAATAGGTACCACTCCGGCAGGAAGGTAAACGGCGTTTCTGTGCGCTGCTCTGGTTCGCCAGAAGCGGCTTTGTCATGCTGGCCACATGACCCAGAAGCTGTCTGCGGACGAACACCGGCTCCCTCGGCCTATAGAGTGAGATGAGCACCGCAACCCCAGAGTTGGACACGACTGGTCAGGTCAGGGGTCCCTTTACCTTTAATTGGCACATGGAGATGGACTGCAAGGCAGGATGGGGAAGTGGAGTTGTGGCGTCACGGGCACCGGCCAATCAGTGCTGCTGCCTCTTTTGGCTACTGAGCTTCTAGCTAAGGATGAACGTGGCCAGTCTGTTCATATATAATTTTATAGTATGCTTTTCCTGGTGAAAATTGCAGATGTGTACATTACCGGGGCGTGTGCAGTAATTTGTAAGTTAATTCAGCTCAGTGCATCCCGTTTGTGTCTCCCATCATCGCCCATCACCTGAACGGAGGTTTTCCAGCGCGTTTTCCTTGCTCTCTGGTTTCAGGTGCAGCCACTGCTCTGTCTTGTCCAGGTACTGCATGGCATAGACTCCGGGGGCCAGCATGATCATGGTTTGCTCCCCGCATCCCTGGGGGACCCTCAGGAGAGACGAGAGGCCGTCCGGGGTCAGGGAACTCTGGAGGACATCAGCAGGCACTGAGCCTGGTGGCCCAAGGCAAAACAACGGTTCAGCAGAGGTCACAGGCCAGTGAGGGAAACCAACAAAACTATTTCCCATCTCCCCCCCCTACCACAACCCAGGCCAACTTTAATGCTTTTAAAACAATGTTTGCACAAGGCCCAGGCCACAGCAACACAGTCCATTTAAAGCACCGTGGCACCACCTTGAACTGTCATGGCTTCCTGCAAAGGATTATGGGAGTTGCAGCTTGCTAAAGGTGCTGTTAGGAGACTATTCCCCTCCCAAATTTCCCCGTGAAGAATTGATTGTACAATGCTAGGAATTTTAGCTCTGGAAGGGGAACAAACAGAAACATAGGTATTATTATTATTATTATTATTATTATTATTATTATTATTATTTAGTTTGTTTAAGGTGCTGAGAATTCTCTGTTGGAGACCCACAGCTCCCCCTGCTCGCTCGATCCAAACCGGTTTCATTCTGCTATGCCAGTGTGCCGCTACAATCTGGAAATCTTTTAACTGCCAGCAGGAGAACAAGTGAAGCTAAAGGAAGGTTTGGCATCAAGAATCCTGCACTGCAGGGGGTTGGACTAGATGGCCCTTGGGGGGGGCCCCTTCCAACTCTACAATTCTATGATTCCCTCCCTGGCTTGTTTCTTGCACCTGTCAAACGGACGCTCATCTTGAAGTCGCTGCCGGGAATGGCGTTGGAGGGGATCTCGCCTGAAATCTCCACCGTTCTGCTGCGCCCATCTGTCTCAAACGGAGGGGGGGGGGAAAGAAGGGAAAACATTTAGCTCCTCGCCACTCCAAGCCAACAGCTTCTGCAGCCCTTCCGAAGAATTTAGGGGTCTGGGATTCGCAACCTCCTCCCTTTGCCAGCGCATACGACCATGGTCTGTCTACTTCCTGGAAACATCAGGAAGCCTCCCCCTAAAGCCTGTTTGAAATTTCCTTAGATCAGCTAAGTTCCTGTGCATAAAGAATGTGAGAAGAGCTCTGTAGCAGGATCAGGCCAGGGGCCCATCATAATGCAGCACCCTGTTCCGACAGTGGCAAACCCAGATGCATTTTGGGTAGCCCTATAATGGAACCAGGTGGCGCTGTGGGTTAAACCACAGAGTCTAGGGCTTGCCGATCAGAAGGTCGGCGGTTCGAATCCCTGCGATGGGGTGAGCTCCTGTTGTTCGGTCCTAGCTCCTGCCCACCTAGCAGTTCGAAAGTACGTCAAAGTGCAAGTAGATAAATAGGGACCGCTCCAGCGGGAAGGTAAACGGTGTTTCCGTGTGCTGCTCTGGTTAGCCAGAAGCGGCTTAGTCATGCTGGCCACATGACCCGGAAGCTGTCTGCGGACAAACGCCGGCTCCCTCGGCCTATAGAGCGAGATGAGCGCCGCAACCCCAGAGTCGGACACGACTGGACCTGATGGTCAGGGGTCCCTTTACCTTTACCTATAATGGAACAGTGACAATCCTCACGTTCTTGCTCACAAGACGTCTCTGTTGCTCTCTAATCCTTTCCTTTCCAACAGCCAAGCATTCAGATGATCCTAGATTTAACAAATCACCATAATTTGGGAGATTGCCACTATGCTGCGTACGCTACTCTGCAAATGGAGGCAGGCAAGAGTGCAGGCTCTCTGCTCACAAGCTCCCCTCTTCCAATCCACAAGTGCAAGAAATATCATCAATGCTGGAGGGGACTCTTGAATACTAGCCATGCAGGTGGGGGGGCACATCTGGAGGGTCTCAGGTGCCCCCTCCCTATCTGACTTCTCTTTTGAGGTTGGGGTTTCCTTTTACTTTCTCCATTTTTTTAAAAGGATGCTCATCTGCTATCAACCTATGGGTGACATGGGGAAATAACCCAATTAATGCTTGGGTGTTGACTGTGTCGACCACAGCAAACTATGGCAAGTTCTCAAAGAAATGGGAGTGCCGGATCACCTCATTTGTCTCCTGAGAAATCTCTATTTGGGACAAGAAGCTACAGTTAGAACTGGATATGGAACAACTGATTGGTTCAAAATTGGGAAAGGAGTACGACAAGGCTGTATATTGTCTCCCTGCTTATTTAACTTATATGCAGAATTCATCATGCGAAAGGCTGGACTGGATGAATCCCAAACCGGAATTAAGATTGCCGGAAAAAATATCAACAACCTCAGATATGCTGATGATACTACCTTGATGGCAGAAAGTGAGGAGGAATTAAAAAACCTTTTAATGAGGGTGAAAGAGGAGAGCGCAAAATATGGTCTGAAGCTCAACATCAAAAAAACTAAGATCATGGCCACTGGTCCCATCACCTTCTGGCAAATAGAAGGGGAAGAAATGGAGGTAGTGAGAGATTTCACTTTCTTGGGTTCCATGATCACTGCAGATGGTGACAGCAGTCACGAAATTAGAAGACGCCTGCTTCTTGGGAGAAAGGCAATGACAAACCTAGACAGCATCTTAAAAAGCAAAGACATCACCTTGCCGACAAAGGTCCGTATAGTTAAAGCTATGGTTTTCCCAGTAGTAATGTACGGAAGTGAGAGCTGGACCATCAAGAAGGCTGATCGCCGAAGAATTGATGCTTTTGAATTATGGTGCTGGAGGAGACTCTTGAGAGTCCCATGGACTGCAAGAAGATCAAACTTATCCATTGTTAAAGAAATCAGCCCTGAGTGCTCACTAGAAGGACAGATCCTGAAGTTGAGGCTCCAGTACTTTGGCCACCTCATGAGAAGAGAAGACTCCCTGGAAAAGACCCTGATGTTGGGAAAGATGGAGGGCACAAGGAGAAGGGGACGACAGAGGATGAGATGGCTGGACAGTGTTCTCGAAGCTACTAACATGAGTTTGGCCAAACTGCGAGAGGCAGTGAAGGATAGGCGTGCCTGGCATGCTCTGGTCTATGGGGTCACGAAGAGTCGGACACGACTGAATGACTGAACAACAACAACAATGCTTGGGTGGGTGGGTGTGGTGTATGTATGCTTGTTCCGTATTTAAATGCCAAGAGTTGTTTCTGCATCACCCACCCTCAGGAACTGGGTTTCAGATCTGTGTTCAAGTCTCCTACCTTTACTATCCAGGGAAATGGAATATTCCTCCACCTGAAGGGCACCCTCTTTCTGCAAATGAAGAAGAATTGGAATAACGTTAAGAGGACTTGGAATTTAATTTACCTAATTGAGAGCATAATTGCTCATTTATCTTCAGTTGGATGGAAGGATGAAAGGAGTGTGAACTTGCCAAGGAACTGATAAGGTTCGTTACAGTCATACCTCGGGTTACGAATGCTGCGGGGTTGCACGTTTTCAGGTTGCAGGCTGTGCCAAACCCGGAAGTACCAGAACGGGTTACTTCCGGGTTTTGGCGCTCGTGCATGCACAGAAGCACAAAGATGATGTCACGCACGTGCACAGAAGCGCCGAATCGTGTCACGTGCACGCGCAGACGCGGCGCTGCGGGTTGCAAACGCTGCGGGTTGCAAACTTGCCTCCCGCACGGATCACGTTCGCAACCCGAGGTATGACTGTACTGAGTCATCTGCAATTCGACAGACAACTCCTCTTCCCAGGCTTGGGATTGGTAAAACATTCCCTGTGATGAAAGGCCTCTTACCTCGACCTTCAGTTTCTTGGAGACTTTGTCCCCTACCCCGAAGCCACCATAGGCGACGACCGTGATGGGGATGTCAGCCGCTCCCATGGGAACCAACACGAAGGGGATGGGGACCGCAGAGTTCCCGGGCACCTCCACCTGCTGCTTCCGTGCTGGGCCTACAGTGGCAGGAGAGCAGAGGCCGTCTTGGGGCTCCAGGTATACTGATACCTAGAAAGGGGGCAAAAGAAAGAATCAGGAGGCCGAAGAATCTGATCAAGCAGCATTCAACTGAGTTTTTTTTCACTCAAGGCAGACCTGCCGAAACTGACACACCTTGCTTTTCGGCAGGTTTGCTCTAAGTAAAAAAATAACTGAATAGACCGTGGATACACAGGTGGGTTTTCTTTTCTTTTTTTCAAATACAGATTCCAAAAGGTGTATGCGCAATGCCTGCTTTCGTTTCTGCTAATCAGGTTTCACAAGTTTCGGTACCGTTTCGAAAAGCTGCAATGCCTATTTTGGCCACAGGCAATGGCGGGATGACATGAATAAATAAAACGAACCACAGCCAATGACAGGCAGTGCCGCCTCCTGATTGGCTGAAAGTAAGAAGGCAGGCAGGTAGGTAGGTGGGAGCAAGCGGAGGTTGGTGGGGCAGTGATCCTTTGTGGCAACAATGCTTAGCAGCCACACGCCCTTCTTATTTGCTCTCTCCAGCTATTTCATTGCAATGCCTGCCCAGAAATCTTCTGTGGAACCGGCTCCTCTCTTTCTGTTCCTGCCTCATGCTGCTTGCCTTGACTTTTCTGGGCTGACAGCAGTTCCCAGAGACTCACATAGGAAGCTGTCAGATCACCTCAGTGTTGTCTGCACTGTCTGGCAGCAGTTCTCCTGGGTTTCCAGACAGGGTATGGTCACGGTCCCTAGCGGAGGCGCTAAGGAGTGAACCAGGGGCCTTCTGCACCCAAAGCAGGTGACCTGTGCAGGCACAGGGTGTCAGCGGAAGGGGGGGGAGAGATTGGGGGGGGGCTTTGCTTACGCTGATGGGCTCAGGCTGGTAGTTGTAGAGAACCGGCTGAAGCTCGATCTGTTCAAACTGCTTCACTGAGTAGGGCAACCTGAGAGAGATGTGGAAGTCCTGGAAGACTCTGACCCGAATGGGTTCTGAGACGCAGATGCCTGAGAGAACGAGAACAAATGAGCCCCAGTGGAGGAGGAGGGAGAGAGAGAAATACGGGCAGTCGGATAACCGGAGGGAATGATGTTTCCTGATTGTATTTATTTGCAGGAGACACGGGATTAAGAAAAAAATCAGAAAGGCAACACAGAATTCCAGAATTGAGCTGAAAGCTGCCGTTTTGCTGGCACAGATATTATTTTATTATTGTCCTTATTATTAATTGCTCGCACTGGGACCCTAAGGTGTATATTTTCCAAGCACAAAGGTCAGTGTTGGTTCTGACCTTTAAAGCCCTAAACGACCTCGGCCCAGTATACCTGAAGGAGAGTCTCCACCCCCCATCGTTCAGCCCGGACACTGAGGTCCAGCGCCGAGGGCCTTCTGGCGGTTCCCTCATTGTGAGAAACGAGGTTACAGGGAACCAGGCAGAGGGCCTTCTCGGTGGTGGCGCCTGCCCTGTGAACACCCTCCCATCAGATGTCAAGGAAATAAACAACTATCTGACTATTAGAAGACATCTGGAGGCAGCCCTGTTTAGGGAAGTTTTTAATGTTTGATGTTTTATCTATTTTTATTATTAATAATATTCTGTTGCGAGCTGCCCAGAGTGGCTGGGGAAACCCAGCCAGATAGGCGGGGTATAAATAATAAATTTTGTTGTTGTTGTTGTTGTTGTTGTTGTTGTTGTTGTTGTTGTTGTTGTTATTTAGGTAGGTTCTAAAAATATACACCTCAGGGTAAATAGGTGTGCCTTCCACATTCGCCAAAAGCTGTATAATGAAGGTGCCAAGCCTTCTCCTGGGTGTCTCAATCTAACAACCCCTACTTGCCTACCACTGCCTGCCACCCCATATGAATGTGTTCAATTTGTGTGATGCCATGTACATTTGAAAATCCACCTCTGAAGCTTTACTGAGGCGCCTGTCTATCAAGGAGGCGAGACCGGTGAGAACACAAACATGGCTCCTGGCTGCACCATTGCTGAATGCAATTTCCTTGGACATCCGGCAGGCCCTGAGAATTGTGGCTTTTAAAAAGGCCTTAAAGATTCATTTCTTTACTGAAACCTTGAGTTAATGAAAGAGATTTGAGCTGCACGATTACTATTTTGGCTTGAACTGGATAGTTTTCCCATATTTTGCCGGCATAATGCTGGCTTTTGAGTGTTTGGTACTGTTTGCAATGCTGTTTTGTTTAGTTACAATGCTTTTTTAAAAAGTCTATTTCATTGCATGTTGATATCAGATTACGAACTACTTTGAGAAGACATGCCATTTGTAAGGTAAAGGTAAAGGGACCCCTGACCATCAGGTCCAGTCGTGTCCGACTCTGGGGTTGCGGCGCTCATCTCGCTCTATAGGCCGAGGGAGCTGGCGTTTGTCCGCAGACAGCTTCCGGGTCATGTGGCCAGCATGACTAAGCCACTTCTGGCAAACCAGGGCAGTGCACGGAAACGGCGTTTACCTTCCCGCTGGAGCGGTCCCTATTTATCTACTTGCACTTTGACGTGCTTTCAAACTGCTAGGTGGGCAGGAGCTGGGACCGAGCAACGGGAGCTCACCCCGTGGCAGGGATTCGAACCGCCGACCTTCTGATCAGCAAGCCCTAGGCTCTGTGGTTTAACCCACAGCGCCACCTGGGTCCCTATGCCATTTGTAGAAAGCAGTAAATGATAATATAGGCTTGTGCGGCGTGGCAGAATGGGTTGGGTGTCACGATGGGTAGTCAGTTGAATGAAAATGGATTAATTAAGCTCTTAAAGGGACAAAGGAGTATTTAAGGTACCAGCAGCTAGCAGGCTTCCTCAAACTCGGCCCTCCAGATGTTTTGAGACTACAATTCCCATCATCCCTGACCACTGGTCCTGCTAGCTAGGGATCATGGGAGTTGTAGGCCAAAAACACCTGGAGGCCGAGTCTGAGGAAGCCTGAGCTAGAGAGTACAGTGTTTTGGTCCAAGAAATACATAAATGCCCAGCTCACCATTTGCACGAGACATGCTAACAGCCTGGATCTCCCAGGTAGTGATGGAATCGGGGAGAATCACGCTTGTCCTGTGGGAGACAGAAATGGGGCCTAAATATACTGTGAGAGGCAGGAAGGGACCAATATGGCGGAAGAGAAAGCTTGAGAACCAAGCCTCAGGGCGCTGCCCAGTCATTTTAGACCTGCCACTTCCACACAATGTATTGAAAGCACCCTTAACTCTACTCGCGGAGATTCCTGGGAACTACAGCATGTAAAAGGGTGCCAGGGGCTGTAGCTCTGCAAAAGAGCTATAATCCCCCAAATTATTTTGGGAATTATAGGGACAGAACTACCTAAACTGTATAGAAACTCATTCATGTATGCGACTACAGCGGCAAGAATGTTGCTCACCCCAAAATGGAAAGAAGCAGAAGTCCCAGCAAAAGAAGAACGGATAGAAAAACTAATGGAGAACGCAGAAATGGCGAAACTTACCAGAAGAATAAGAAATCAAGACAACAAACTTTATAAAAGAATGGAAATGGTTCGTTGAGTATTTACAGATAAATTTTAAACAGATAAGAACATTGGCGGGATTATTGTAATAACCTACAGTTTCATAAGTATATATTTAAAGAAGATGAATAAATGAACAAATTAAGTTAATTTGGATATGCAGAAGATAATCCAAATAAATGTAAGGAACTGCAGAAAGAGGAGGAAGGAAGTCAAGTTTTGAAATGATAAAATGACTGTGAAATTAGTGAAATGTATAAACCTGAAAAGCGTAAATAAAATAATTTTAAAAAGGAACTGGAGTTCTGCAAGGTCAGCAAGCCAGTAGTTTCGGGGGGCAGGGCATCACGGTGGATGATGCTGCAGCATACAAATTATATGCCACAACTCCTGTGGGAGTCAGAATTCATTGCTGATCTACTGCAAATCACCCAGAGATCTACCAGCAGATCCCGGTCTTCTGCCTACCTACCTTCTGTTCCCAGGATGCCTTGAGGCCCAGCTCTCTGACCTACTTACGTGAAGGTTCGCTCCACATCATACGATTTCCAGAGCCAGCTCTCGGGGAAGACGCTCCGCATTTGAATGAACCTCTCGTCGAATATGTCGTCTTCCAGCTCCTGGGCTTGCGCTGCACGGAAAGAGGAGGTTCCATGTTGAGAGCTGGCCTGAGGTATAAGGCTTATATCCCTCCTCTGCCTTCCCTTCTCCTGAAGAAATCTCACAAGGCAGCAGAGGTTTCGGATCAGAGCCTTCCTTCTCCTAGATGGGCTACCTTCTCAGGTTGATGAGCCCCATCTTGCCCCTATGGTAAACTTCGGTAATATGGCACCCTGAGCGAGGCCACAATTTTGCACCCCCCAAGTGGGTCTTCTCAGTTATCAACCTTCTCAATTTTGCGCACGCCCACCCCCAGACTAGTGCCTTGTGTGGGGGAACTGCCCGTGCCACCCTAAATCTGGCACTGCGGTCTCCCGATCTCTCAACTCACTCCGTCCAAGGCTGTGGGCTCCCCAGGATTTGCGTCGTAGGCCAGCAGCAACTTTGCAGCAATCAAGGAAGGCTTGGCGGCATTGCTGGGAGCCTGGGCCCTGGATCCGCTTGGCACGGTCCTCGCACGTCAGCTTTTGGCGCAGCAGAACCATGCCCCCCTGGCAACACCGCCGAAGCTCTGGGGTTTGGTACTTGGAAACTGCAGGGAGGAAAGGAGGACCAAAAAGCAAATGAATGGGTGGATGGGAAAGGAAAGCCAGGAGGTTGTGGGGGTGGGGGGAGAGAAACCAAAAGAAACACAGCCACTTTCCCTTCCGTGAGTCCAGGCCTCTTTCACATTATTGCAAGGGTAAAGGGACCATTGACGGTTAGGTCCAGTCGCAGATGACTCTGGGGTTGCGGAGCTCATCTCGCTTTACTGGCCAGCGTACAGCTTCCGGGTCATGTGGCCAGCATGACTAAGCCGCTTCTGGCGAACCAGAGCAGCACACGGAAACGCCGTTTACCTTCCCGCCGGAGCGGTACCTATTTATCTACTTGCACTTCATGCTTTCGAAGTGCTAGGCTGGCAGGAGCAGGGACCAAGCAACGGGAGCTCACCCCATCGCGGGGATTCGAACCGCCGACCTTCTGATCAGCAAGCCCTAGGCTCTGTGGTTTAACCCACAGTGCCACCCGCGTCCCCATTGCAAGGGTAGAGGTGTTGTATGTGGGAAGAAAACCAAGGGGGAGCTGATTTGTGGGTTCCAAAGCTAAGCATTTAGGATAAGGTTGTGGCAGAGGCCCAAAGGGCCATAATTACAACAAGGTTACCAGACGTCCCCCGTTTCCCAGGGACAGTCCCCGGATTTACGCATCAGTCCCCACACAAAATCAATTGAAGTTGAAAAGTGTCCCCGGAATCATTAAAAAAAATCTGGTAACCTTAATTTAGAAACGCTAAAAAGACAAGGGGCTTCATTTTCAAGAAAATGGCATGCAACCAGGGTGGATAAAAACCAATGATTTAAAAAACAACAACAGAGTTTTTAAATTTTGAATCAGATTTTTTTTTAAATTTAAATTGGATTTTTAAAATAAAATGCTTTTGGAGGAAAAATCTTTCTAAGGATAGTTTTCTATTTAAGTTACCATACATTATAGTCCAAAGACTATTTATCAGGAAATAAGGATTTGTTTTAAGTTTTTCAGTCTATTTTTTTTTTTAATACAACCACATCAGTTAACAAAAATGGATACATATGCTATAATGTTATTGTTTTTGTTAAATACTGTCAATTGTTTAAATTGTTATTAAGGAAATGATAATTTTTCTCCTTCCAATAAAGTACAGCAGAAAAGTTGTCCAAATATAAACAGTTAACTTATTAAACCTCACAATAATTTCAATTATTATTATCATCATCATCATCATCGGTCTATATATTTCTAATAGTATAACTAAATCAGTAATTTTTGATATAACTGTAAAACGACTCTGAAAATTTATTATTCCAAAAATGAAACCTTCATCTGGTTGTAAATATTAAGATGGTACCAGCAAGAATGAGTCTTTCTGTAAAAAAAAAATGATTTAAATCAAGTCTTACTGACTAGTGATTTAGATTGTTATTTAAATCGATTTGATTTAAATTAAATCCACCCTGTGCGCAAGTTCTGTTACGTACAGTGGAACTTTACAGAAAACAAAACGCTCTGAAAGATGATTTTGGAGTCCTCCAAACCATTTATCCAGATTACAAGCTCAGAAAACAGTAGAACTTACTGAAAGGCAACACCTGGAGACATGTATCAATGGTTGCAGCACATCCCTAATTATAATTCTTGCATGATTATGTTATTATTGTACAATTGTACAATCTTAGAAGGTTGCATCATCTTGGAAGGGCGTGTGACTGTGACTGATGGATGTCAGACTGACTTATGGGTGTCAGATCCACCAACGACATCAGCAAGGAGTTGCTGGTCTTAACTGTGGTGTTGTTATAACAATTGTCACTTTAAGAAACTTGTGCTTTCTTTTCCCTCTTCCCTCCCCTTTCTTTTTCCTCGTGTGTCGTGTCTTTTTAGACTGTAACCTTTTTAGACTGCAACCCATCTTCACTCTGAGAGCCCCTTTGGCTAAATAAATGGACAACGAGTTGTTGTTGTTGTTCAGTCGTTCAGTCGTGTCCGACTCTTCGTGACCCCATGGACCAGAGCACGCCAGGCACGCCTATCCTTCACTGCCTCTCGCAGTTTGGCCAAACTCATGTTAGTAGCTTCAAGAACACTGTCCAACCATCTCATCCTCTGTCGTCCCCTTCTCCTTGTGCCCTCCATCTTTCCCAACATCAGGGTCTTTTCTAGGGAGTCTTCTCTTCTCATGAGGTGGCCAAAGTACTGGAGCCTCAACTTCAGGATCTGTCCTTCTAGTGAGTACTCAGGGCTGATTTCTTTGAGAATGGATAGGTTTGATCTTCTTGCAGTCCATGGGACTTTCAAGAGTCTCCTCCAGCACCATAATTCAAAAGCATCAATTCTACGGCGATCAGCCTTCTTGATGGTCCAGCTCTCACTTCCGTACATTACTACTGGGAAAACCATAGCTTTAACTATACGGACCTTTGTCGGCAAGGTGATGTCTTTGCTTTTTAAGATGCTGTCTAGGTTTGTCATTGCTTTTCTCCCAAGAAGCAGGCGTCTTCTAATTTCGTGACTGCTGTCACCATCTGCAGTGATCATGGAACCCAAGAAAGTGAAATCTCTCACTGCCTCCATTTCTTCCCCTTCTATTTGCCAGGAGGTGATGGGACCAGTGGCCATGATCTTAGTTTTTTTGATGTTGAGCTTCAGACCATATTTTGCGCTCTCCTCTTTCACCCTCATTAAAAGGTTCTTTAATTCCTCAACAACGAGTAAACAATACCAAACACATGATAAAAAACAACAACAGGTAGAGTGTTTCAAAGGTGTCGGAGTGTGTGCCTCAGTTGAATCTGACTTCAGAGCTGGCAATGGGGCAGCATCCTCCGCCACACCTGAGGGGCGTAGACTGGCATTGGGGCACAGGACTGGCCACACAGGACACACACAGCTCTGTCTCCCAACACCTTGCCACCACTCCCTGCCCTCCTGCACCTGCCACCTGAGGCAGCCGCTTCATTATGCCTCAAAGTAGAGCCGGCCCTGGAGGTGCCCTCCATTTCCCACCCCCTCAGAGTTATTGCCCCTCTTCCCTCGTGTCACTTACGCTTCTTCTGGAGCTCTTTGTGGAAGTCCAGTGAACGCTTCTTCCGGGAAGCATCGGCACTGCATCCATGTGCTAGAAGGACAGAAAGAACAAGGTGCTAATCGGAATTGTAGGTGCCAAAATTCCAAGGGAGCAGAAAAGACTTTTTATGTATATCTCCAACTCTGAATTTTAACTGGGAAAGTTGGGGGTCGTCTTATACGCCCAGTCGTCTTATACGCCAGAAAATACGGTATGCCGAAATGGCAAAACTGACCGGAAAGCTCAGGAACAAGGAAGACCAAAACTTTAATATGGAATGGGGGAAATTTACGATTTTCCTTAAAGGCCACTGTAAGCGGCTGAAAACATTAGCAGGACTGCAAAAACACCTGCAATGTAACGAGAACTATGGATATAACAGAGTTATAAAAAAAAAACTTGGCTTATTTAAAAAAAGATGCAGTAGAAAAGGTTTAATAAAAGAAGCAACGGAGGGGAAGGTGGGAAGTCCAGAGATTGGGGGGAATCTTGTTATTTCGGATGTGTTGTGGTATGAATATAAATTTAAATATGTAAAACCAAATAAAAAATTATATAAAAAAGGAAGAACAAGGTGCAATGGTAGAAACGAGAGGTTAGTGTGCCAGTCAACAATGCTCCCCGCTCCCCCCAAACTCCCTCTCTGACCACATCCTTCTTTCGTGCTCCTCCTAACGAACTCACCTTTCCGGAGGGGGCTCATCAGCTGGCCAACCCGAATGGAGAGCCCAGCATCCCCAAAAACGCTGAGGGTGTTTTGCCCACTGCCGGCCGTGCAGCCCAGGTCATAGCTTCCCATGGCCTGGAAGACCTGTTTTCCGGAAAGAAAGGATTACAGAGATGGGTCAGTGAAACAGTGCACATGATCCAAAAGTGCAAGGAATCAGTCCTTCAGTGCGGCAGCAGCAGCCAAATTCCCTGCCCACGGACATTGGGCAGGTGTGTTTGCTGCTCCGGTCTCTGTGCCTTTTTCTGTCTAAACTTTTTCTGTCTAAGCAAGCTTAACCTGACATTGTAAATTTGGTGTGTATCTTAATGTGTGATTTTATTTTATGGTGTGCCTAATTTTATTTTGAAAACTTGTCTCTGACATCCTTTAATGTAACACCCGTTAATATCCTTCAGTGTACATTTTGCATTTCATAGGCTTTGGTGACTAAGTAGTATGTAAATCTTGATAGAAGAGGAGGAGGAGGAGGAGTTTGGATTTGATATCCCGCTTTTCACTACCCGAAGGAGTCTCAAAGCTGCTAACATTCTACTTTCCCTTCCTGCCCCACAACAAACACTCTGTGAGGTGAGTGGGGCTGAGAGACTTCAAAGAAGTGTGAAAACCCAAGGTCACCCAGTAGCTGCATGTGGAGGAACGGGGACGCCAGATTACGAGTCCACCGCTATTAACCACAACACCACACTAGTGTAGATAGATAAGATGACCCTGCTTGGATTTCACCACTGGCCACTACAGCCGTACCTCAGAAGTCAAACGGAATCCGTTCTGGAAGTCCGTTCGACTTCCAAAACGTTCAGAAATCAAGGCACGGCTTCCGATTGGCTGCAGGAAGCTCCTGCAGCCAATCGGAAGCCGTGGAAGCCGCATCGGCTTCCAAGTTCGCGTTGTTTGGGAGCCAAAATGTTTGACTCGCAAGGCGTTCGGGATCCAAGACTGTAATCAGTGTCTAACCAGCTGCCTTTGGTTAGACAAGACCATCGAACCTGGGACTTTCTGCATGCAAAGCAGATGCTCTGTCGACGGAGCTATGGCTCTTCCCTGCTACGACAGGGTGGTAGCAGAATTTATCTCTGCACAGGCAATCCTTATTTTGCACTGGGGTTATGTTTTGGACCCTTATTCAGATTCAGAGCTATGCGCTCATGTGTGATTGTGCATCATTTGGACGCACCTAAACTGGTTGCTGCCTGTACGTATTTATTTAAAAACATTCCTAAATGGCTTGTTCATTTATTTATCAAAATTGATATACGGCTTGACTGTAAAGCAAGCAAACAAACAAAAAAAACAACCACACATGCAACCATCCTCAAAGCAGTTTGCAGATCGTATCTCTAAGTGGCATTAAAAAAAAACCTCAATAAAGCAGCATCGTAAAAACCAAGGTGCTACTTAAAAAAATACACCCACCAGTAAAAGAGTTTAATAAAAAGAGCTTGCAAACAGGAATTTGGTCATAAAAGGGACCAAACAGCATATGTTAATTAAATCACCTGTCCCCCCCCCCCCACTGTCATTACTGGGTACGTGGACTGACAACATGGAAGCTTGTCTGCCTAAATCAATTTTGACATGGATGTTAGCTGTAGCCAGGATTGAAATAGCTCAGCAGTGGAAAACCTTGGAAAAATCTACATTTGTCTTTGTGGAATAAGGACTTGTGGACTTTGGCTGTTGCAGAAGAAGTCATGCACAAACTGCTTGTTTCCAGGGTTGGGGGTGGAGGACCCAGAACACAATCTGCTGAGATTTTATTTCCTATTCTTCGGACTTAGATGCTAAATATTCACCATCCACACCAGCTCAGGCATTGCGGACATCGTGATTTATACTTGCGTATAAATACTTTATTATTATTATTATTATTATTATTATTATTATTATTATTATTATTTTATTTGTACCCCGCCCATATAAAATACATTAAAATGTCACAGATTAAAAACTTCCCTAAACAGGGCTGCCTTCAGGTATTTTCTGAATTTCAAGTAGTTGGTTTTCTCTTTGGCCTCTGATGGGAGGGCGTTCCACAGGACGGGTGCCACTACCGAGAAGGCCCTCTGCCTGGTTCCCTGTAGCTTTGCTTCTCGCAGTGAGGGAACCGACAGAAGGCCCTCGGCGCTGGATCTCAGTGTCTGGGCTGAACGATGGGGGTGGAGACGCTCCTTCACGTATACAAAACCGAGGCCGTTTAGGGTGTTAAAGCTCAGCACCAACACTTTGAATTGTGCTCAGAAACGTACTGGGAGCCAATGCAGATCTCTCAGGACCGGTGTTATGTGTTCCCGGCGGCCACTCCCAGTCACCAGTCTAGCTGCCGCATTCTTTATTAATTGCAATTTCCTTTCTTTATATGTTTATTGTTTGTTGGTTTTTGCATATGGAACGATGCCATGCCCTGCTACCGCACTTTTGGGTTGTTAGAAATATTAGCAATAGAGGAAGTTTTTTAAAAAATGAAAGTGACGAAAAGCAGGGGCCAGGGAGAGCTTAGGCAAAAAGATATGACTTTGAAAAGGCAACCGCAATGACAACAACCTGTGGGAAGTTATTCCAGGGGTAGCCAAGGAGCCTAGAATGAAAGGGCTGTCTCCAACTAAGTTCTGCTCAAGAGTAGACCCTCAAAATTAATGGAGATGGGTTCCTCACGTGAATTTCGGTGGACCTCCTCCGAGGATGACTAATGCTGATTACAACTAAAAAAAAAACAATAAACAATAAAGAGACTGAGGAGAAATGTAATAAAAAAATTCCTTCCAGTAGCACCTTAGAGACCAACTAAGTTTGTTCTTGGTATGAGCTTTCGTGTGCATGCACACTTCTTCAGATACACTGAAACAGAAGTCACCAGACCCTTAAATATAGTGAGGGAGTGGGGAGGGGTATGACTCAGAAGGGTCCGTTTCAGTGTATCTGAAGAAGTGTGCATGCACACGAAAGCTCATACCAAGAACTAACTTAGTTGGTCTCTAAGGTGCTACTGGAAGGAATTTTTTATTTTATTTTGTTTTGACTATGGCAGACCAACACGGCTACCTACCTGTAACTGAGGAGAAATGTGTGAGAGATTGTGTGTGGCTGTACCTTGTCTTGTGTGAGGCGATTCTTCCGGTTGAGGGCGTAAACAGCCGAATCGGTGGCAGCCAGAGATACGAAGGCTCTATCATCGGTGGCTATGGTGAAGGTCAGGGATTCCTGAGGCTGCAGATCAGTACTTGACGTCCGGAGTACCAGCTGGAGATTGGACGGGCATAGACATTAGGGACAGCCATTTTAACGCCCTGCATTTTAATGCCCCCCAATGCCCCTGTAAACATTTGCTCTGTTCAGGGAAGGTTCTGAGAAGGAGAATTTCCACAAGAAAACTGAGAAGGCCTCACCTTCCCCTCACAGCTGTCGACGACATCCACCCAGATGGAGTTGGCCACGACGTCGTCCCCGAGGCGGTAAAAGGCCACAAATCGAAACGTGGGCATCAGGCTGGGGGTGATGGGAATGGAAACGGCAGTGTAGGAGCCTCGGGCCACGCTGTTGACAGATACAATGTCCCCCTTGTTCAGCACCTGGAGGGAAAGGATCAGTTCAAAGAATAGTGCTTAAGCACGGGGGAAATGCAGTGATTTTGAATGTTCACGTTTCGTATATGTTGACTTAGCACTGAGGTGGCCCTGTAACATGAGTGAGGCAGCCGCCTTAGCGCTGGTGAGGTGTTTGAGGACAGAGCTGTGATGGATACACAGTTTTCCCTGTGCCCCACAGTCTAGCCTGCTTCCCTCAGGAGGACACTGCCCTAATTTTAGGCCAAATTGCCTACAAAAGTGTGTTTCTTAGGATAAATTCACACCCAAACGCTTGATGAATTTACGAGACAATTTTATATAGAACCAGTGCAAATCGACATGGGAGTGCGGAGAAATTAACTTAAATCCAGAAAAATGAAAAACCAAGAGAAACCAAAAATTGATTCGCCCATCTCTGCCCTTAACCCATCTTTCCTTCATCCTAGGAAGGTTAGGGCCCCTCAGAACACCCCAGGAAGAATTCACCATGTAATAGAATCGGGAGAAGGCAGTCGATCCAACGCTTTTCAGCCCTAATGTAAGGGTCTCTCCAGGGTTCAGGTCTTGATATTTGGGGCTTGTGATGATCAAGTAGTTTCCTTTTGGGGAGTCCATGCGTTTGGCAGTGAAGGTGACTTCTGCTGGAGACTCTGTTCCGGCTCTTAGCTATGTGGGTGACAAAGGCACACAGAAACACACAGTCACATATCCGCTTATCGGACCCAGAATTGACCACTGGAATGATCTCTACACAGCACTACTGTACATTTAGACATAGTTGGGAAACTTCAAAGGGTACAGAAGGCATCTTTGAGAAGGCAACAGGAGCTAGATCGCAGGACAGCCAATGTAGGGGTTGCTGGACTACAATTCCCATCACCCTTGACCATTGGGCTATGACAGCTGGGACTCATGGGAGTTGGAGTCCCACGACATCTAGAGTGCACCATATTGAGTACCTATCATGGGCTTCTGGTTGGATGCAGAGGAACAGTGGGAGGAACCAGCTGAGGAACCGCTCAGCCCAGGTAGAGGTGGCAGGACAATGATGAGTGCTCAGAGGGAGAAGACTGGGAAGAGGTAACAGGGCTTAGTGAGCTGAGAGAGTTTGTGGCAGAGAGAAGTCCAGAACAAGAGCCAGGAGGCGAGAGGAAGGAGGGAGGCCAAGAGGTAGAGGTGAGTCCGGCTGGCGAAGAGTCACAGGTGTCTCTCCCTCCTGCTGCGACAAGCTCCCCTCCTCCCTGGTTTCGCAGGACCAGGAAAGGGCTGAAAAGGGCAGAGGAGAAGTTAGTTTTGTGCAGGCACGGTCTCAGATTGCTTGGGGAAAGCCCTGCAAAGGAGGGGACTTAGACAGCTAAGGGGAGGTGGGAACTTTCAGTCTCAGCAACTGATTCATGGGCCCAGACCTAACAGGAATCAGCTGCAGTGCTCATTAGGCCTGACTCTCCGCCAAATCTGCAAAGATCTTTTGTGCTAATAAGGAGTTAATTCCAGCTTTGAACAGTATGATTTACTGCTGGCTGGCTGTTTGACAGAACCTTTCGGTTATATAGTTTTATGCATATCCGATTTGCAATAGTTGCACAGGCTACCTATTCTTGCTTAGACAAGTCTACCCAGATGCTTAGAAAGCTGAGGTGGTTTTAATCTGTTTTAGTATTTTAACATTTATATGTATGGATTTTTCCTGATTTCCCTGTTTTGTCTTTTTTTTTTAAACCAATCAAATGATGTATGCATTTTATGAAATAAACGAATGAAATAAATGAGTGCTTTTAGCTAGCTCAAATGCATCCTTGAACTGTGAACCACCCTGAGATCTTCGGATGAAGGACAGTATACAGATTTAATAAATAAAATAAAATAGACTGTGACACGACCTCTTGCTTGCCTCTGGCCCTGCCCAACACTGTCATGTGACACACACACAAACCCAGAAGGTTTGTCAAGAGAGAATGCAGCCCTCAGGTACTGAGAAAAAGGTATCCTGCCTCTGCCTTAGTGGTGTGGGACCTGGTTATTAGAAGGCCCACATTCACCCAGAACTGCCTAGAAGCTAAGACTGGCCTTGGAGACTCTGCTGCATGACTTGCCCCACTGAGAAAAAGATATAGATTTAGCCATCAACGGGGACAGAGTCTTTTCGGTGGTGACCCCATCATCGTTGGAACACCCAAGAATTTCATTTGATCCCACATTTGGTGGCTTGTCTACTCCTCCTCCTTCAGAGGAAACTGAAGGTTTGTCTCTATATTGGACAAACAGGCCAAACCCTACGCCAAAGGATAAATGGACATAAATCTGATATCAGGAATCACAAGACAGAGAAACCAGTAGGAGAACACTTCAATCTCCCAGGACATTCTATAAAAGATCTCAAAGTAGCTGTCTTAATACAAAGAAATTTCAGAAATAGACTGGAAAGAGAAGTGGCTGAATTACAACTAATCACCAAACTTAAAACCACGGAGAAACCTGGTCTGAACAAAGACATTGGATTCTTATCTCATTATACATAACAAAGCTATCTTTAGCCATCTCACCCCTTGCCTTTCCCTGCAAGACTAATTACAGCCGTTAAGAGTCGTCAACAGGTTTTCCACACCTATCTGCTGATCACCCATTCCCACCACCCTTCTGAGCAATACCCCTCCCCACTCCCTCACTATATCTAAGGATCTGGTGACTTCTGTTTCAGTGTATCTGAAGAAGTGTGCATGCACACGAAAGCTCATACCAGGAACAAACTCAGTTGGTCTCTAAGGTGCTACTGGAAAGAATTTTTGATTTTGTTTTGACTATGGCAGACCAACACGGCTACCCACCTGTAACTGAAGGTTGAAATGAACTTCCTATTGTTTAGGGCAGGTCCAATTTGTAGTTGCACTGCCCTCAGAAATTCAGACGGCCCCCTAAGTTGTGCAACTCTCTTTCCACAGAGCACCTGGCAACTTCGCTGCAAAATTTCCATTGCATGCGGAAGACGCACCTCTGTAGCTCGGCGTTTGGTGCCTCAGGTGCACACACCCTACTCACACGATGGTCATTTGTTTTAGACTGTTTTTTAATGTCTAAATTTTTAATTGTTGTGGCCTGCTGTGTGGGTGAAGGGCTGATAGTAATCAAAACAACAACAACAACAACAACAACAACAACAACAACAACAACAACAACAACAACAACAACATACCAGCATAGTGATTGAGGTGGCACCAGCGGGAACGTTGAATCTGTGCGTCATAATTCCACGATTGTTGCTTTCTATTTGGGCATCAGCTGGCGATGAGCCTCCCGCTATCTGGGTTGAGATGTGAACCGGGAGGCGGGGGGCAGGGGTGCCATCTGGGAGTGAAATAGTAGCCTGGAACAAAATAGCAACATAAAAAGTTTATGATGACATTCACACCGGGTGCTACCTTTGCTTGCAAATCCCGCCTGCCCGGCCCTTCCATATCCTCAAAGCTCCTTCCAGCCCCCCCACAGCTCCTCTGTGGCCCTGCTATTGACCTCTGCTATTGTTTAAAACCACCATTTTAAAGGGACGCAGGTAGCGCTGTGGTCTAAACCACAGAGCCTAGGGCTTGCCGATCAGAAGGTCGGCGGTTCGAATCCCCACGACGGGGTGAGCTCCCGTTGTTCAGTCCCAGCTCCTGCCCACCTAGCAGTTCGAAAGCACGTCAAAGTGCAAGTAGATAAATAGGTACCGCTCCAGCGGGAAGGTAAATGGTGTTTCTGTGCGCTGCTCTGGTTTCACCAGAAGCGGCCTAGTCATGCTGGCCACTTGACCCAGAACAAATGTCGGCTCCCCCGGCCAGTAAAGCAAGATGAGTGCCGCAACCCCAGAGTTGTTCGCGACTGGACTTAACTGTCAGGGGTCCTTTACCTTTACCTTTTTTTTACTATTTTAAAACCTGCCTTCTCCTTTCCTCCCTTCCCTGCCCCAACAACATGCAAATCCAGGAGCGCGACATGAGCTTCTTTCTTTTCCTCTTCCCTCCCCAATCGCTTTTTTGTGTGTGTGCTGTGTCTTTCGGATTGCAAGCCTGAGGGGCAAAGGACCATCCTATTATTAACTTTCGTCAGCCTCTTTGGGAGCCTTAAATGAATAAAATCTTGGAACAAACCAACAAAATGGGAAATACGTGAACAGCAGGAGACGTGATATACACACCATTACGTCGAAGGGGGCCCCGGGCACAAAATGGTGCTGGGTTTTGGATAGGTCGACCGAATATGGAGATTCTACAAATTTCACTGAGGCCAGCTCTTGCTCCTCCAGCTCGCCACCTATGAGAATGAAAGGAAAAGACGGTGAAGAAACGGAAACCATTGTGGCCTTCGCTCTCTGAAGGCCCTTCCAGACCTGTGCTTTATTATGGGTTTATATTCTACAACGTGTTCTTGGCACCGTCATGGTGCAATCATGGTGGACCGATCCTGCTTTATTAGTTGTTCTGCAATGCTCCTCATTATTATTACAGTCGTACCTTGGAAGTCGAATGGAATCCGTTCCGGAAGTCCGTTCGACTTCCAAAACATTCGGAAACCAAAGCGTGGCTTCTGATTGGCTGCAGGAAGCTCCTGCAGTCAACCGGAAGCCGTGGAAGCCCTGTCAGACGTTCGGCTTCCAAAAATAGTTTGCAAACTGGAGCAGTCACTTCCCAGTTTACGGCATTCGGGAGTCAAAACATTCGAGAACTAAGCTGTTCGAAAACCAAGGTACGACTGTGTTGTTGTTGTTGTTGTTGTTGTTGTTGTTGTTGTTGTTGTTGTTGTTGTTGTTATCCTGCCTTCTCCCCACACCAGGACTCCAGACAGCCCATGCTAAGTGAAACAACACAGCTAAAATACAAAATGCTAAGAACATATAAAAGATAATTGCTAAAAAGTAAATAAAATCTAATATAATTAATCATTTTTTAAAATAAAAATCTATTAAAATATAGATAACAAAAACAGCACAACACTATTAAAAGACCTTCCATTGAAAAAAACCAGTCAGTTCCCAAAGGCCTGTTGGGATAAGAAGGTTTTCATCTGCTGGCCGCAGACAGCAACGAAGGAGCCAGCCTGGCTTCTTCAGGGAGGGAGTTCCAAAGTATGGGAGCAGCCAACACTTAGAAGGCCCTCTCATGCGTCCCCACCAAGCAGACCCCTGAGGGTGGTGGGACCGAGAGAAGATCTCAAAACCCGGGCCACCTAGTATGAGGTGATATGAAACTACAGCTCCCAGAATTATTTGGTGAGGGGAGGCCGTGTCTAAAGTGGTTCAGACATGTCCCATTTACAAACTTACTTGCTTTTTCTATCACAGTGGCTGCGATGTAGAGTGTCGTCCCAACTAGGCTCGTCAGCGGACGCCCCAGTTTCTCAGAGAGGAGGCTGCGTTTTAGGATAAGTGAGCCATGACCATCCGTTACCTGAATATGGAGGGAATTAGGTTAAAGGAGATGGTAGCAGAATGGGATATAAAATTAGTTGTACCGTACTGATATTCAAGCAGGACACATTCAGAGACCTGTGTGGTGTAGCGGTTAGGGTGCTGGCTCAGGACTTGAGAGACCTGGGTTCAAATCCCTGCTCAGCCATAAAGTTCAGGGGTCAGTCTTTGGGTCAGTCACCATCGCCCAGCCTCACGTACCTCAGAGGGTCATTGTGAGGATAAAGGATGGGAGGAAAGAACCATGCGTGCCATAAATATAAATTATTATACAGTATATAAAACCTATAAATATAATTTATTATATTTATAGGTTTTATATATAAAGCAAAACAAACCATAATTCCCTTAGGGTCTAGGCCTTAACATAACAAGAGACTAGGATTTCATAGCTGAGTTTGAATTGACGAGGGTAGGAGAGGCCCTAATTTTGTGGGTCAGATGGAGGGCCTTAAGTCATAAGGGTATTGGAAGAGGCAAGTAATAATAATAATAATAATAATAATAATAATAATAATAATAATAAATTACTACTACTACTACCCGCCCATCTAGCTGGGTTTCCCCAGCCACTGTGGGCGGCTCCCAACAGAATATTAAAAACACGATAAAACATCAAACATTGAAAACTTCCCTAAACAGGGCTGCCTACAGATGTCTTCTAGATAGTTGTTTATTTCCTTGACATCTGATGGGAGGGTGTTCCACAGGGAGGGCACCACCACCAAGAAGGCCCTCTGCCTGTTTATTACTTTATTTCAGGCCTGCTATGCTATATTACAGCAGCGGTGAGGAGTTTGTTTTTTGGCCCAGCTACCTATCAATCATCGGACATCATAATAATGCCAGGTGACTGACAGGTGGGGTGGTCCTGCCCATCTGCCAAAGCTGGCCCTAATAAAGGAAATAGTGCGTTTAAGCATGTGCAGAAAACCTTGCCTCACTACGGAATCCATTTCACACATGCCGACAATGTGCAGACATCTGGGAGCAGGGTTAAAAGTCTCCAGATATCCCATCAGCGCTCCTGCTTTTGGGAGCTAAGCATTGGAGGGATGACTAGTTAAAAGGGAAACTAGGAAGCCTTGGCTCCATAGATCTCTGGAAAGCCAGCAGGGAGGCCTCTGAGCTGATATAGGGCAAGGACGTTTCTTACCGTGACATGTTGCTCCAGTCCTGGGACATACATTTTGCCCCCGTCTCCATCTGACACTCCGAAACGCACGTAGGCCGTGGCAGTCACTCCTTTCCCATAAAAAAATCTGTTGGGAGAAGAAACCGGGGATAATTCAAAGGCGAGGAGTTGGAGTCAGTGAGTGAGCAGGGTCATGTCTCTCCACTGCCAACGCCTGCATTTGAAAGTCACAGTAAACCAGTATTAAGTTGTGGGTAGACACAGCAGACGACACGGTGATTTCCAAGCAGCTCTTGTTTATTCTCAGGCTGGAACAGAAGTGAGCTGAAGGGCTCAGCAGCCTGCTTATATAGAACTCAGCTACAAAGCAACAGTGACAACTTTCGGTAGTTACCCAATCCCTGAACGTCACTTTCAATCCCTCATTTGCATGTGCGGACCTGAGTGAAAACTGCAGCAGAATGAACTATATACACACACACCCCTAGTGGCCTAGGGTGAGAACTTCAATACATAACAACCAGGGTGGACCTAGCTTCTGTCAGGGCTTCCATACTCCTTTCCCCTCCTGTGTGGCTAAGAGGCAGAATTTCAAACGTAAGAATATTCTTCTGGATCAGGCCAATGGCCCATCTAGTCCAGCATCCTGTTCTCACAGCAGCCAACCAGATGCCTGGGGGAAACCTGCAAGCAGGAACCGAGCCTAAGAACCCTCTCTCCTCCTGTGGTTTCCAGCAACTGGGACTCAGAAGCATTTCTGTCTCCGGCTGTGGAGGCAGTACATAGACATCTTGCCGAGTAGCCATTGGTAGCTCCTTTTTTCTGGTTTCCACTTTTGGTTGACCACAGTTTCCTGCATTGTCCAAACCAGAAACTCTAGCTAACTATAGTGAATTTCAACAAGTCTGATATCTTGGTTTGAAGTTGGCTTGGTAGACTATAGTCTACTATAGAGTTACTGTATATTCTGGCGTATTAAGACTACTTTTTAATCCAGGAAAATCTTCTCAAAAGTCGGGGGTCGTCTTATACGCCGGGTGGAGAATGTGTGGTCGAGTATATCTCAAACTCTATATTTTAACTGGGAAAGTTGGGCCTCGTCTTATACGCTCAGTCGTCTTATACGCCGGAAAATACAGTAGTGATTTTGCGGTTTTATATTTTGGTTTTGTTCTGTGAACCGTTCCCGAGACCTGCGGGTATAGGGCGGCATATAAATTCAATAAATACTAATAACAAATATAAAAATAACCAGTTAGTTTTAATTACAGGTAGGTAGCCGTGTTGCTCTGCCATAGTAAAAACAAAATAAAAAATAAAAAAATTCCTTCCAGTAGCACCTTAGAGACCAACTAAGTTTGTTCTTGGTATGAGCTTTCGTGTGCATGCACACTTCTTCAGAAAGCTCATACCAAGAACAAACTTAGTTGGTCTCTAAGGTGCTACTGGAAGGAATTTTTTTATTTTTTATTTTGTTTTCACAGTTAATTTTAACCATAGTCTGTTGTACTTGACGACACAACGAACTACGGTTAACCAAAGGCAAAACAAAAAAACTTCCAGACCCTGCCCTCCTCCACCCAGTCAAGTCGCTACACTAATGTGGCTACATTTGTTCACATCATGCTAAACAGTGGTTTAGCGTGACGCTGGAAAACTATTTTACTGTAAAATAGTAAATAGGTCTATAAACCAGAAATGCAAAATTCCTTTGTGCGTATGTATGTATGTATGCGTGTGTGTGTGTGTGTGTGTGTGTGTGTGTAAGGATGGACTGTCTGCTCTCTGGTCAAAGAGGGTCTTGTTTGAGGCCTAAAGCAACAACCACACTACCCGTTCTTAAACCGTGCTGGTTTTTTTGCAATATAATATAGAATATATCCTAGTGTGACCTCTGCTGAACCAAACCAAAGGCCCACTTAGTAGGGGTGTGAACAAACCACATTTGGTTGGGACCTCAATTTGGGGAACATTGAGAAAGGTGTCCCTGGGTAATAAACTTTCCAAATATCAGACCAATAGGTCCAGGGGCTTTTGTGCCAGGCACCTTTGAAGTTTATATTTAATTGGTGAAGGGCGGATTACATAATCATAGAATCATAGAATCAGAGTTGGAAGAGACCACAAGGGCCATCCAGTCCAACCCCCTGCCAGGCAGGAAACACCATCAAAGCATTCCTGACAGATGGCTGTCAAGCCTCCGCTTAAAGACCTCCAAAGAAGGAGACTCCACCACACTCCTTGGCAGCAAATTCCACCATCAAACAGCTCTTACTGTCAGGAAGTTCTTCCTAATGTTTAGGTGGAATCTTCTTTCTTGTAGTTTGAATCCATTGCCCCTTGTCCGCTTCTCTGGAGCAGCAGAAAACAACCTTTCCCCCTCCTCTATATGACATCCTTTTATATATTTGAACATGGCTATTATATCACCCCTTAACCTTCTCTTCTCCAGGCTAAATATACCCAGCTCCCTAAGCCATTCCTCATAAGGCATTGTTTCCAGGCCTTTGACCATTTTGGTTGCCCCCTTCTGGACACGTTCCAGCTTGTCAGTATACTTCTTGAACTGTGGTGCCCAGAACTGGACACAGTATTCCAGGTGAGGTCTGACCAGAGCAGAATATAGTGGTACTATTACTTCCCTTGATCTAGACGCTATACTCCTATTGATGCAGCCCATAATTGCATTGGCTTTTTTAGCTGCTGCATCACACTGTTGACTCATGTTTCAAATCAGTTAATTACAGTATATCAGAAACGCCCCAACCTGCAAGAGGAACTTACTTAGCCTGCAGGTCAATACTCAAGTCGGAGTTCTGCTGGGGTGAGGTCAGGATATATTTCCGTTCCGGGACGATCGTCACCTCAAAATGAGGCAGCACTGAGGAGAGAAAGACAGGCTGAAATTCGGCAGGCTGTGCGCTAATCAGCGTTACGGTGCAAATGGCCTGTGCCATGTAAGATCTTCTGGGAAAGCTCTGGCCTGCAGAGCTTTCATCTAATGCAGTTGGAAGCAGGGCCTTGTCTGTGGTGGCCCCCCGGTTTTATGGAATGTGACTCGCTGCCCAGGTAGGCAGCCTTTTGAAACAGGGTTTCTGGGTTGCCTTCTGCTCCACAGAGAGTTTTCATAACTCGGTCGGTAGCGCATGAGGCTCTTCATCTCAAGGCTGTGGGTTTGAGCCACACGTTGGGTGAAAGATTCCTGCACTGCAGAGGGTTGGACTAGATGACCCTCAGGGTCCCTTCCGACTTTACAACTCTATGATTCTATATGTGCTGGCTGTGGCTGATGGGAGCGGCTCTGCAGAATTTCACACGTGGGTCTCTCCAAGTACCTACTCAGAGGTGCTTGGGACTGATTCTGGGAGCTCCCTAGGTTCCTGTATTCTCTCACCTGCCCTTCTTGTGCAGGCGGGCAGAATATTGCATTTTGCAATATTTGGATGCCCTGTGCACGGTGTTGAAGTGAGGCCTTTGCTAGTCTTTGAGATCCTGGTAAGTGCCTAATCTTAGCCCCCTGAGCTGCCAGCTTTGTGAAGCTGCATTTTTTCCCGACTCAGGCCATTCCCCTCAGCCCATCAGCAGCACTCAGGTTTCTGTTACTTGAGATATGGTACCAAAACACCTGGCAGCCTAATAACCGTACACTGTAAGAATGTACCGCTTCCTCACAAAAAGGGAGGGTGGGGGGGAATCATATTATCGGGTTGTTTCAACAACCGCACCAGTTGAGCTGCTGCCTGTCGCACTCAGCTCCCAGAAAGCCCTCTGCCTTAGCAGCAGCCCAAAGGACATACCGTATTTTTTCACCTCGAACTCAGTGGTCGTGTTGTAACCTGGAGTGGTGGTGAAATGGGCCGTGATTCGCCAAATGCCAGCCCTAGGAGGAGGGGAAGGCAGAAAGAACAGGAAGAAAACTTGAGCCAGGCCATAGTAATGCAAAGAACCAGGGAACTAGTTCTGCATATTGAACAGCAGTTGCCCCCCTCCCTCGCAAAAAAGCTGAGTGGCAATGTATATTTAGACAGCAATAAACTTGCAAAAGCAGTTTGTAACGCTTCATATGGGTCTATCACTCAAATGAGAAAAGCAGGTGGTTGGTTTTTAAAAAAATAATCCTCCCAGCAAACCAGACCTTTGCACCCTGGCCTAAAAAAAAAACAGTTGCCAACTTCTTTGCCACTCCATGCTCCTGTGCCTTTAAAGGCTAGGTGTCCCAGTGGACTGATTCAGCACAAGGCAGCAAGCAACGTTTGCCTGCCATGAAACGGTTGCATGCAGAAATCCAACAGGTAAAGCTTTCGTCACCATTGTTTCCTCATGAAGCCTGGGCTAAAATCCTGCCCGGCACACTGCTGTTAAAGTAAAATATATTTTAGGAAGAGCTGCTGCTTTGGGGCAGTATTTGGCTCCTGGAATCCCAGCAGGGTAACATTTCTCCGATGAAAATAGGGACGTCCCATTCCATAATGAAATTTTTCCTATTTATATCCCCACACATCTTACTGGGTTGACCCCAGCCACTCTAGGCAGCTTCCAACATATACAAAAACACAATAAAACATTAAACTTTTTTTTTTTAACTTCCCTATACAGGATTGCCTTCAAACAGCTCGGGAGTCAAATAACTCCATACCCTCAACATTTCTCCAGTGAAAATAGGGACATTCTACCATACCCTCTAACACTTTTCTGGTGAAAATAGGGACGTCCTAAGGGAAAGCGGGACATTCCGGGATCAAATCAGAAACCTGGGCGGCTTCTCTAAGTCAGGGACGTCCCTGGAAAATAGGGGCACTTTTAGGGTCTCCACCCTTGAATTTCTGCCACCTCTCGGATTCACCTGGACCAGATTGACACACCACTGGTTAAACTTACTCAGAGATATCGGGGATTGACAGGTGATCATTTATCACAAACTGGACCGGCATACGCTCGACTTTCCGCACCTGCATACCCCGCGGGTTCTGATGGAGACAGAGAGACAAGAAGACATGCATGTTTTGACAACAGGTTATCATGGCTACATCTGCAATGTACATTTAAAGCAGTGCAGGGGTGTTAACTTGAATAAAATATTGGGGGGAAGCCCCTCCCAAATAATCGATCACATGATGCTGCGCGCACCCACCCACCCATTAACTTGGGACGGCAGGACCCTCAAATATTTTAAAGAATCCTGGGAAGTATAGTATGCAGTGCTATTTTTCTAGAAAAAGAGGTGCCATTGTTGAAGATTCCCCGTGTCTGCTGTCATGGGATTGTTGTTTATCACATGATGGGGTATGTTTTCATTCCACAGTGGGAAGTGACGAAGACAGGGTGTTTGTGTTACTGTGTTTCCTGAAGTGGGACTATTGTCTTTTGTTCTTTCTCTTTGCTGTCTGGTGCTAGAGAGAGAGGGAGCCATGTTGCAGTGCTCCGTGTGTGTTTATATGTAAATAAAAGTAGATTAGCCCAAATGCTGAGTTGCTGAGTTCCGTTACGCAACTGTGCAAACTTTGCGGATCTGTAAGTGTGCTGATGTATCTTGGCATCAGTCGCTGTGATGTTCGGGCTGAAAAAAGCTTTTGAAGCTCCCAAATGATCGACCAGGAAGGAGGGAACATGCCAGTCGGGCATGTGTCTCTGCCAGGGTCCTACTCATGAGTAGGAGATCCTAACAGCCAGGACACCTCCCCCATCTCTTAGAATGGCAATGGTTCCCACCTTAGAGGTGCCAGAACTGAGTTCCATAAAATTCCAGCTGCAAAAAAAAGCCCTGGTAGTATGTTATGGGCGCTGAGGCTGTCTGCTCCCCTTGCAGCGCTACAATTCACAGAGTTCCCTGGTAGCAGGGAATGAGATAAATTCGTGGAGGATAATTCATCCTGGCTACCAATCAAGATGGTGATGTTCCACCTCCACAGTCAAATGCAGGATGCTTCTGAATAACAGGGGACAGTGCTTGTGTCGCACTAAAGTCTCACTCGTGAGTTTCCCGCAGGGATCTGACCTGCTGTTGTGAGAACAGGATGCCGGGCTATGGATTGTTTGATAGGGAGTGTAAATTTCAAACTCCAATGCCTTTGCATTTTGGAACAACGCTCTCAGTTACCTGCACAGTGACAACCACGGATTCGGAAGTTGGCCTCAGTTTGTGATCCAGGACAAAAACTCGGAAATTCACTGGAAACAGAAGAACCAAAAATGGAGTGTGAGGAAGAAGTAGGAAAATAATAATAAAAATTAATGATGATGATGATGATGATGATGATTGTACCCAGTGATCTTTTATTAGAAAAATAAACGCCTCTCTTGTTCTCTTATAATGGCAATGGTGCCTGCCTGAGAGGTGGCGAATTCTGGCTGAAATAAAGCCCTGTTTGTATCCCACCCATCTGACTGGGGGTGGATCTACACTCAAGGTTTATAACATCAAGGAAGGGTTTTCATAACGTTGATGGACACATTACGTCCTACTTTTAACGTTCACAATGCGATATTAAAATGTGACACCAGAGAGCGCTGTAGAGCAACCAGGAATCGGCAGCAAGAAAACAGCGTTTTTACAGAGAAAACAAGGTAAGAAACATAAGTATGGGCATGGGTTGAAAAATGAATGTTTTTATGGAAATTCTCTTTATGTAATGGTACAGACATATGGTTTGGTAATGGATAATGGTTGACGAATAAGAAATATAATTGTAAGGAGTACAGGAGGAAAGGGGGGGAGAATTAAAATGAAATTAATTATAAAATGGGTGTTGTAAGGAAATTTGGAATTAGGCAATGGAGGTTCAGGAATACAGTGAATGCAGAGGATAGGATAAAATGATAAAGAAGATGCGTAAGATGAATATCTATTTAGTAAAAGAATTAAAAATGTGAGGAGGAAAAGAACGATTGTAGAACGATATATCTAATATTGTTCTAATAACATTAACTAGGTCAGTGTAGATCCAGCCTGGGTGGCTTCCAACACATATAAAAGCATTAATAAAGTATCAAACTTTAAGAACTTCCCTACACAGCAACACAAGAGGGGGAAGAAATCTCTTTGTGGCCATAGGGATAGCATTGCACATTAAACTGCTTAATCCTACTCTAAAGTGCAGTTGCTTTTGTATCACAGTTACGTTGATAACTTAAGCTGCTGCCTTTGCAGAGTATTATGTACTGGCTTTGGCCTTGGCAGTTACTTGGCAGCCACATTCCGTGTGTGTTTGTGTGCATGTGTGGTAATCCGCAGGGCTTTGCTTACAAAGGCTGAGAAGCAATTGAGCAGGGTTGGGTGTGCAACGCGAGGTGTGGAGCAAACTGGACTTCGCTATTTCACCTTTGGACCTACGTAAATAGACGTTGCCATGTGTGTGAAAAGGACAATATCGAGTCAGGCTATGGGTTTTGGCAAATGGTCCTGTGGGATGGGCCTTCGTTTCCCAACCCACATGCCACGATAGAAGCAGTTCTCTCACAGTGCTATTTTGGATAAGGCAATAAAGAATCACAAAACTGTGGAAAGGGGATGTCTGGTGGGGAGGGGGCAGCCATAGTTGTGCTGGCTGGGGCTGACCTGGGAGTTCAAAACATCTTGAGGGCACCAGGTTGGGGAAGGCCGCTGCTCTAAGTACAGAACAGCAGCATAGGCAGTGGGATCCTCGGATGAGCCCCCAATGCTGTTCCAAGGCTGCGCCCCAGGCTATGAATTTAAAGTAATCTCCCTCAACCATAAGAATCCTGCAACCCATAAGAACCCCTAGAATTCCCAGCACCCTTAGCAAACTACGGTTCCCAGGATTTTTGAGGTGGGTGGTGGACAATGTGTTTTAAATATTTTGGTGTGTATGCAGCCTCAGGCACTCAAAGCACACTCTTAATTGGGCAGCTCAGTTGGCTAGAGCATGGTGCTGATAATGCCAAGGTTGCAGGTTCGATCTCCATATGGGACAGCTGCATATTCCTGCATTGCAGGGGGTTGGACTGGATGACCCTCAGGGCCCCTTCCAACTCTATGATCTATGAGCTTTCCCTCAAAGAATTGTGGACGCCATTGTCTTATCCCTCACAGAGTTATCAATACAATTCCCAGCCACCTGTAACAGACGACATTGCCCAGAATTTATAGTGGCTGGGCAAACCCAGCGGGATGGGTGGGGTAAAATAATAATAATAATAATAATAATAATAATAATAATAATAATAATAATTGATATAGCGTGTGCACAGGCTGAGCTTTTCTTTTGGGTGTCTCGTGGGTCTTTCAAGGGTGCATGCCTGCAAACGGAAAACGCCGGCCGAGCAACGCCAAAATGCTCAAGGGGTTGGACTCACCCTTTTGCCGAGGGGTGTAGATTGGCTTGTCGGTCTGCAGAAGCAGGTATCCTTTCCGGGCAGTCCACCGCAGGTTAAGGTTTTGAACCCCGTTTGGGAGCTGAGGGCTGCGGGCCACGAGCTGGATGTAGCCTTCCCGTCGAAGGCGAGTCAAGCCGCATTGCGTAAACAGTTCGGGGGTCACCTGAGAAAACGAGAAAGCGGAGAGACAGTGGGGAGAAGGCCCCAGGAGAGGCAAAAGGTCTTGCTTGTGCAAAACACCGGGCTCTGCCTCTTGTTGGCTCTGGCTCCCCCTAGTGTTGGCATCCTTGCCTTCTGCCCAATCAGTTTCTTTCTTTCTTTCTTTATTATTTTTTAAAATATACATTTATACAACATTTATACAACACTCTCTGTTTTTGTTTGTAACAAAAAAAAGAAAATAATGGCAACTGAAGCAAAGATATTTTGTATACCTCACAATACACGTGACACTACCATTTATGAGAAAAGAAAGAAAAGAATAAAAATAAAAATAAAATATGCATGCACACAAAAGCTCATACCAATAACAAACTTAGTTGGTCTCTAAGGTGCTACCGGAAGGATTTTTTAAATTTTGTTGCAATTACGGCAGACCAACACGGCTACCTACCTGTAACTGTTAATAGTTGGTATTTTATTCTCGATTCCGCCCCGTTCCATATGAATCTCGCCATATCTCTTTTCCATTCCTGAAAACACTTCACCCCTCCCAGTATCGGAATCATTTGAAATAAACAGATTTTGGGAAGCATATTTATCTTAACTACCGAGATTCTGCCCCATAGAGAGTTTCAATGGGCTCCAGGTAGCTCTAGGAGTTGCCAGTGTTGACGATTCCTCCTACCTTCAAGGTCACTTTCTGTATTTCGGGCCCGACCCTGAAGGGCACATCATGGGAACATTTTATCCTGGTATTCTCATTCTGGAAATAAACGGATCCTGACAGCCCGTCTGGAGGGGCATCTTCAACCTGAAGGGCTACCGGCACCTCCACCCCCACCGTCACCACGCTGGGCGCAATCATCAGCAACCTGCAAAGTGGACAGAGATATAATAACAGAGTTGGCCCCACTATTTCCTTCCTGCAACCACTCTTCATGCGGCTCTGAAAAGGCCAAACACTTTTGCAAGCTGCGACAGGCGAGAAAAGGCTCTGAGGGGAGGGAGGAACAAACCAGGTCATATACAGATGCATACTGTTGGCATGCATTACTTTTCTTTTTCTTTTTCAATATTATTTTTAAAAATATATATTTAACAGAATTTAACAGCGAAAACCTCTAAGCAGCTTGGCCCCTGTGAGAACAGGATGCTGGACCAGATGGGTCATTGGCCTGATCCAGCAGACTCTTCATACGCTCATTTATATATTATATGGCATAGCCTATGAATGTGAATGACAGCCAGGGCGCTGGGCAGGCAAGAGCATGAGTGGCAGAGGGAAGCAAGTTTATCTGTCAAAAAAAAAAAAAAAATTATTTCCAGTAGCACCTTAGAGACCAACTAAGTTTGTTCTTGGTATGAGCTTTCGTGTGCATGCACACTTCTTCAGATACACTGTACCTGAAGTTTATCTGTGTGTGTGTTTGAGAGAGAGGAAGGAAGGAAGGAAGGAAGGAAGGAAGGAAGGAAGGAAGGAAGGAGAAAGGGTATGTATTCTAGGGCTGCCATATGTCCTGATTTTCCAGGACATGTTCTGGAATTCGCCTCCAAAAATGTCATCTTGGATTATTTTTCGGAAATCAGGCAAATGTCCTGGAAAACCAGCAACGGGGGTTAAATTGTGCCAAAAATGCCTTTAAAAAGCATTTTAAAAGACTCTCTGGAAAAGACCCTGATGTTGGGAAAGATGGAGGGCACAAGGAGAAGGGGACGACAGAGGATGAGATGGTTGGACAGTGTTCTCGGAGCTACTAACATGAGTTGGCCAAACTGTGGGAGGCAGTGAAAGATAGGTGTGCCTGGTGTGCTCCAGTCCATGGGGTCACAAAGAGTCGGACACGACTGAACGACTGAACAATGTTGGGAGGGTATGGTAGTAGAATGCCCCTATTTTCACTGGAAAAATGGTGGAAGGTATGAAGTTAAGTGACCTCCCCCAGCCAAGGAGATGAGTAACCTTTAGAAGAAATCTGAAAGCAGCCCTGCCTAGGGAAGTATTTTAATGCTTAATGTTTGATCGGTGCCCAATATTATCAAATAGGACATCCCTATTTTCATCGGAGAAATGTTAGAGGGTATGGGGACATAGGAGCCCAACACCTATGAAGGGGGCCTTCAGCCCCCACAATAAACCCCCACAAAGGTAATGGGTATTTCCATTCAAATTGTGTGGGTGCACTGTGTCATGTGATCGATTATGCAGGGCAGGCCTTACCTGGGCCCCCACAATATTTTATTTAAGTTGGAAGTAGAGTCGGCCAAGTTAGACTGTTGTACGAGGAGGATTCATGATAAAATTGGTTAGAAAGTTGGAGTGTATCAGAAGCAGAGTGCTTACTCCCAGGAAACTGAACACAGGGCTCCGACCCCGTTCCTTCCCTGGTAAATAATCAAAACGCAAGCAACAAAGAAGAAGATTTCAGAGTGGGAACAAATTTCCACTCTTTCGTAATATTGATATTGGCAGCCTTCCACAGAGTGTTGTTTCCTTGACACCATCTAGATATAAAGAGCTGGGGAATTCCCGAGTTGCACAAACTAACAATTTTAAAAGAAAATGCTTAAAATAATAAAAGTGTGTGTGTGTGTGTGTGTGTGTGTGTGTGTAAACAGCACTGTTTTTTTTGTTTTTGTTTTTGCTGGTTCTGCAAAAGAAAAAAAAATAGGCACAGACCAATCTGCTGATGGCTCTGCACAAACAGATGCTTTATAAACCACAAGAAGTCAGGTTTCCCCTTTTTAACAGGATGTGTTGCTCTACAGCAACAGAGCTTTTTAATCCCCTTTAATGGTGCAGACCTAAGATTTATGTTCAGTCTGGATAGCTCAGCTGGTTAGTGCATGGTTCTGATAATGCCAGGCTTGCAGGTTCGATCCCCGTATGGGACACCTGCATTTTCCTGCATTGCAGGGGGTTGGACTAGATGATCCTTAGGGTCCCTTCTGACTCTACAATTCTATGATTGTAAGTGCTACACAGAGTGCACCCATTACTAAAAGTTAGTCACCTTCATGAATTCCAATGTGTTTTCTCTGTGTAGCACTAACACTGAATACCACCCTGAACGTCCCAGCATGGGCTTGGATCTTTCCCACAAAATTCTGACACTCTGGAGGCACCCAAAAAGAATTTACCTAAGCTGTCACCTTCCCCACGAAACATCATACCAAGAGCAAACTTAGTTGGTCTCTAAGGTGCTTCTGGAAGGATTTTTTTATTTTTTTATTTTTTTATTTTGTTTTGACCTTTCCCACGGTTACTTGGGATAAAATCCCATTGAATTTAGTGGTGCTGCCTTCTGATTAAAATGCCCAAGACTGCACTCCATAGCCCTCAGAATTACATACTATCATGTGAAATAAATCACAAAAATTGACAATAACGTATTAATCAAAGTTATCAATACTTGACAAGTTCAGAGGGGAAACAAATTATTTTCTACATTCGAGAGCAGCCGATGCTTAGATAACACTATTGTATGACATTTCCCCCACCTGCCTTGAAGTTCAGCATATTTTACATAAAACCTTATTTGCCGCATAAAAATTGCATCAAATTATATCATGCATAAAATAGTGCATTAACACAAAATCAAATCCTTCATAATCAATCAATTTGAAAGAAGAAGAGACAGCCGCTTAATCTCTGGCAATGCATGTGAATTACCGGTACTATTTATTTCCTGCGGTTGTAACAACTTGTCTTTCTCCAGTGAGGACCAATAACATGCCAATAGCAGCCCCATCGGTTAAAACACGGTTAAAATAACTGAAACAAGCAAGCGGCCAAATTGCTGAGAGCATGCAGATGCCTTTGAACAGGGCAAGCATTGCCACTCTCCCTGTGCCTTTGACACCTGAGCAACAGGCAGAAATTCAACAGGTAACTGTTTATGAAGCAAAGATGCAACACACCCACACCCACCCTTCACCTGTTGAACTTCTGCTTGCCAAGTCATTCTTAAAGGTGCTGAAGCCCATCCAGAAAAAGAGAAGCTATTTTTGAGACAGGAGTCAGAAAGGGGACTGGGGGCTGGCAAACCCACAACCACCCCTGCCGCAACATATTCACCTTGGAGCGCCATGGCTCAGGGTCACCAGAGCCCCGATGCATGCCAGCCAGAGAGGTACCCTCTTCCCAGATGCCATCTCTGGGCTGTAACCGTGCAGAGTGGACAGCTCTGCTGCTCTGCCTGAGGCTGCAAGGGGATGTTGCAATTCAGTCTTGGGGCTGGTCAGAAGAGGCGGGGTCAGAGGGGGAGGAAATGCGGCTGCTATGAGCACCATTCATGGCCCAAAGCCCTGCCCCTCAAGCGGGTTGAGACAAGGTATTTTGCAAACAAGTCCAGGGAAAAGGAAAACTTAATAGGGACAGATAGGGATAGCTAGGGATGCAGAGCACAGAAATTCAATTCCGTTCACGTTTTATTGCTTATAATCTTTTTCTATTCAGTTTTACACTGCACGTTTGAATTCAAACACTAGCCATAATCATCAAAATTTAAACAAAATAGAAAATTCTTTCCAGTAGCACCTTAGAGACCAACGGAGTTTGTTCTTGGTATGAGCTTTCGTGTGCATGCACACTTCTTCAGATACACGAAAGCTCATACCAAGAACAAACTCCGTTGGTCTCTAAGGTGCTACTGGAAAGAATTTTCTATTTTGTTTCGACTATGGCAGACCAACACGGCTACCCACCTGTAACTGTCATCAAAATTTAGATTTCCATCCACCCTTCCATGGTTTCCATCTTCAAACTTCTTCAACTGCATCATATAGAAGAGGGAGAAAGGTTGTTTTCTGCTGCTCCAGAGAAGCGGACACGGAGCAATGGATTCAAACTACAAGAAAGAAGATTCCACCTAAACATTAGGAAGAACTTCCTGACAGTGAGAGCTGTTTGACAGTGGAATTTGCTGCCAAGGAGTGTGGCGGAGTCTCCTTCTTTGGAGGTCTTTAAGCAGAGGCTTGGCAGCCATCTGTCAGGAATGCTTTGATGGTGTTTCCTGCTTGGCAGGGGGTTGGACTGGATGGCCCTTGTGGTCTCTTCCAACTCTAGGATTCTATGATTCTATGAATTTTCTCAATTTTTCTTAAAATAATCCACTTTTACCTTAGTTTTTAGTACATTGCAAGCGTTACTCAAATCCTGCCAAAGTTTTTTAGTTGATTACAGTGCTCTCTTAGGTAAATTGTAACTTTCCCCCATTCCTTATTAAAGTTTCTCTCTTACTGGTTTCTGATTTTCCCAGTCATTTTCGCCATTTAGGCACAGTCCATCATCTTCATCAGCCATTGTTCTCTGGTTGGGACTTCATCTTCTTTCCATCTCTGGGCCAGTAGTATCCACGCTGCTGTTGTCGCAGACATTAATAATCGTCTCTGTTCACATTTTAAAGCAAATCTACCTCATGGCACTTTCTAAAAGGGTACCACAAACACAGCCATCCTTCGAAATTGGAGCCCATCCAAATTTTGCAATGTGGGTCTCCAGCCGAATAACAGGTACGAGAAAGGCAGGTGTCTGAGAATACATAGTCTAGTACAGTGGTACCTCAGGTTACAGACACTTCAGGTTACATACGCTTCAGGTTACAGACTCCGCTAACCCAGAAATAACGCTTCAGGTTAAGAACTTTGCTTCAGGATAAGAACAGAAATCGTGCTCTGGCGGCGGAGTGGCAGCAGGAGGCCCCATTAGCTAAAGTGATGCTTCAGGTTAAGAACAGTTTCAGGTTAAGAACAAACCTCCAGAACGAATTAAGTTCTTAACCCGAGGTACCACTGTACAGTAGTTCCCAATTAGGGATCCATTGAACACACACAGGGGGTCCGCGGCCCCATCTCTCCCCCCCCCACAGGGTTGCCATATGTCCGTGAAAACCTAAAGATGCCCATTTGGACGGATTTTTACATTTTAAAAGGAAATGTCTGGGTTTGGGGTTGTGCAAAAAGCATGACGGTCTCCAATATGTCTTCTATTCTCCAAATGGACTCGGACCCCGTGTGTATGCCTGGGACCCCATGGGCTCTTCCCACCATTCAGCAGAGGGAGGGGCAAGCCCCCGACTTCTGTAACAATATCATACAGAAATGCATATTAAGGAAAAGAGAAATATTAGGAGGAAATTGCCCCCAGGGTCCCTTCCAACTCCACGATTCTATGATTATTATTTCATTTTATACTTCCGGCGAGAATGCCATTGCGGGCGGTCGTGGGTCGTTTCGGCAGCGAAACGACCCAGTCCGGCCCGGGGGTAGGAGCCCCGCTACCGCACAGCGGGGCTCCGCTAAACCGCGGGTCGAGCGTTCCACGGCACGGGCTCTCCAGCGAGCCCATTATGGCGCTGAACCCTTCTCCCTTTCCCCCTGTAAAGAAGAAATAACTGTTTCTGACTGTGACTGCTGCTGCAGTAGTGGATACAAAGTTTTGATGGAGTGTTTTTTTTCTTGATAAGTGAGACTGGCTGAATCCCTTTTGGGGGGGCTAAGTTGGTGGAAATATTTCTTCGTGAAGTTGTTGGAATGTAATCCTTTCACCCTGACTCCGGGGAAAATGGCTGCTGAAACTTATGACTAAAGATGGAAAAATACTGAAACTTGATACCCTATGCCCACTTCTACCATGCTTGGTTTCGCTTTCAAATTGGCTTTAGACTCAGGACTGACGCATGAACAAAGGATTATTCTTTTGAAGTTAGAATTGCTAAATCAGAAGTTAAATCTGTTGAACCAGGATGTTGAAGAAAAGTTATATCCCACAGGAAAGACTCTTGAGAATTTTGTTAAACTGGAAGAAAACCTTGGTAGGGAACTTAAGGAAATTTTTGAAATCCAAAGTACAGTGTCTATGCAACTCCGAGAAGATGGAAAATCCTGTTGGGGTGAGAGACCCAGGATTAGAAGACAACTTATATCCAATTTCTGGGGTGAGAGCCCAGGAATGATGGGAAGAAGATTTGTGAATCTACGATCAGAAGATGATTGGAACTTTGAAATGGAGATGCTGGAAGGTGATGATTTGTGTATCCTTAAGCTCCCTGCAAGGACATTTATGGACTGCGTCTGGAACTGTGGATTTATAGAAAAAAAGGACATTCTGGACAATGGGTTTGGAGAGAGAAGGAGAAATATCTGGGGGGAGACCCCGAGATGGCGAAGGAAAATGGTTAGAAAAGGGATAGGATGAAACATTTAAAATATAACTAGGATGGTTTATTATGGTACCCTGAAGTCAGTGTGTTAAGAATTTAAGATTTTGAACTAGTGAAGAGATATGTTAATTTTTTTATTAGCAGCAGTTTAAGTGAAATAAGATGTATGATGTGAGTTAAGAAGTAATAGGTTAGTTTGAAGTAAAATTAAATATTAAGAATTATGTTTAGATTTTTTGGATGGTTTAAATTTTAAAGATGAGAAGTTATTAAAGTAAATTATAAGTGGAACCAAAGGAGAGAAAATGGGGGAAGTCACCCAGTATAGATTCAAACAAGAATTTTTTGTGTGTGTTATAAACAAGAAAAAGAATTATTGGTGTTTTAGTGGTGGTCTGTATTTGTTTTTCATTATGTTTTGATTGTTGTGTTTGTGTTGTTGTATGTGTTTTGTTGTTCTTTGTTTTGAATAAAACCAATAAAATTCTTATTAAAAAAATATTATTTCATTTTATAGTAAACTAGCTGGCCCGGCTACGCATTGCTGTGGTTTTGTTTTTGTGTTTTTTGCTTTTAAAAATTCTCCAGACCCTGAGAGTATTCTGGAAGCTCCTGTTTTCATTCTTCCCTGTCCCTTTAGAGCAGGGGTCAACAACCTTTTTCAGCCGTGGGCCGGTCCACTTTCCCTCAGACCATGTGGTAGGCTGGATTATATTGGGGGGGGGAATGAACTAATTCCTATGCCCCACAAATAACCCAGAGATGCATTTTAAATAAAAGAACACATTCTACTCATGTAAAAACAGCACGGCGGCCATTTTAAGTGAGGGCACTGGGGACCTTAAAGAGCATTTCCCCCCACCCTAGTCCCAAAATTACGCACCCCAGCGACACAATCACCTCAGAGCTGGTCTTACCCAGTGCGACCTCTCAGGCATGCCTCCTGCTCCGTCTTTTTTTTTTTCTCGGTGCATGTGAAGCTGCGGTGGCCATTTTAGGTGAGGGCACTGGGGACCACCCCCAGCCCCAGCCCCCCACCAAAAGCAAGTTCGCCAGCACCACGTTTCCACTGAGCAGTTTGTGTCAGAAAGTCCTCAGGTGCTTACAGATGGCAGTTATAAAATGGTTTGTGTCAGAAAGTCCTCAGGTGCTTAAAAATGGCAGTTATAAAATGGTGGACAGGGCATTGTTGCTCTGGCCAGGTCTGATGATGTCGACAGGCGATCCACATTTCTATTGGATGCTGTTGGTGTCTTCATTCCTTTTGCTGGTGAGGTATAATAGGCGCACCACTTTTTTGCCTTTATTCTATATTTTAGGCATGACAGGTGTTTGTTTGTTTTTTGAATTTTTATGATGCCAGATCCTTCCTTGATGGCCAAGTTATGCTTTGTCCTAATTTGATGCTGTTTGATGCAGCGGTTATGGAGAACATCGGTGTCCGCCGCGCACACAATGGGAACATTTATACAGTGGTGCCCCGCTAGACGAAAATAATTCGTTCTACGAATTTTTTCGTCTAGCGGTTTTTTCGTCTAGCGAAGCGGCAATGACAGCTGCGCTCCGCTAAACGGAAAAAAAAGACGAACATTTTTCGTCTTGCGAAGCAGCCCCATTGAGTTTTTCGTCTTGCGGAGTGGCTTCCACTAGACGAATGCCGTTCGTCTAATGAGTTTTTTGTCTAGCGAGGCATTCGTCTAGCAGGGCACCACTGTATATATATATAGATTTGCGAGTGGGTGGTATGCATTTAGGTACTGAGCTAGAAGCTCACCTTTACCAATATTGCACTAATGCAGAGCATCACATTCAAGGCACAAAATTGTTTTTACAACCCCCTCCCTTAATAAATGCACAGACAAGGTATAATAATAATAATAATAATAATAATAATAATAATAAATTTATTTATTTATTTATACCCCACCCATCTGGCTGGGTTTCCCCAGTCACTCTGGGTGGCTCCCAACAGAATATTAAAAACACAATAAAATATCAAACATTAAAAACTTCCCTAAACAGGTAGAATATAGCCATTGTAGCTGGTAGCCATTGCGGCCCAGCAAGATTTGGAAAGCCACAGGTTCCTTCTCTGTGCGCTAAGGGTAAATAAAACCCTGTTTGCAGGGGTGGGGGAGAGAGAAGTGCTGCTCCCTCCTTGTATTCTCTCGAAAAACCCACCCCCCCACACACCCCCTGCTCGCACACTCAAAAACTAGACATTGCCCTGGGTATTTATGGTTGCTTCTCTTCCTCTTCGCGTCCTCCCACTGCTGGGAAATGGACCCACGTGATTTACGAGAAATCCACTTGCCTGTATAAACAGAAAGTTACTCCTGGTTGGAAACCAGGGAAAGTTCTGCCCTTGGGAGAGCGAGTGTGTGGGAATGAGGCCTATTTTTTTTTAAAAAAAGGTTTGTGTGTGGGGCCAATCATCATAATCAGGTTCATGTCTTTTGGGGGGGTTGACTAGCTAATCAGGTGAGTGCAGATTGAATGAGTCCTTCCCCCTCCCACCCTCGTTAATTAGTGGCTCATTAAGTGTGCAGTTGGAGATGATATTAATTAGCGCTGATTGGGAGCGAGGAGTGGAACCCCCTAATAAATCCCCCTCCCTTCCTGTCTCCCTCTCCCTCTCCGGTTTTAATTAAGCAAAACAGCCTTGTAATTAAGGGACTAATTAGTGGAAGAAAAATGAGCCAGCATGTCTTAGAATCCTATTGCTGAGCTGTTGTGGTCGTCTCGCCTGTCACTTTCCCCCTCCGTTTTCCTCCCCCCCCCCCCCCCGTCGCTCACATTGCAGCCTCGCATTCGCCCATGCAACTTCTGGGAAACTGGTACCGGGGTGGGTGTGTGAGAGAGAAAGAGAATAAAGGTGTTTCTGAGCATGTGCAGAGGGTGTTTGCCTCACTATTGTGTCAGCCACGCTCCCCAGCCCTGCAAGGAGGCATGGCTTCCAGGAGGCTGTGGGAACTGAGATGAGAGTAGGGTTATACACAACAGAGAACGACGTCGCCTAATCAATACCCAGGTCATTGGTTCCCCTAACTCAGAAGTGGAGAATCCAGCTCCCATCAGCTGCAGCCAGCATGGCCAGTGGTGAGGGATGATGGGAGTTGTAGTTCAGGAAATGGGCCCCAGATTGGTGGGCGGCTGGGGTGGGCCAGTCACACCCAATCTCACACAGGACCTTTGGGTGCCCATGGCTCCCACAAGCGACTTGCGCTACATCCATCTGCACCATTTGATGCAGTATTATACAACGGTGGCGTTCCCCCAAAGAATCCTGGGAACTGTGGTTTCTTAAGGGTGCTGTCAATTGCTAGGACGCCCCTATTCACCTCACAGAGCTGCGATTCCCAGAGTTCCCAGGAAAGGAGGATTGAATGTGAAACCACTTTTGAAATTTTAGCTCTGTGAGGGGATTTGGGGCCTCCTAACAACTCTTAGCACCTTCAACAAAACTACAGTTCCCAGGAATCTTTGGGGGGAAAGCCGCAACTATTAAGGGAGTATTGTAGTGCTTTAAATACACGGCGTGAACGTGGTTTTAGATTTAGTTTGGGACCCATTTTTTCCTGCTCCCAGGTCCTCTCTTTAGATCAGTTAAGACTTATTTGCTTAACGACAGCAAGTTATCGTAACGCAAATATTGCTTGCAGATGGCTAACAGTTAATTTCATTCAGGGTAACAAAATCAAGCTGAAAGAGAGAAAGAAGGTCAACAGACTTAATTTGGCCCACAATGTTATCGTTCCCTCACCTCAGGGCATGGCCGAAGGGCTCATGACCCAGCAACCTTGCTGAAGCTAAGCAGGTGTGGTTTGGGTCAGCGTTGAGATGGGAGATGGACTGGGAGCCCCCTAGGTGTTGTTTGTCATTCCACAGAAGAACAGTTTCAAAAATCTTGATCGTCATAATACGAACCTCAACATGCAATCAAGCCTTCTTTACTGTGGAAAACTTTTCCAGTGGAAATTCTGCAGGGGCCTTCAGTGTTAATTTTTAAACAGTTTGTTGAAAACGTTTCTACAATGCCAGGCTGATGCAGAATCTGGCCCCACCTGCCCTACACATTTAAAGCAGTATCATTTAAACAATAACCTGTATCTAGCCCAAAAAAGAATCCTGGGAACTGTAGTCAGTTAAGGTTGCTGAGCATTGCTTAACAGCAGCGCCGGGTTTAAGGCACTGCGGTTGGTGTGCCTGCCGTCCCCCCAACAGGGCGCCGAGCTGAGGCGGTGCAAAAACGAAATCCATTTGGTAGCACTAAAATGTTGGCAAATTCTCACAGAGCGCCGTATTACGAAAGATTACCCAAGTCCATCCCTGCCAAGAGATCCTTTTTCTCTTTGCAGAGCTGCACTTCCCAGAGTTCCCAGAGGGATTGCTTGTTAACCATTCTGGGAACTGTGGTTCTGGGAGGAGGGGCTCTGGGCTTCTTGACAGCTCTCAGCATGCTTAAAGGTAAAGGTAAGGGGACCCCTGACTGTTCGGTCCAGTCGCGGACGACTCTGGGGTTGTGGTGCTCATCTCGCTTTACTGGCCGAGGGAGCATGACAAAGCCGCTTCTGGTGAACCAGAGCAGCACACGGAAATGCTGTTTACCTGCCAAAGAGTGTGGTGGAGTCTCCTTCTTTGGAGGTCTTTAAACGGAGGCTTGACAGCCATCTGTCAGGAATGCTTTGATGGTGTTTCCTGCTTGGCAGGGGGTTGGACTGGATGGCCCTTGTGGTCTCTTCCAACTCTATGATTCTATGATTCCCACTGGAGCAGTACCTATTTATCTACTTGCACTTTGATGTGCTTTTGAACTGCTAGGTTGGCAGGAGCTGGGACCGAGGAACAGGAGCTCACCCCGTCGCGGGGATTCGAACTGGCAACCTTCTGATCGGCAAGCCCTAGGCTCTGTGGTTTAGACCACAGCGCCACCTGCGTCTGGGCTCTGGGCTTCTTGACACCTCTCAGCACGCTTAACAAACTACATTTCCCCAGAATTCTTTGAGGGAGGCCATGACTGTTTAAAGTGGTATGTTGGTGCCTTAAATCATAGAATTATAGAGTTGGAAGGGACCCCGAGGGTCTTCTAGTGCAGCCCCCAGCAATGCAGGAATCTCAGTGAAAGCATCCATGACCAATGGCCATCCGCCCTCTGCTTAAAAGCCTCCAAGGAAGGAGAGTGAATTCGGACAGTGTGGATTAGGTTTTACGTAGCAGCTGCACCACCACCGCAGATCCTGCTCTAGGAAGTCTGAAATATACTCGGAGTCCAGTGTGAATTTCATGCTCTTTATTCAGCTCATAGTAGTGAGGAATGCAGTTCCCCCAAAACGTTTGCTTTATATACACTATTTACACAATGGGCCCCACGTGATTGGCTAATTCCGGGATACTCCTGTATGCCAATTGGAGTGCGGATTCACTTCCACCTGGAGCTGGATTGGGTGGCTCCTGCGGACCAATCAGACTGCTGCAATCTCAATCCTATTGTTCTGGGACCAATCAGACTGCTGCAATCTCAATCCTATTGTTCTGGGCCCAGTCAGACTGCTGCAATCTCAATCCTATTGTTCTAGGACCAATCAGACTGGTGCATTTTGGATCCTATTCAACTCAGTACATAACAAAGTCCAAATCAGGGGTCCGAAGGCCAAGCTGGATTTTTAGCTGCCCATCGAACGCGTGCTCCAGTGTTGCCCAATAAGTGCCTCCTGCGGGAACTGAAACTACTTACGGTCAGTTAACATATTTAGAAACTGCAAGCTTTTCAATTGTGCCACTTCCCTTGCTCTGCATGTTTAATATGAAGAACATAAGGAGACCCTGATGGATCAGGCCAGCGGCCCAACGAGTCCAGCATCCTGTTCTGACAAGGGCCACCAAGATCCCTGCGGGAAACCCGTCAGCAGGATCCGAGCATGAGAGCACTTTCTCCCCTCCTGTCGTTTCCAACAATTGGTACCTGGAAGCATTGCTGTGAAGTCAGAGCAGAGCCATCAATGGGGGTGGCGTTAGACAACCCTCTCCGCCATGGATTTTATTCATGGATATTCCCTTAGAGAAAGGCAAAACAAACAGGTCTGGGTGTGTTATTTTGGGGTTGTGTGTGTGTGTGTGTGTGTGTGTGTATCAGGCCAAAGTGGCAGGGAAGAAGCTTCACTGTACAATTACAGAAGATCTGTAGCTCAGAGGTGCAGAACATGAGATTTGCATGCAGGACCTGGAGTCTCCAGGCTGGTGTTGGCCACATGAGGCAGTAATGAGCTAGATGGAGCAATGGCCTGACTCAGGGCATTCAGATAATCTGCTTCTTGGGCATCCATCCTGGTTTGTTTGCAGGGAGGTTAGATGACACGACACCAAAGCCCTACCCTTTCTAGCACATTTCCCCATCACCTTCTTTATCACAAAAGTCTGATCCCTTTGGATATTTCTGTGTGTGCTCCATACCCTCAAACATTTCTCCGATGAAAACAGGGACGTCCTATTCCAGGGGTCAGCAAACTTTTTTCAGCAGGGGGCCAGTCTACTGTCTCTTAGACCTTGTGGTGGCTGGACTATATTTTGGAAAGAAAGAAAAAATGAACAAATTCCTATGCCCCACAAATAACCCAGAGGTGCATTTTAAATAAAAGCACACATTCTACTCATGTAAAAACATGCTGATTCTCGGAATGTCCACCAGCCGGATTTAGAAGGCGACTGGGCTGGATCCGACCCCCAGGCCTTAGTTTGCCTACCCATGTCCTATTCCATAATAATTTTACTATTTATCCCCCCACCCATCTGACTGGGTTGCCCTAGTCACACTGGGCAGCTTCTATAGAAACATAACAAAACATTAAAAACTCCATTCCCACCACCCTTCTGAGTAATACCCCTCCCCACTCCCTCACTTTATTTAAGGGTCTGGTGACTTCCGTTTCAGTGTATCTGCAGAAGTGTGTATGCACACGAAAGCTCATACCAAGAACAAATTTAGTTGGTCTCTAAGGTGCTACTAAAAAAACAAACAAACTTCCCTATCCAGGGCTTCCTTCAGATTTCTTCTAAAGAAATCTTATTACTTATCTCCTTGGCTCGGAGGTCGGTTAACTCCATACCTTCCGACATTTCTCCAGTGAAAATAGGGGCGTCCTAAGGAAAAGCAGGACATTCTGGGATCAAATCAGAATCTGGGATGGCTTCTGTAAATCCAAGATTGTCCCTGGAATATAGGGACACTTGGGGAGTCTGCTTTAAATGTATAGGGTACACCCAGACCTTTTCCTTTTCACACCTGAACACTGCATAGAATAATGGTCTCCGACAGCATGAAATGTCTCCCCTCAAATCTTTGCTGCTTGTCTTGGGCACAGTTTGATTCCCAGAAGTGGCAACACACACACACACACACACACACACCCTTCCCCATTTTACCTCAGCGTTTTGTATATTTCAGTCACATCCAAGGACACAGAGTGACCAGGACAGCATGTCATGTGCTCTAAAAAGTGCTGGGATCCTGTCCAAATCCCATGCCAAGAAAAGCGAATGCCTGTAATCTGTATAATTGATGCATCAGTGCAGACTTTTCCTTAGTTTGCATAATTTTATTTGGCTTCCGCTAGCTCCACCTGCCGATTGCTAAACATTCGACTGAGCTCTGGCTCCAGAGGGTTCGCAAGGCATCTGCACCACGTTTTGAAGAAGGTTTCTTTCTGGAATCATGAGCCCTAGAAACTTGTTCCTTCTTGTTTCATAATGAAAGCCAAGATTTTAAAATTTTGTAGCCGATTCCCATTTCTCATGTGAAATTCAGTAGAAACCTGGGTAGGATACACTTCGCTCCTACGTACAAGGCTCAAACCTCCATCACAAACTACGTTTCTCCTACGCAGACAGAAAGTGTTTTTGGTTTTGCTACATGGAAAGTGACTGAAATAAATATAATTAAGAATATAAATATAATTAATTAATATAATATAATTAAGAACTCTGGCCGGAAGCTTCAACCAAACAGATGCATTTACTCGTAAGTAAATACAAATATAGTATCAATCCTGTTAAGAATTACATTCTTAAATGAATAAATAGTTTCACATTGAAGAATCCCTTGAAAGTCTTTTAGAAGTTGATGTAAGGGCTTCTACGATGCGTGTCAGATGTATAATGAGACAACTGGAGACCAGGACAGGGCCCCGTTTCGGCGTAGACGCCTTCCTCAGCTCGTTTTTTTTGAGAGAAGTGTATAAAATATATATGGTTTCTATTTCTTTGATTCTTGAGAAGATGTAGCGTCTTAGAGAAAGTTAGTTTTCCTGTGTTTTCTATGCGTTTCCCTCAGAGGAAGTGTGCATGCACACGAAAGCTCATACCAAGAACAAACTTAGTTGGTCTCTAAGGTGCTACTGGAAGGATTTTTTTATTTTGTTTTGTTTTAACTATGGCAGACCAACACGGCTACCTACCTGTATCTGTGAACTGAGTTTACTTGCACTCTGGCTGGGTGCATGTGACAAACGCACATTTACAAGCACATGGTTTCCCCCCTCCCCAAAAACGAACCCTGGGAATTGTAGTTTGTTAAGAGTGCTGGGAGCTGCAGCTCTGCAAGGTGCTGAACCGCAGTTCCCAGGAGTCTTGTTGTTGTTGTTCAGTCATTCAGTCGTGTCCGACTCTTCGTGACCCCATGGACCAGAGCACGCCAGGCACACCTATCCTCCACTGCCTCCCACAGTTTGGCCAAACTCATGCTAGTTGCTTCGAGAACACTGTCCAACCATCTCATCCTCTGTCGTCCCCTTCTCCTTGTGCCCTCCATCTTTCCCAACATCAGGGTCTTTTCCAGGGAGTCTTCTCTTCTCATGAGGTGGCCAAAGTACTGGAGCCTCAACTTCAGGATCTGTCCTTCTAGTGAGCACTCAGGGCTGATTTCCTTGAGAATGGATAGGTTTGATCTTCTTGCAGTCCATGGGACTCTCAAGAGTCTCCTCCAGCACCATAATTCAAAAGCATCAATTCTTCGGCGATCAGCCCAGGAGTCTTGGGGGGTCATAAATGTACTTTAAGCATTCTGTGCATAAGCATTCCGCCCATCCATCCATCCCTTCTTTCTCTCCAGCTCATAACTCCAAGGCTGCAGCAAGTTCGATCCAGCTGCATAGTCCTATATTGTAGAGGGTTGGACTAGATGACCCGGAGGACCCTTTCCAACTCCATGATCATATTCTAATCTTCAGCAGCAGAGGAAGGAAGCCGGCTGGCTTCTTGCGCTTTCTCGCTGCCCGCTCCAGGTTCTTTTCTTCCAGCGGGCCGGCTGGGGGCAGCAAAGAGACGAGAGAGAGAGCGCTGTTCTATATACAGTACCATAAATGTATTCTTTATACACACAGCAGCGCTAGCTTGGAAAAGGAGGGGAGGCGCCAAGAAGAAAGGAGAAGGAGGAGGGAGGTAAGCCCAGAGAAGCTGCTCTCGCCTCCTCCACCTCCTCCTCCTTTTTCCTCCTCTTCCCTCCCTCTTTCCAGCTCCTCCTCCTCCTCCTCCTCCTCCTCCTCCTCCAGCCCTTGTGTGGGACTCCATTTTCCCAGCCCCAAAGTCTCCAAGGGAAGGGTGCCGTGGGAGCGCGCAGCCAAGATGGAATAATAGAGATCTCTAGATCTGCATATAGCTATCTATAGATCTAGATATCTATACAAAACCCAGCCGTGCCTCCACGACGTCGCCCGGGCGCCTCCGGATTTGGGCAGCGTTAGGATCGGCGTCTTTGTGTGCGCGCTCGCTCGCGCTCGGCTGGACAGTTTTCGCCTTGGTGGCTTTTTGCGCCCCCGCGGAATGGATGACCAAGGGAGGCTGATCCAAGCTCGGGGGCCCGTGGGGCTCCCGCCGGGCCATCCCGCTGTGCCGGGGGTCCCCAGCATGACCCCCCACTCCCTCCACGAGCCCCCCTCGGATAACGGCGAGCCGCGCAAGCAAGACATCGGCGACATCCTGCAACAGATCATGACCATCACCGACCAAAGCTTGGACGAGGCGCAGGCAAAGTTGGTTACCCTCTCGCCATTCCGGGGCGGACGGGCTGGTGGGGAGAGGAGGGTGCTGGAAAGTTGCCTTGGAGGGTTTCTCCCTTTGTGTGTGGCGGGGAGTAGTTTGGGATGCAAGTTGTGGGACCCGAGACCTGGGGGCCGTGGGGTGGCCCGCGCTTTCCAGCGGAGTTTGGTGGTGCCGGATCTCGGGGGCGCATGTTGTGCGCCGAAGAGGAGCCTTGGGTGGAAACTTGGAAGTTCAAGGTTTCGGGTGGAGGTGCTCCAGTTTTATTGGGGTATTCTCCCAAATCCGGATTTGGGAGTTGGGAAGCTGGATTGGGCATGAACTGAACGTGGAGGTGGGGTTATTTTGGGGGAACTTGATGGGGAAGAAAGATGAGGTTGTGGGTTAAGAATGGATTCCCTTGTTGGGGGGAACTTGAGTGGAGCCTCTTCAGAAAGAAGGAGAGCCTGAGGCCTGGAAGTCTGGAGCAAGTTGGCTCTTGTTTTTGTTGGGTGGAGAAGTTGGGAAGGAGAGGTTCGGATTTCTGGGGAGCCAGGTTGGATTACAGAGAGGGTTGCTGGGGCCTGTTCCATTTGGGACTTGGGCCATTTTAGGTTAACTGAACTTGCTCTCTGGGGTTTGTAACTTGTTGTGGGGCGTACATATGCACAGGATGCTGTTGCTGGTGAACTGGTTTGGGAGGGGTGGTTGGTGTGGAATCCCAGCGTAAATAATAGGGGGATCTGGAATTTGGTTGAAGAGAGAGATTACGGGGATTGCTGCTCAAATTATTCCTGTGGCCATACCTTCTGCTTAAACCGCTAGACCTTGCTTCCCTTCCAGATGTTTTAGTAGCTTGGCTTTTCACTCCCTGCCTGTTCACTTAGCCAAGCCACCAGATTTTCACATTTGGTTCAGGGGTATCCCAAACCCCAGAGGTTGGTGTTTTAGAGGGTCTCTGTTGTGTAGTTAAATATATTAACAGTTAAATTTTTGATTATATTTGGTGATACGTGCTGATCTGGAGGGAGCAAATAAATACCAACTGTACTTGCAGATAAAACTCTTTGAAGGGTCTCATGCTGAAGTTATGACTTTTGTCTAACTTTGAATAATAAGTTTGTGTGGCTGCTGTATTTTTATTTATTCATTTTAAAAAAAGACTTTATATATACTGTGGGCCAATCTTTAGATTAGAGGCAATATTATTGGTCGGATGGTTTCTGTTTGACAGAACGATTGCCAAAGTTTGGTTTCAGATATGCATTTGTGTGTGGAGTGGTTTGTATCAAAAGGTCTGGACATCCAAATTTTTGGGAGGTTCCCACCTCTTTGCTGGGAATTGGCACTGTGTTTGTGAGAGAATGCAAGACCGGTGTGGTTAAGGGTTGTGAAGTGGCTGTTGGGAAGAGAAGTATTTTATACTGAGAAAGTTAAAATCCTCAAGGGTGTCTTTTTATTTCCTATGATCTGTGCAGCTATGGATTAAATCCAGTGTGAGGTGAATTGTAGATATCAAGGTCTGGCGGGGAGATTTTCTGTGCTGAATTCTTGGTTTGTGGAAGTTGTAGCATTATAGAGAGAAAAGGGCTCTCAGGACACTGTGTTAGTCTGAACTTGGAGAGTTGTGTTTTGAGGGGAGAATTGTGAGTTTGTATGATGGTCTAAATACCGAGTTCTGTTTGGGGCAGGGGAACAAAATAATTTGAAGATTACTTTTCTGAATAAGTGCTTGTGTGCTTTGATTGTCCAGTATGTTCCAGGTTTTATTCAATTTCTGAGTTGCAAAACCCGAGTACAGTGAACTGAGTTATTGTTTAGAAATGGGGAGAACTATGCAACCAAAAGAATGTCAAAAGGCTGCAATTATATATCAGAAGAAAGTGTTTGAAATTTGTTTTATACAGCATAAAATGGATTTTAAAAGATGAGAGATGGAGGAATCAAAGCAATGCAAAAATGTAATTCCAGTGAAGGGTAAACAGGGATCATTCCTTAAGATCCCCCCCCCCTTTTGTCTACCTTCCCTAACTTGACCAAACTTTGCCCATTTTACCGTACCTGAACACCCCTCCACATTCTTAGAAACAATTCAGCAACTGAAGGAAATATATATTTTTATTATTTGGGCTGTTCAGGTGCTGGAATTATACTGGGAATTACTCGGGGCGTAGAGGGGACTCCATTATATACTGTGAATAAAGGAGGATTGATTGGTTTATTCGCCAGGCTCAGGCCTGCGAGCTATTGTGGAAATGGATAGAGGCTTCCTTTCTCTTCATGACAACTCCAAATCCAGTCTTTCCTCCCCTCAAAAAACCACCGGCTTTATCTGCTCTCTCCCCCACTGTTTAAACTGCAGGAAACATGCCCTGAATTGTCACCGCATGAAGCCAGCTCTCTTCACCGTCCTCTGCGAAATCAAAGAAAAGACAGGTAAGGTATTGTTTGGGCTCCGGGTTTGAGAGGGGCGGCTGTATGTTGTTGTTGTTCAAATACACACACACATATTTGTCAACCTGTTACCAACCCCCCCCCAACAACCCACTATATTGTAGAGCGAAGAAAAAGAGGGATTGGAATGGGGATTATGGGGAGTCTGTGGTAGAGAGGAAGAAGGCAGAAGAGCCGGTGTTTTCCCTCCAGAGGTTTTTGCCAGAGGCCTGTCGTCTCCCGCGCCATCTTGACGCCGCGTCTGAAATTTCTTTTTCCGCCTGCTTGGTTTTCTTTGTAGCAACTTTGCCCCACCACCTGCCCCCTCCCTCTGCCTCCGCCAGCCGCTGTTTGACCGTGGTGTATTTTTTTGTGTGCAAGGATGGAAATGTCCCCCTATCTCTCTCCCCCCCCCCAACACCCCGTGTGTGCTCACACTGCCTCACTTGTAATGGGGGTCGCTTAGTCCATAAAGGGGTCTCTGGTAGCATCAGGATCTTTTTGTCCACAGAAATAAATGCCACCCTCCTGTTCATCCCTGCCTTTTCCTCCCTTCACTGTTGTGTTCCCCACAATTCTCCCTTGCTTTGGGATGCTCCCTTGTGTTTCTGCATGAGAGAGGCAGGGAGGAGAAACTGGAGTTTCCTGCCGGCTCCTTGGGAGTTGTGCTGTGCGCAGATTAAAAAGTGAAAAGAACCCAGCAGCCCAAGCCTTAAAAGGATTAGTGAAAAGGAGAGAGTGAGAGTGAGGTGTGTGTGTGTGTGTGTGTTGGGATTGTCATTAAAGTTCATCCAGTCTTAAGCTGCCGGGATTTGGGCCACACGTCTCCCTGTCTTTAGGGCCTCGGGTTGGTCTTCTGCACGTTTATTTAAACTGCTTAAATCCCACTCAAGTCAATAGGAGCTCAGAGGCCTCGCTGGGAGTGGGATTGCAGCCAGAAAAGCATTAAGATGGATTCTGGAAACGCTAATCTATGTTTTAGAGAGTGAGTGGGAATACTTTTTGTTTTGTTTTGTTTTGTTTTGCTCAAACGTGAGCTCTAAATTGCTGATCTTCCAACTGGTGGGTTGGAATTCTCAAGCGGATCATGCACTCGGGGATAAGTTTTGTCACACCAGTGGTGCGCCCTCCCATTTTCGTTCCTTCTGTAAGCAGCTGCTTTAGGGTGGGTTGTTGAGTTTTTTTTAAAAGAAGGTAAAGGTCATAGATGGGAGGGAGACATGCAGGAAAATATTAACAGCGAGTCCCATTTCTTTGCATTTCGGGATCCGAAAGTTTTAAAAAAACGATGGGCGAAAGCTTTGGGACTGAATGTTTTGGCATGTGTGTTAATAAATGTCTTCTCGGTCGGCTTCGTGCTCTCTAGCAGGCCCCACCTACCCATGACATGTGACCTACAGAAGGTTGCCGAGAAAAGAATTTGGCCCTCCGTTTGAAAAAGTTGTCCTGCCTTTGAAGTGGTCCCTAGTTTGGGCAAGCAGTCACAGCCGAGTCCTGTGCAAGTTTGCTCAGACATCATCTCCACAAAATTCAGTGGGGCTTGTGCAGACAATTGGAGCCTGTGCGTGCTTCCTTGTGAGGGAGCCCCACGGAGTACATTGGCATTTGATTCTGAATAAACGTGCAGAAGGTTCCAGCTTTTGGTTTGTTTGCTTCCTTCCCTGCAGCGTTCTCCATCTGCTGGTCCACTCCTGATATCGCTGGGCTGCATCTCCCCATTTCCCCTGACCTTTGGCCTTGCTCACTTGGGCTGATGGGCGTTGGAGTCCAATCATATTTGAAGTGTCGCATGTTGGGGAAAACGCCTTGTGGTTTCCATATGAGATGGATGTTTTGCTCCTGCAACATCACCCAAAGCAGAGATGCTGGGTGGAAGCTTGCAATTTAAAAGGCTGCTTATGAAACATGAGCGCTGCGATCTGTTGTAAGAAGGGAAAAGGCATCGTTTGTGTTTGTAAACTAATGCATGGCGTCGAGAAAATGGATGAGAAGTTTATCTTCTCCTGCTCTCCTACTACCAGAGGGTTAATTGCAATTTTCAATGTTCTTCTGAAGATGATTGACAGAAGATTTGGGGAAGATCCGTACCATACCTTTAAAACATGCCCAGCACACATTCAAATCACATAACTCCACCTGCCTCACACCCAGGTGTGGGTGACACCTGGCTTGAGAGCAGTACATGTGAAAAGGATCTAGGAGTCTTGGTAGACCATAAACTTGACATGAGTCAACAGTGTGATGTAGCAGCTTAAAAAGCCAATGCAATTCTGGGCTGCATCAATAGGAGTATAGCATCTAGATCAAGAGAAGTAATAGTACCACTGTATTCCGCTCTGGTCAGACCTCACCTGGAATACTGTGTCCAGTTCTGGGCACCACAGTTCAAGAAGGATACTGACAAGCTGGAACGTGTCCAGAGGAGGGCAACCAAATTGGTCAAAGGCCTGAAAACGATGCCTTATGAGGAATGGCTTAGAGAGCTGGGTATGTTTAGCCTGGAGAAGAGAAGGTTAAGGGGTGATATGATAGCCATGTTCAAATATATAAAAGGATGTCATATAGAGGAGGGGGAAAGGTTGTTTTCTGCTGCTCCAGAGAAGCGGACAAGGGGCAATGGATTCAAACTACAAGAAAGAAGATTCCACCTAAACATTAGGAAGAACTTCCTGACAGTAAGAGCTGTTTGACAGTGGAATTTGCTGCCAAGGCGTGTGGTGGAGTCTCCTTCTTTGGAGGTCTTTAAGCGGAGGCTTGACAGCCATCTGTCAGGAATGCTTTGATGGTGTTTCCTGCTTGGCAGGGGGTTGGACTGGATGGCCCTTGTGGTCTCTTCCAACTCTATGATTCTATGAAATCCTGGGAACTGCAACTTCCTCTTGTGCAGCTCCCAGCACCCTTGACAATACATAGTCCCCAGGATTCTTTGGGGGCAATTTGTGTGCTCTGAATATGTGTCGGGTGTACTTTATGGTGTGGATCTGCCCTCAAGAACAAAGGGGAAGTACAGGGCATGTAGTGAAACTATGGGATTCTCTGCCATAAAATGGTGACAAAGGCCACTGGCCTAGACGGCTTTACATTTAAAAAATTGATAAGAACATAAGAGGAGCCAGTGCTGGCCCAAATACATTTCGGCACCTGGGGCGAACCACAAAATGGTGTCCCCTCCCTGCCAGGGAACAGGGGGGCAATAAAGATCCACATCGGGAGCAAGGGTGGGAGGAGACCAGCAGCGCCTCCTGTTGGCCACTGTAGAGGCAGCATTGAGGGCTGCCTCCCAGGTGTGTGCCATATCTGTCTCTGCTGGTGCGTCAGTCTCTGCCAGATGCTTCTCTTGGAAGCTGGATCTGCTGTCCTGTCAATCTTGCCGCCTGAGGCAGTCGCCTCACCTTGTCTTATAAGTGGGCCGGCGCTTAGAGGATGCCCTGTTGCAGGGGTCGACAAGCCTTACCTTGCCTGGGCCAGTTCACTGCTGCAGAGTCCCCTCTGTGGGCTGGATTGCGGGCATGCGATTTCCGGCATCTGCGCAGGTGCAATTTTTGGTGTGTGTGCAGATGCAATTTCCGGTGCTGCAAAAGCGAGTCTCTGTGCCACACTCTGCCGGTTTAGCGCAGCACACGGGGACTCGCTGAGTGGGCGGCTCGGTGGCTGGTAAAACGACCCCCGTGGGCCGCTTGTGGCCCATGGGCCTTAGGTTGCCAACCCCTGCCGTGTTGGGTTAGCCCAAGGGCCTGTTTGGTCCAGCCTTCTGTTCTCACAGCGGCCGACCAGATATCACAATGGGAAGCCCGCCAGAAGGACCTGAATGCAACAGAACTACTCTCCCCACCTGTGGTTTGCATCAACTGGTATTCAGAGGCATATGATCCCGAGGAAGATAAATGTATCCATGGTAACAAGAAATAATGGTTATATCCTACCTCTGGTTTTCAGATGCGTTATGCCTCTGAACTACCAGTTGCTGGGAAAAGAACAGCGAGAGAGGGCTACTGCCCCGGCTGTGTGCTTCTCTGAGGCAAATGGTGGGCCAGAAGGACCACCTGCCCTTGTACCAATCTTCCTGTACCTTAAGAACTGTTCCAGAGGCCTTGCTCAGGTGCCTGACAGCTAAGGTGGTCTGTCTGGTGAGGATGTGGAGCAGGGCCTTATTGGCGATGGCCCCACACTTAAAGAAATCAGTTGCCTGGGAGGACAGGTTGGCTCCTTCCCTTGACATCTTTAAGTGGTCCTTGAAAACCTGCAAACTGGACTGCAGAGATAGCGCTCTAAATTGCAGGTAGTATGATGTTTATTTTTTTGCCTGCGATGTGGGTTCCCCGTACAGATTTGAATTAGGAAAATGTTCCTATGATATTGGGGTAAATGTGCACTGGAATTTTTTTCAGGATGCGTTGGGAAATATTTTCTGATGTGCTAGAGTGAACGAATTGCGCACGTTTAAAAACTTGGAAGCTGCCGGGTTATATTTATTTGAAGTTTGTGTCCGTTCGTTGTTACTTAAGAAATGGGGGGGGGGGAGCGCTGCTTGATGGGCTAGAATATTACGAAATAGGTTTGGTTTGCTATATGTTTTGAAACTATTCTCCTTGGTGGCTTTTGTTATTTCGCACATCTTTGTGAAGAATGTCTTCTTAAAGTGGCTTATAAATCTATTAAACTTTAAATTGGGGTAGGATCTGGATGCTAAAATAGGTGGGCCTTTGGTCTGATCCACCAGGGGTCTTTTGATACCAGTTAGATCTATATCTATCTTGCATAAGGGGAGGTCCTGCAGATAATGCTTCATTGAGGAAGCCAAAATTTCCAGCTGCATTAATGGAGGGCGGTAGTGAGGCCTACGTTGGAAAAAGCCTGTTGTGGGTCCTTTCGGGTTATACAATTATAAACAGATTTAAGAATCTTCTTCCTACGTAAGGCAATGTAGCTAAACACCTCAGGCATTCTCATAAATCAGGGGCTGTCAAACTTTTTTGTGGGGGGTGTGTGTGTGACTTGTGGGCACATTTGTATTTTTTGAGTAAGGGCCATGGATGCAACCCCCTCTGTTCCCTTTTCTTGCGAACTGGAGAGACAGAAAAAGAGAGGGTGTGAATGCTTTTCCATGGGAGCCAGTAGAAGTAATCTGAACCTTGCAAAGCACCTAAAGGTGAAAGAGGAAGTGGGGGAGAGCGTTGCTTTTTCAACTTCCTCCTTCAGCTCTATGTAATTTTCCCAGGAGAAAAGAGGGCAATAGGTGTGCATATACAGGTGCTCAGAAGCTTTGTCGATTCCAGGAGAAGACCTTAAGGGTCCCATATTGGCAACCTCTGGTGTAAACGTTGGGCCACAGAGGCCCTGCGCGCAGACCTGTTAGTAAATTCACGAGACAGGGTCTTTTTTGGTGGTGGCCCCCAGGGTGGAGTTGATTTAAATCAAATTGATTTAAATCATGATTTAAATCACTAGTCAGTAAGACTTGATTTAAATCATTTTTTTACAGAAAGACTCATCCTTGCTGGTATCATCTTAATATTTACAACCAGAGGAAGGTTTCGTTTTTGGAATAATAAATTTTCAGAGTAGTTTTTACAGTTTTATAAAAAATTACAGATTTGATTATACTATTAGAAATACATAGACAGGTAATTATGAAATTATTGTGAGGCTTAATAAGTTAACTGTTGATATTTGGACAACTTTTCTGCTGTATTTCATTGGAAGGAGAAAAATAATCATTTCCGTAATAACAATTTAAACAATTTATTTAACTGAAACAATAACATTATAGCATATGTATCCATGTCTGATAACTGATGTGGTTAAATAATTGGGGGTGGGGGGGAATACAGACTGAGTTTTAGCACACATGAGAAACTTAAAACAAATCCTTATTTCTGATGAACAGCCTTTGGACTATTTGTTGTTGTTGTTCAGTCGTTCAGTCGTGTCCGACTCTTCGTGACCCCATGGACCAGAGCACGCCAGGCACGCCTATCCTTCACTGCCTCTCACAGTTTGGCCAAACTCATGTTAGTAGCTTCGAGAACACTGTCCAACCATCTCATCCTCTGTCGTCCCCTTCTCCTTGTGCCCTCCATCTTTCCCAACATCAGGGTCTTTTCTAGGGAGTCTTCTCTTCTCACGAGGTGGCCAAAGTACTGGAGCCTCAACTTTAGGATCTGTCCTTCTAGCGAGCACTCAGGGCTGATTTCTTTGAGAATGGATAGGTTTGATCTTCTTGCAGTCCATGGGACTCTCAAGAGTCTCCTCCAGCACCATAATTCAAAAGCATCAATTCTTCGGCGATCAGCCTTCTTGATGGTCCAGCTCTCACTTCCGTACATTACTACTGGGAAAACCATAGCTTTAACTATACGGACCTTTGTCGGCAAGGTGATGTCTTTGCTTTTTAAGATGCTGTCTAGGTTTGTCATTGCTTTTCTCCCAAGAAGCAGGCGTCTTCTAATTTCGTGACTGCTGTCACCATCTGCAGTGATCATGGAACCCAAGAAAGTGAAATCTCTCACTGCCTCCATTTCTTCCCCTTCTATTTGCCAGGAGGTGATGGGACCAGTGGCCATGATCTTAGTTTTTTGATGTTGAGCTTCAGACCATATTTTGCGCTCTCCTCTTTCACCCTCATTAAAAGGTTCTTTAATCCCTCCTCACTTTCTGCCATCAAGGTAGTATCATCAGCATATCTGAGGTTGTTGATATTTTTTCCGGCAATCTTAATTCCGGTTTGGGATTCATCCATTCCAGCCTTTCGCATGATGAATTCTGCATATAAGTTAAATAAGCAGGGAGACAATATACAGCCTTGTCGTACTCCTTTCCCAATTTTGAACCAATCAGTTGTTCCATATCCAGTTCTAACTGTAGCTTCTTGTCCCACATAGAGATTTCTCAGGAGACAAATGAGGTGATCCGGCACTCCCATTTCTTTAAGAACTTGCCATAGTTTGCTGTGGTCGACACAGTCAAATGCTTTTGTGTAGTCAATGAAGCAGAAGTAGATGTTTTTCTGGAACTCTCTGGCTTTCTCCATAATCCAGCTTAAATAGAAAACTATCTTTAGAAAGATTTTTCCTCCAAAAGCATTTTATTTAAAAAAATCCAATTTAAATAAAAGATTGATTTAAATAAAAATATCTATTTAAATTTTAAAAATCAATTTTTTAAAAAATAGTTGTTGATTTTTATTCACCCTGGTGGCTCCTCATCTACAGTTGTACCTTGGGTTACAGATGCTTCAGGTTACAGACGCTTCAGGTTACAGACTTCGCAAACCCAGAAATAGTACCTCGGGTTAAGAACTTTGCTTCAGGATGAGAACAGAAATCGCGTGGCAGTGGCAGTGGGAGGCCCCATTAGCTAACGTGATGCTTCAGGTTAAGAACAGTTTCAGGTTAAGAACGGACCTCCAGAATGAATTAAGTTCTTAACCCGAGGTCCTACTGTATTGGACTCCTTCCCTGGCAGATGACACAGTTTCGCCCTATCCATATAGTTGGGCCTTGGAGAAATTCCCATTTCAATCTGCCTTTGTTTAGGTAGCTGGTATGGTTTAAACTTGCTTGTGTTTGCAAGATGGATTATGTACCGCATGCAGACTGTATATGACGGATGCAAGCAGCCTAGCATTACAATAGATACTCTTTTTTGTCTTTATGTTATTCTGCTAACCTTTTGGCTTTTGGAAAAATCCTTATTTCTATGTGGTTTTAAAGGTCAGGTTGGTAATGCTGCCGTAATTGCAAGCTGCTCTGAAAGGGCTTTGGTCCTGAAAATCAGCAAAAAATAATAATCCATATTTTGAAATTGATTTTCTGCATCCTATCTCAATCTGGACCATAACTGTACATGGGGATCAAGACTGCTCTGGTAGTTGCAGCCGTTTGTGAGGTTTCACCTCTTCCAGCTAGTTGCACCTCTTTCTAGATAACGGGGGGGGCATTGCTGCTGTGATGCACACACTGGTAGTTTCTCGGCTTGATTACTGTAATCAGTTGCATGGGGGGCTTGCCTTGAAGACAGTCTGGGAACTGAAGTTGGTGTCGAAAGCATTTCATTGGCTGTTGGAATCATAGAATTATGGGGTGCGAAGGGACCCCCTCCCCAAGGGAGGAATGTACTATACCAGTTTTATCAGGGTGATTCGTAGAGTTGGAAGGGACACCAATGGTCATCTAGTCCAACCCCCTGCAATGCAGGAATAGATGCCCTGGCATATTTGACTGAGCACCTTCTCCCGTATGCCCCCCCCCCCTCCAAAAAGAGATTTAAACCAAGTAGAGATGTCCTGTTGAGGCTGTCACCAAAATCATGGCTATTCTTCGCCAGGAGCAGTGTTTTCTGGCTAGAATCACGGAATTGTTGAGTTGGAAGGGACCATGAGGGTCATCTAGTCCAACCCCCCCAACACACAATTGAGGAGTCTTCATTCCTGCTTAGTGGAATCCTTGCTCCTCATGTGAAACGTCTTCATAACTTTTTGGCCCCTTTAGGATGAGATGCCGAGCAAGAGATAGTATTCTTCTTGACTTAGCAAAGTAGGATTAATTACAGGGTCATTTTCTGGTTGTTTTACAACTCGAATGAAGTGGCTGGCGTTGTTGCGGTTTCAACGTTTTTGCTGCAAGCCACTTAAAAGTCTAGAAGTGGCACTGAAATAACGCTAATTGTACAAAGGGTGTGTATGCATGCCAAGTCTTGCCATTTTTTAATTATTCTCCCCTCCCACTGGCTGCCTCACCGCATTTGCACGGGTGTTTTGTTTAGTTTTTGAACCTTTGCCCTGCCCTACCTGGAACCTTCGGGGAGGCTTAGAGCTGCGCCCCTCCCTGACCGCCAAAGGCAAAACGTCATTCCCACAAGATCCAGGGCAAGGTATGTTCTCTATGCTTAAAAAAACAAATCCTCGCAAAAAAGTTTTAATTACATACCAAAAAGAAAGAAAGAAAGAAAGAAAAAAGGCTGAGTTGATGCAGATGTTCATAATTTGCTCATTTTGCATAATTAATCCTGCTTTGGTTTGGCAAGGAGAAGGGGGATGTTATGGAATGCACTGGCATTCTTCTGACAATCGCTTGAAAGGCTAATAGGCCACACCTGTCTCTAGTCTCTAAAACCTCTGGCTCACATTGCTCATATTATTTAAGGGAACCTTGCAGTTAAGCACTGGCCTGGTTACCACAGACACATGCATGGAAGCAAGTGTGTAGACTGGCAGAGGAGAGACAGAAATGTCTGTTCTTTTCCTGTCCCCAGCACAGAAACCGGAGTGAGCTGCTGGAGCAGGGGTGAAGATCTTTGGCTCCGGGAACAGCCTGCTTGTCAATCATGTGACATCATAATGACATCATGCCGGGCACTCGTAAACCATAATGCAAGGGGCGTTGCCAGCCCTGCGCTTGGTACTGCAGGAAAGTGTCCTGCAAGTCGATGCTACAAAAAACCTGGAGCTGCTTGCTTTGGCTGTGTGGACCTGTGCTTAGCAAACAACAGACATGCACAGCCAAACCGAGCGGGATTTAATCCATGCTCGTCAGGTGATTTGGCTGTGAGCGCCTGCTCGCTGCCGGAAACTTGCCTGTGCAGCTCAAAATTGGACCTCCCCCTCCCACCCAGCAGCTGATGTCATGAGTGATGACAGCTGATTGACAGGTGGGTAGGGTTGGGGGACATGGCCTTTGCAGGCCAAAATGGTGGGCCAAAAGCTTCCCATCCCTGTTTCGGAAGAAAAAATCTCCCACCTGCACAATGAACAAGTGGGAAGGAGCTCTCTGGCCGCCATCTGCAGGTCTTCAGTAGGCTAGTAAACATTTTTATAGGCTAGTAACTTTTAGTGCCTTATGTCCCAGGCTGCTTTTTGTGCATCTTCATAACCATGAGGTCCAGAAACTTGCTTTTGCTTGTTGCCTTTTTGAGCGCAGAGTTGTGCAGTCCTGGAAATGGGGGAGAATGTCATCAGGCCTTCCCCTAGCTCTGAGACAAGCCGCAGTCGCAGTCCAGCTTTGGGTGTGGGCAGGCAAGCTGAGCGATAGATGTGGTCACAGACGGGGCTGCAAATGAAGAAGAGAGTTCAAGGCAGGCGGGAGGTCAGATTCCAAGGCGGCAATAAAGGCTTGGAGCGGCCAGAAGCAGATGTGAGGCCAAAGGCAGGTAGAGGGATTTACTGGGCCTGGTACACCCTCGCTGGCATCGAGAGTCGACGGGCACTATTCAAGCTGGGAAGGTCCGCATCCACAAAGGACACCCTTTTCCTTAAGGCCTGGTCTCCTAGGGAGCAGGGGTGCAGGAAGGTAAGGCACTGAAACCTGTCTGTTGGTGGTGGTGGTGCCTGAGAGTGGGTCTGTACAGCAGCTGCATCTACCTCAGCATGTTTCTGCTCCAAACTGGGAGCATCAACACAAGCACTCAGCCCACCAGGGAAGTGTACAGAAGTTTTGTACCGAAGAGCAATAAATATACTAGTTTTGTACAGGAGTGCAGCCTTTCGTTCTGAGTCAGGGGAAACCCATCCCTTCCTGTCCACATCAGAAGCTGGCTGTGCCCTGTGCTGATTGGCTGGCCCCTACAATGTCACTTCTTCACCTCCACATCACCTGTCCTGGCCAGTTTTAAAGCTATTTCTAAAAAGCAGGTTGTGTGTGTCTTATGTGTAATACAATGTTTATTTTATCTCATGGCCCACCCCGAGATAATTTGGATGAAGGGCGGTATAGAAATTTAACGAATAATTATTTCTCATCAAAAAACATTATTTTATTTTATTTTTTAAAAAAATTATTCCATAATTTTAATTTGCAAAAAATAAGAAAAATCAAGTTAACAAATGTCAAATGAATAAATATCTTATCCGGCCATTTACCCAAACCTATTCAAACCTGTACAGAAATTTAATAAAATTACATACAATATTATTTGGTTATTTGTGTCTTGCTTTAACCCTTCTAGACCGATTACATTTTACCCAAACCTTTTTAACTGTCATCAAAAAACATTTAAAAGTGATCCCATACCGATGCACGTCAGATGTGGCGAGCCTCTGGGCTCCCGGATGTTTACTGAACTACAACTCCCATCTTCCCTGATCATTGGCTTTCCTTCTTGCGGCTGATGGGGGTTGTAGTTTGGCAACATCAGGGAGGACCAAAGGCTCCCTAGTCCTGATCTGCATGAGTGTTGGTGGTACTTTTTTAAAATTTAAGAAAAGCATGTGGTTTGCCCACCTAAAGATTTAGGGTGCATAGATGGAATAGGGCAGGGGTGTCCAACAGGTTGATCGTGACCTACTGGTTGATCGTGGGGGTTCCCCAATAATAATAAAAATAAAAAAGAACTTTGACACTTCCTAAAAAAAAGCTCAACAACTTTTGTCAATCCAATGGGTAGATCGCTGCCAGTTTTTATAGTGGGAGTAGACCACAGTCTCTTGTAAATTGGACATCCCTGGAATAGGGGAATATAAGAAACTTGCTTCATTCTGAGTCCGACCATCGACTCCCCCAGGTCAGTATTTTCTGCACTGACTGGAAGCAGCTGTGCATGATTTCAGGCAGGGGGCGTTTCCCCATCCCCTGTTACCTGGAGATGCCAAGGAATTGAACCTGGGCCTTCAGCATGGGGCGCAGTACATAGCTGTCAAATTTTCCCTTTTCTTGCAAGGAATCCTCTTCGGAATAAGGGAATTTCCCTTTATAAAAAGGGAAAAGTTGACAGCTATGGGCACAGATGCTTCTCCGCTGAGCTGCAGCCCTTCCCCAAAAGACATAAATTAGAAACTACATAGGCTTCCGGCGGCTGACGCCATTATGGGTGGTCGTGGGATGCTTCGGCTGCGAAGCACCCAGTTCATCCCGGGGGTCAGGAGCCCTGCAGCCGCATAGCGGGGCTCCGGTTGGGGTGCGGGAAGAGCGTCCCGCACCCTGGGCTCCCCGGCTGTGCCCGTTGTGGCTCCGAACCCTTCCCTCGCTCCCCCTGTAAAGGGGGAGTGGGGGTGAAGGGACGACGAGCCGGGCTATAGGGGACATGCCCCAACCGGGATGTAAATGCGGTGACAAAGCCTGTGATGAGCGTCTAAGTTCTACCTGTTTTCAAGGAGCTGATAAGAACCCAGAGGCTGTGAGTAATTGATTGACTCTTTGTATTCTTGGAACGATCTGGGGGAAAGAAGAAAGGCAGCCCGCCTCCCTCCCTTCGGGTGGTGAAAGAAATTAACTCTTTAAGTGACTGCTGCTACAACAATCAATAGAAAGTACTTGGAAATTGAAAACTGAGTCTGTTGAGATTTCCCTTCGGGGGTTAACTGGGGAAAAATATCTCCACTTGAAGTTTTGGTCTTTATACTCCGGCCTCGGAGAAATGGCGGCGACTTGGTTTGTCGTGGGAAAAAATTGAAACAAAGGAAGGAAGAGACAGGAACTGAAATCTGATACTCACTCTCTCTCCTAAAATGCTGGACTTTGTGCTCGCACTGGCATCGAACTCTAGTTTAAAGGATGAGGAAATGCTCACTGTCTTGCAGATGGAATTGCTTAATCGGAAACTACAAGTTTTGAGTGGAATTATTCATAAAAAGGATTTACTTTCCACAGAGGAGGCTTTTCAAAAGTTTTACACAATGGAATCAAGCCTTGACAAAGAGCTGGGAGGGGTGCTTCAAGGATGGTCTGAAATGGCTGGGCAAATCCGGGAAAAGGAACCTGAAACGGGAAAATTTACAATATCCAGACTCCGAGGTGGCAGCTCGGGGACAAGGGACATGGAATTAAGATTTTTACAAGAAGAAGAAGAAAAAGGAACGGAGGAGCCCAGAATGGAGATGATGAGCACCCTGAGGCTCGATGCGGGGTTTGTTGTGGATGCTGCCTGGATCTGTGGACACTCAGAGGAAGACAATTGGAGATTTGGTTCTGGAGAAAGACAGAAAAAGACAATGGACAGAGGGGGAGTGGGTTGAAGTATTAAATGTATAATTTAAATGGTCTGCCATGGTATCCGAAATCGGAGTGTGAAGTCTGTTAATTACAAGTCTATTTTAAATAAGTAAGGAGATATTGCATTTTAAGTTAAAAGCAGCATGATAAAGGATAGAAGAAATAAGTTTAGCTATAAGAATATTTGGTTATGATTTAGGTTATAATGCAAAGATTAAGCATGTTTTCTTTTTTTCGTTAAGTAAAGTTAAATTTTTTTATAGAGAAAAGTTGTTAAGGAAATAGTATATTGATTTAAAACCGAAGGTGAATAGGCGGGGGGAAGTCAAACGTCAAGATTTAGAAATAGAAATATTTTTTTGTAAGGTATATAAATAAGAAGAAGAATCCTGACATTATGTGTATTTGTATTTGTTTTTGTATTTGTAGGTGTGGGGTTGGGTTTGTGTTATATTATGAAAATGCTAATAAATTTTGTTAAAATAAATAAATAAATTAGAAACTACATAAATTAGCTGCATTTCCCATGGCTGGAAAGAGCACCTGTTGCTTTCATTGCAAGGCCAGGCTTCCTCCACAGGAGGCAAAATGTGCCACGGCTCCTTTATTTTTAGAGATCCATATGCTTGCCTGCATCTGGAGGAGCTGCAGCGGCTTTCCTCACAGTATATACCATATTTTTCGCTACATAAGAAGCAACTGAACATAAGACACACCTAGTTTTTAGAGGAGGAAAGGGGAAAAGCCCTGGTTTTTTGAGGATCAGCTCAGATTTGTGCAGCTTTTTTGCAAAGGGGGGAAAGCAAAGATTTTTTTTGCAAAGGGGGGAAAGCAAAGCTTTTGCAAAGGGGGGAAAGCAAGAGGGAAAGCCCCATTTTTATGGGGTTCAACTCACATTTCTGCAGATTCTTAAGAGCCCTTTCTACAGTTTGCAGAAAGATAATCTAATCAGCCAGTTACATGTGGCTGGGGAAACAAACAGCCTCCCTCTGCAGGCACATTCAACAATGGAGGTCTGGGCAAGGGGGCGGGGCCCAGAGGGAGCTGGGAGTCTTATCTCTCTCCCGATCTCTTGCTGAGCAGGGTCCTTTCAACACCCCCTTCTCTTTCTTTCTTTAAAAAAAGCAGGATCTGCTTTTGGCCCCTGGGCAATTCGGCTCCAGGGACCACCATTTGCTCCATAAGACGCACAGACATTTCCCCTTACTTTTTACGTCTTATGGAGCAAAAAATACAGTACATGGGAATCTGTTGTTTCGTGGTGAATGTTGCTGTCTTGTCGGGGTCCGGGGCATCTTCACAGAAGCCGAGTTGGGCCCCTTGATAGTAAAAGAGACTTAGAAACGGGGCTGCCATCTGAATCTCCCATGATGCCACCCTCACCCTGAGTTAACATTATATTAAAAATGGGAGCTTTTTAATAATAATAATAATAATAATAATAATAATAATAATTAAAGTTTTATTAGGGTTTATAAAGAAAAATACAAGTATTAGTGGAGGTTTCTCAGGCCCAGCAGCACAGGCCTCAGGCCTTGTTTTGGCTGAGATTGGACAGGCCAGCTGCCCAAGGGTGAGAGGTGCCCATAAGTGGCTTTATATATTTATTTGTTTAGATCACATGTGAGGAAGCTTCAGCCTTCCAGGTGTTGCTGAACTACGACTCCCATCATCCCTTGTCCTGGACCATGCATGCTGGGGCTCATGAGAGGTGGAGTTCAGTAACCTCAGGAGAGCTTATCCTTGGAATGGAACCTTTTTGAACCTAGAAATCGTAGAATCGTAGGGTTGGAAGGGACCCTAGTCCGATGGAAGAAAATAGTACTGAGCTAACATGTACGCTACGACTGTCACAGCCCAAAAACGATTTTGAAACAAGGTAATATAGCTTAGTTGGTAGAACACAAAACTTATTCTCAGGGTCGTGGGTTCGAGGCCCTACGTTGGGCAAGAGATTCCTGCATGGCAGGGGGTTGGACTAGATGACCCTCGGCATCCCTTCCAGTTCTACAATTCTGTGATTCCAATATATGTATATTTAACCCTGCAGACCAGGGAAGAGTGTCTTTCTGAAAGGAGGAATGGGATGGTGGAAGGCAGGATCCACAGACCCCTTTTGTTTTATGGTGGAGACTTTTTTAAAAAAAACGGTTCAATCTTGAATGTGTTCAAGAGCGGCACTTTGGATCGTGCTGAATTTCGCTTGTTCCCACCCTTTATCTTTAGCCTGCGAAACCTGGCAGTTAAATTGGTGCCCTTGGCAGCTGCGGTTGTGAAATGGCGCCCTTGAGGAGATCTGGCAGCTGCAAAGGCTGTGCAAGTTGCAATAAAACAAAATAAATGCAAATTGGGCCTGTTTAAATCAACGCACCTCTTTTGATTTCACATAAAACAGGTCCTATAGGCCTGTAATTGGGAGAGTGTGGTCATGTGTGAATAATTTGGATGTCTGACATGAGAGGCCAGGCAGAAATAGGCATGGTGGGGATGGGGTAGGACGTAGTGCAGTTTAGCATTTATTTAGTTATTATTCCATTCCTATTCCCCGTTTTCTCCCAGGAGCTCAAGGTGGTTTTCCCTCTGCCCCACTCCTTTTTTTGTCCACACAACAGTCCTGCGAGGCTGTGACAGGTAGAGCAGGGTTGTGGGTTCGAGCCCCACATTGGACAAAAGATTCCTGCATTGCAGGGGTTTGGACTTAGCTGACCCTCGTGGTCCCTTCAAACTCTTATGATTCTGTGAATTTGGAAAGGGGGAACTGCAGGCAAATGTTGCGGGAAACAAGAAGCAAAAAGGGTTTTTTTGGGGGGGGGGGAAGGAGTTGAGATGGCAGCCTGACCTCTGCTTAAAAGCCTCCAAGGAAGCAGAATTGATTTATTACAAGGAGACGTTGTGAAAAGGCTGGGCTGGAGTGGCAAAGAGCTTAGGCTAGGGACTTGCTTGATAAAATTTAGTGCTTGGCCATTAACTCCCAGTTCAGATGGGCCTTTGGGGCTACATAAACTGTGGTCTGTGAAGCCAGGAATGAGCATTGGTGTGGAGAGAGCTCATTCCTCTCTTCCCCCTATCGCACTTGGCACAAAGATCCTGGCTTGTTTTTAAGCCAGAGTTCCCTGGTTCAGATGGAGGGGGGGGGGGAGTGTTCAGCCCCGAGACTCTTTGGTTTGTGAAGCCTCCTAACAGTATCTGAACTGTATAAACAGAATAAACAAACCACCATCAACCCCCAGCCTTCCCTCCAAATACAATAAGAATATCAAGCAGTTGACATAGTTTTGCTGTTCCCGTATTGCAGAGGGTTGGACTAGATGACCCTTAGGATCCCTTCCGACTCCGCAGTTGTATAATACATAATTCACAGCAGTTTGACTTCACCCTCGGTGCCGCACTCTAAAGACTGATGGTTGCCAACGAAATTTGCAAGGTCTGTTGAAAGCATTACTGAGATAATCCATGTCAAACTAGTTCTTATGAAAATCCTGAACGTGGATTTTATTAAGATACAGGGACCCAAAATACATGCTTTTAGGTTAAAACATGTTGGCCGGAGCTGGTGGGAGTTGTAGTTTGAAGCGCCAGGTTGGGGAGCCCTCCTGCAGAGGTAGATTCACACTGATAGTTATCGCTCAGGCTCTGCTGGGCGTTCCTGCCACTCCTCAGCTGTTAACACTCGGCCGTAGTTTTGGTGTTGAATTACTGCTGGAAGTCCAGCGGTCGTTTGCAGCTACCTCCCCAAGGAGCTTGAAAAACACAGTCGGGATGGCTCTGGATTTTATCTTCGCAGCCAAGAGAGGTGGCTATTTATAGTGCATCCTCTTAAAAAGGGAGCAGCAGGGAAATACCTTCTATTAGGACCAAGTGGAAACATCGCAGAGACCTAAACTGGTGCACGGGATTATGGGATAGCTGCAGGGGCGTATCAAGGCGGGGCGTAGGGGTGGGCCGCCCCAGGCTCCATATAATGGAGGGGATAACAAATTATCAAGGAAAATTACTGCCCTACTAGGGCAGTTCATAAAAAAACTTTTTTTAAAAAAATGCCTGCTCCAAAGGTCTTATCTTACTATACTAGGGATTATATAGCTATATATGAAATTTCATGCATATCGGTTAATATCTTGACCCTCCTCCACCAAAATAGCTGTTTACTTGGCTGTTTTCCTATGTCGTGAAGGCTGAAATTGTTGTGGTGCACTTACTGTCCCCAACCCTAACCCTGTGGAAAGCCATCTAATTAGACTTTAATTTGGAGATGTTTTTAGGAGGTAATTTAATTATTGTTTGATTTTATGCCAATGTTATGTATCTGATGTTAGCCACCCTGAGCCCGACTTCGGCTGGGGAGGGCAGGATATAAATAAAAGTTTTTTATTATTATTACTTGTTGTTATTCCTTTGTAAGAAAATATGAAATAACGTAAAACCATTTTTGCAGGGGGGGAATCAATGGGGGGGGGGTCGACAAGAAATTTTCTGCGCCGGGTACCACCTGACCTTCCTATGCCTCTGGGTAGCTGATCCTCTCTTCACCTTGGGGGACTGTGAACGGGAGATTTTGGTGTAAGCCCCACCCATGCGTTCTAGCACCCTCATGCAATGTGTGGAAAGGGGGAGAGCATGCTAGGAGCAAAAGGTGCTGACTTAGATCATTGGGGCATTTAGCTCAGGGTTCACACACTGTGTGCCACGGCCCAGAGGTGGCCACGGAGTTTCATTCAGGAGGTCCACAGCGTGTCTGTGGTGGGCTCTTCTGCTGCTTCGTCATTCTTGGAATCCAGATATCTCCCGAAAGGTGAACAGGATGTCCCGGAAATGACTAGGGGGAAGTGATCCTGAGGCATAGCTGTTAACTTCTTCTTTTTTAAGGGAAATTCCCTTATTCCGAATAGGATTCCTCGCAAGAAAAGGGAAAAGTTGACAGCTATGCCCTGAGATCATCTTCTGAGGCCCTCCTTTGTGTGCCGCCTCCTTGAGAGGTCCGGAGGTGGGCAACATGAGAACGGGTCTTCTCTGCAGTGGCTCCCCATCTCTGGAATGCTCTCTCCATGGAAGTTCACCTGGCACCTCATTACACACCTTTAGGCGCCATGCAAAAACATTCCTTTTTAACCAGGCCTTTGGTTAATCCGATTTACATCCTATGCCTTTTTAAAACGTGGTTTGTTAGGGTTTTTTTTGGAAGGGGGGACTATTGGGTTTGGTTTTTAAATTTTTATTAGGTATTTGTGGTTTTATATCTTGATTTTATTCTGTGAACGCCCTGAGACCCAAGGCACAGGGCAGTATATAAATTCAATTAATAATAATAATAATAATAATAATAATAATAATAATAATAAGGGGAGGAAGCACTTGAGAGAAGTGGAGAAGATTGGAAGCCAAGTAACGGGAGGCTGGAGATAAAAGTCTGAACCTTAACTCTGTTAAAAACCCTGCAGCATCTAGTACAGTGCATTACATCTACTATAGCAGTCAGAAACATCATTTAGTGGTCCTCAGCGATTTCTAAGGGGAAATATTTGGGAACCGCAGGTCTACACTGAATGGCAGTGGTTCTCCAGGGTTTCAGGAAAGGGAGATGCTGGGGATCGAACCTGGGACCAGTGTTAGAAATTAGCCAGTGTGTTTTTTGACAGGTGTGGACCCAGTTGCGACCATGTGGAAATCTCTAGGTGCCAGGCTGGTGACTGGGGGAAGCAAAATGTCACTTGGAGAAGGATGCGAAATTTTTTTTTTCTTGAAGCTTGAATTTGTTTTATTCTTGATTGTTTTGTTTGATGTTTTAATGTGTGTAAACCGCTTTGAGATTGTTCTTTAAAATATAAAGTGGCATAGAAATGATAATAATAATAATAATAATAATAATAATAATAATAATAATAGCAGCGTCTAGACATTCCATTGTGGTGATTGCAACCTAGGTTTAAGGTGCCATTTGGCGATGATAGTACCTGAGTTTCTTACACTGCCTAGGATGTTCTGCACACAAGCCAAACCATTCTGCCCTTAAGCTATGCTCCTTCCTGTATCTTCCCCACTTCCCATTGCCCTCTGCTACTTGGAGTATTAACTTCGGAAGTGGAGAGCCTTTTTCTGCTTGTGTAGGTTCTCAGCTTGATTTAGTCCCCTGACTGTCCAGGGTCCTAAATTGTGTAGGGGAGCTAGATGAGTAAAGCAATCTCCCCTGCTGCAGATATTTTGCCTTCAGCTGGTGGAAAGTAACTAGGGGAGGGCAGAGTTAGTGCCCCACTCTCCATTGGGGCAATCGTAATCTCCCGGAGGATTAGAATCCCAGAATGGGCCTCAAGAGGCTCATAAATCTTCGCTGCAAAAGGGATGCTGTTTGTCCTGTGTTGATAACACAGCTGTGATTATAGTGAGGTATTAAAAATAGCAGCCGCAATAAACAGTCTTAAAATACACTGGGTGATAGTTTAACATCATTCAAATTCGGGGCAGATTCATTAAAATCCTTGCACTTAAATCACTCAGTGATGTAGCTGCATAGCCTCCATACTTAATTACTTACTTACTTTATTTACTTATTTTTGCAATTCATCCCCAAATATGAGTGGGACTTTGAACCTTGTTCACCCTCCTGCACATTAGCAGAAAATAATAATAATAATAATAATAATAATAATAATATATAATAATAATAATTTATTGATACCCCTGCCCACTCTGGGCGGCTTCCAACAGAAGTAGTTGGTTTTTCTCTTTGACATCTGGTGGGAGGGCGTTCCACAGGGCGGGTGCCACTACAGAGAAGGCCCTCTGCCTGGTTCCTGTAACTTGGCTTCTTGCAGTGAGGGAACCGCCAGAAGGCCCTCGGAGCTGGACCTCAGTGTCCGGGCAGAACAATGGGGGTTCTCACTGCGAGAAGCCAGGCTACAGGGAACCAGGCCAGATGTCAAGGAGAACAACAACTACCAGACTTTTAGAAGACATCTGAAGGCAGCCCTGTTTAGGGAAGCTTTTAATGTATGATTGATTATTGTATTTAATGGTTTGTTGGGAGCCTCCCAGAGTGGCTGAGGAAGCCCAGCCAGATGGGCGGGGTATTAATAATAATAATAATAACTATTATTATTATACCAGATGGAGCTGATTAACAGCTGCCTTGGACACAGAATTAACCTGCGCCTCCATGGACAGCCAAAAGGATTATTCCTCCCCCCCTTCTTCCTCCCCCAACTTAAATATGTTTTCACTGCAGGAGAAAAAAACTGTAGGGAAAATAGCAGCAAATTCACTCCCCTCTGAATGAACGTTCAGGAGCAAAAATTTGATACTTTATAGTAGAAGTTAATACGGGGTGAACTACTGTTTCAATGAGAGTACCTGCCATGCCGGGGATGTGGTAGTGCTGTGGGTTAAACCACAGAGCCTAGGGCTTGCCGATCAGAAGGTCAGTGGTTCGAATCCCGGTGATGGGGTGAGCTCCCGTTGCTCAGTCCCTGCTCCTACCAACCTAGCAGTTCAAAAGCACATCAAAGTGCAAGTAGATAAATAGGTACCACTCCGGCGGGAAGGTAAATGGCGTTTCTGTGTGCTCTGGTTTGCCAGAAGTGGCTTAGTCATGCTGGCCACATGACCCGGAAGCTGTACGCTGGCTCTCTCAGCCAATAAAGCAAGATGAGCACCGCAATCCTAGAGTCGTCTGTGACTGGACCTAATGGTCAGGGTCCCTTTACCTTTACCTACCTTATGCCAGGTAAGCCTATTTGTCTGTTTAGTGTGTTATGGACATACATAAGGCAATACTGTTATGGACATACATAAGGCAATACTCTATTGGCAAGAGTTCTAGGCGGTTTGCAAATTGGGTTGCTCTTCCCACTGGTTAAACATATTTTTTGTGTTGCTTCAGAAACCCACCAAACCTCTTCAACCAGAAAAGAGGGTTGGGTGAAAGGCACATGGGTGTGCACAAATGTCCTGTAAAAACAAGACTTTGGAAACTTAAACTGAGAGGTGCCGGAAGGATCAACGCTTGTCCTTTCTTTTCCCTTCCCGAGTCAAGTGATATTTATCTGTTTTGTTTTGGAAAAATCCTGGGCAACTGTGCAGTTTTCAAAATGCTGTTCACTACATCTTGCCAGGTTAAAGTCGCTGTATTCAGCATCATACATTGTATAGTTCTTTATAATCTTATTAGAACTGTGTTAAGAACAAAACGAACAAAAAAAACCCAAGTACTTAGCTACAGGGTTTTCTCCCATGGGATGAGTTTAGTTTCCCCTGGCCTTTGCCAGTACATTTGACAGATGTACTGTGTTTCAAGCAGTTGTCAGTGGTGCATCTCCCCACCTCATGCTTCTATAGGGACTGCTTTTTTTAATGCATGCATTTAGTAGATGATTAGGCAAATTATTGGCGAATAAGGCTACCAATGGCTACTAACCATGATGGCTAACATCGTCCTTCCACTGTCTAAGGCCGTATGCTTCTGAACGTTTTTGGAAACCGCAGGGGGAGGAGAGAGAGGACTATTGCACCCAGGTTCTGCTTACAAGTTCGCCATAGGTATCTGGTTAGCTACTGTGAGAACAGGATGCTGGCCTGAACTGGTAGCCTCTTGTATTCTCAATGCTTGAATTATGAATTGCTTGAATTATGGAGCAGAGAATTATGGAGCAGAGGGGGCATCTGCCTCCCTTTTGTGGAACCCCCTTAGTTAGGGTTCTAGGAAAGTGCTACAGTGGGGGCAGGATTTGGCTGAAAAGGACTGGAATCGGTGGCTGTGCCTGTGGCTAGTTGTTTTTGTGAAAGCCCTCCCGCCGCCTCGTCCCAATCCTGCCCCGTGTTAATACCGGTATTTGTGAGGGGAAAACTTTGCCATATTGGGGTGGGCTTATTGGCCTCGGGCATCAAAATATCTCAAGCCAATGCTCCACTTAGTCTGCCTCCCAATTTCCCTCTGTCCTTTTCTGCGGCTCACATGGGACTTTGAGGCCTGACCAGATGGAGCGTATTTTCCCTGGCTCCAAGCCCCCATTTTGCCTCCTGCATTGGAGGGGAGACTCTGGAGGAGTTGAGGTGTGTGTAAAATAGCTGGTATGGTTGCTTTTATTGCTTTTCTCACTTAGGCCTGCCTGGTAACTCCACCGCCTAATCTCTGCAGTTTGTCAGACACTCTGTCATGTCCCCCCCCCCCAAAAAAAGTGAGTTTACTATGTTATGCCACCTGCCTCCCGAAAGCTACATTTGCCATATTTAGGGCCTGCAGCCACCTCAGCACAACCCGTTTAAAGCATTGCAATAGATGCCACATTAAACAGTCGTGGGTGGCTTCCCTCAAAGAACCCTGGGAACTGTAGTTGGTTACGGGTGCTGAGAGCTGTTAAGCCACTCTGGGAATTGTAGCTCTGGGAGGGGAATATACCACTTTAAACAGCCATGACTTCCTGCAACCCAGACCTACAATTCTCAGAGTGGTTTAATAAGAGCTTGTCCCTCTTCCCAGTAACCAACTACAGTTCCCAGCTTTCCTGGGGAAGTGGGGAAGCCACAAGTGTTTAAAGTGGCCTGAGAGTGCTTTAGCCGTTCGGTGTGAACAAGGCCGGTCTCTTTAACAGGACTTTGAGGCACAGCTATGGGCCAGGAGATCCTGTCTGGCGCTGGGCCATGGATTTGTGCCCAGCAAAGCTTTCTTAAAGGGACAGGAGTAGGCAAGGTGGTTTCTCGCTTCTGGTTTTGTTGTTGCTCTGGCCAGTTGGCAGCCGTTTACTCCTTTTTTAAACATTAAACTGGCCCCCTGCTGCTGCGCTGTGTTTTAGGGGCGGCCTGACCTACAGACGTTTGGCGGGTGAAGACACCCGGCTGCTAAATATATGCGAGATCAACAAAGAGTCTTGCGACACGGGGGGGGGGGCAGGGGGCGCATGCCAGGAAGAGGGCTATTGCTCCCCTCTTAATATTTGACCATATGATTGATATTTGACCATATCAATGGTCAGGGTGGGATGGGATGATCGGCCACCCTTCTTGAATTTTTGTGTGCCTTTGCTTCCATCGCCAACATTCGTAGGGTCTTTGGGATGGGGGGAGAGCAGGAAACACCCAGTGGGCCAGATTGAGCTTGCCACCCCTGCCTTTGAGAGACTTGGCAAAATAATTAGGGCCTGAAAGCTCGTGCCATAATAAATCAAGTCTAGGGTGCCGCCAGAGTCTTGGTTCTTTTTCCTACTTGGCTGCCCCTTGGAAAATGCAGATCAGGTGGCAATTCAAAGCCAAAAGAGCAGAGCCAGTCCCCAAACGGAGGCAGTTTTGACATTGGAGGTGGTGCTGGGGGGTTGATTTAGGGTGCCCTCCTTTTTTCCTTTCTCTCTCCTAGGGATCCTCAATACGTTGCTTCTTTGGCTCAACCTCGGGCCTCTTTTCTACTCTTTCTTTCTTTCTTTCTTTCTTTCTTCTCTCTCCGCTCCCCCCCCCCCCAATATCTCTGTGTCTGCCTGCCAAAAGTTGCTACCCCTTTTCTGGGCCCGCCGTCGCCGTAGCAACGACCTCAGGGTGACCTAGTCTCCTGCCAAGCGACAAAAGAGGAAGGAGGCACCAGGAGGGGGAGGGAGGAGGGGAAGCCCACCAAGGAAGGGCAGGAAAGGGGGGTGGGTGGGAATGCCTGTGTGTGTGTGTGTGTGTGTGTGTGTGTGTGAACATGGCCGCCTCAGCGTTAACTCCTTCCTTTCCCCTGTGTCTGCATTTTAGGACTGAGCATCCGAAGCTCCCAGGAGGAGGAGCCGGTGGACCCCAGCTGATGCGCTTGGACAATATGCTGCTGGCCGAGGGGGTGGCCGGCCCAGAGAAAGGGGGTGGGTCTGCGGCAGCAGCGGCCGCAGCCGCAGCAGCAGGGGGGGTGTCCCCAGATAACTCCATTGAGCACTCCGATTACCGCAACAAGCTCTCCCAGATCCGCCAGATCTACCACTCGGAGCTGGAGAAATACGAGCAGGTAAGGATGTTGATGATGCGGATTATACATACAGGTGGTCTGCCATACATATGTTGTATGTTGTATACATATGGACTATGTATATATGTTGTATACATATGGACTATGTATATGTATATGTTGTATACATATGGACTATGGCAGACCAACATACATATCGAAACAAAATAGAAAATTCTTTCCAGTAGCACCTTAGAGACCAACTTGAGTTTGTTCTTGGTATGAGCTTTCATGTGCATGCACACTTCTTCAGATACACTGAAACAGAAGTCACCAGATCCTTAAATATAGTGAGGGAGTGGGGAGGGGTATTACTCAGAAGGGTGGTTGGAATTGGTGATCAGCTCATAGGTGTGGAAAACCTGTTGACGGCTGCAGTTAGTCTTGCAGGGAAAGGCAAGGGGTGAGATGGCTAAAGATAGCTTTGTTATGTATAATGAGATAAGAATCCAATGTCTTTGGTCAGCAGGTTTCTCACCATGGGTTTAAGTTTGGTGATTAGTTGCAATTCAGCCACTTCTCTTTCCAGTCTATACATGGTATTCCTGTCCTGCGTTTCTCCCAAGTTGGATCTCCCGGCGGCTTCCACCGTTCAAGGACACCCATTATAAAACGCAAAAGCAAGCCATTTAACAATGAATAGTTGGAACCGCATCGAAACACGTTTTTGGGGGCGCCAGTTTAAAATCCAGCTTGCTTGGCAGGCGATTGGCGGCACAGCAGTTTTCAAAGGCCTGTCTGAACAGGAAGGAAATTCTTAGTATACATAACAAGGAGGGAGACAGACGTTCCTAACCTCTCTTGGGAGCAGTGTTGGAAACTCAAATGTATAAACTTAAATCTAGGTTACACTCATCACGATGGAATATCTATTTGCCAGGAGGTTGAAATGGATGACCATTGGGGTCCCTTTCCAGTTCTATGATTCTACGATTCTATAAGCTCAACTACATTGCTTGATTGTCGCTTGCTCTTCCAACAATGCACTTGTGCCAGCATGCAAAAGGAGAAAAACACGCAGTGGAAATGGAAATGGTATTAACTATGGACTTAAGGCAGAGGTTTTTAAACGGTGGTTGCCCACCTGGTGCCCAGAAATCTACTTGTCGTCGCAATTGGACCCATGCCAGTAGCAAAACGTACCTGGCTAATTTCCAACACTGCGTGGGAGGGAATTCCATAATATTGGAGCAACCCGGAATAGGTTTCCGCTCTCGCCACCTCCAAGCATGAGTCCAACGTTGGTGGGATCAAGAGGGGCTCACCCAAGGGTCTTAGCACCGGGTTCATATAGAGAGATACGATCTTTCAGATAGCCTGGGATAAAACCAGATAGGGCTTTCTAGGTCATAACCAGGTAAGGATGTGATTACCATTATTGCTATATTATTAAATTTGTATAGCACCCTTAATCAGAAGGTTGCGGGGTGGATCACAACATAAAAATGCAAAAGGAGAACAAAACTACATAACATCTGGGGGGGCAGAGGCCTACATTTGCATTAGGAGTTGGAGGCAGGGATTTTTTTGGGGGTTTATAA